>NC_003071.7:3633423-4233423 GCF_000001735.4 Arabidopsis thaliana | reverse complement strand
CAATCACTCAGCATGCTTCTCACTTTCTCCATGATGGTTCTATTCATGCGTTCAGCAACCCCATTCTGTTGAGGTGTGTAAGCACACGTTCTGTGCCTTTGAATCCCTTTTGATTCACAAAAACCATCAAACAACTTGTTACAGACCATTGTCTGTTCTAAGAGTCTTCACTCTATTGTCACTCTGATTCTCAACCAAACTGACCCAATCAACAAACTTCTCGAAGGCTTCATCTTTGGTTTTCAGAAAATAAACCCACACCTTTCTAGTGTAATCATCAATAACTGACATGAAGTATTGGCACTTCCCTAATGAGAATGGAACTAATGGAGCTCCCCAAAGGTCTGAATGAACATATTCTAACTTCTTAGTGGTACCATGATGAGCCGAATTGAAACCAATTCTCTTGGCTTTACCATAAATGCAGTCCTCGCAGGTGTCGAGAACTGAGACTTTCTTACCATCTAGAAGTCCTCTCTTGACCAAAATCTCCATGTTCTTTCGACTCATATGACATAAACTTCTATGCCATAACACAGTATCATCCATTCTCCTAACTACATCAAGTGATTCACTAGCTACAGGTTTCCAGTTAAGCAAATAAAGAGTGTCATACCTTCTTCCAGTAAGTCGCACTTGACTTCCAGCTTTAATGCTTAAGATTCCATTTTCTGACTCAAACTTGTAACCTGCCTTTTCAAAAGTCCCCAAAGATAGCAGATTTCTATCCATATCAGGAATATATCTCACATTTGTGAGAACCACAGACAGACCATCATCATTTTTGACCCTGATGGTTCCAATTCCTTTTACCCGAGAAACAGTCTTGTTTCCCATTCTGACACAACCTCCTGCTTCTTCATCGAACTCTTCAAACCATTCCCTCTTGTAGGTCATGTGATAGCTACAGCCTGTATCTAGTATCCATTCATCTTCTAAACGGATATCAGTTGATGACAACGCCTCAGATACATAATAACCAGCTGCTTCAGCTATGTTTCCTTTTCCTCCTAAGGATTCTCCCTTTGCTACTTGACTCTGCTTGAACTGTGGCTTGTTCTGGTTTGGACAGGAAGCTCTGAAGTGTCCTTCTTCACCATAAATCCAGCACCCGGGTTTCTTCTTGGATTTGCCCTTCTTTCCTTTCCCCTTTCCCTTTTGTTCACCCTTTCCTTTAGCCTCATTCTTGTCTTTAACAAAAAGACCTTCAGCCTGAACCTTGATACTCTTCTTTACAGACCCTAACTCCAACTCTTTAGAGTAGATGGCTGCAACAACCTCATCTAAGGTTAATATAGACTTACCCGAGCTATATTTCTGAGTATCCTTAAGCAGATCAAAAGCTTTTGGAAGCGATGTTAACAGCAGAATAGCTTGATCCTCATCAGAGATATTAACATTCATGTCCTCTAAGTTTGTAATAATCTAAAGGAATTCATCGATATTACCTTCTACTGACAGATTTTCAGACATCTTGTAGCTGTAAAGCTTCTGCTTCAGATAGATCCTATTTGGAAAGGCTTTCGACATGTATAGCCTATCCAAGGCTAACAACATTGCAGCGGCTGTCGATTCCTTCTTTATCTTCCTTAGGACTCTATCAATGACACTAAGAACTATGGCGCTCCTAGCCTTTCTCTTCTTTTCTTCTAAAGCTTTGAACTTTTCGAGCTTCTCTTTATAGTCTTCATCAAATTCGTCTGGACCTGATAACTCCTCACCCTTGCTCTCTGATTCTTTGAGAGCAGTACACAGACCCAATATATCCATATGAGCCAACAGTTCTCCTTCCACATCGTGTAATCACAACGACCATCAAACTTCTCAACTTCTATTCTAGTTGTAGACATGGTTCAAGATCTTAAACCCTTTTCAGAACCACAAAGAACACCAACATGGTGCTCTGATACCAATCTGTTAAGAAACGACAGAACTAAAGACGTCGACTTTACTTTACTCAGTGACTCAAAACAGATCCTAGAACAGAACTACTTCAGAGATGAGTGATGTACTTCAGAAACTCGTTCAAGAATGTTTGTAAGAAGAACAAGACTTTGCAAGAAATAGAGAAACAAAATAGAGAACACACACGAGAATTTGGTAACCCAGTTCACTCCCATAGGGTAGGTACGTCTGGGCCGAGACTCTCCTCGGAATCCACTAGAATCTTATAGTGTTTACAACAAGAGTCTACAAGCAATACACCTAATACCCTTCACTAGTACTTAGGATTGCTCTGCACTACTCTGTTATCCCACAAAGAACAGTTAATACAAGTTTATACTATGAATAGCTTTCTCTCTTAACACCTCCCAAACTCTCTAAAATGTCTCGCACACTCTCTCAATGACTTAAGCACCTATTTATACTTCAAAGTAGATTAGGGCTTCACCTCAGCAAATAACAAGCCGCAGCCTACGCTCCTTAAAACGCCAAAACTGCCAGCTTGAAAGCGATTGTTGTCTCCTTCTTTAACCTCCTCTCTTTGCACACACAAATGGACAAACTGTCCTTAAAGCAAACCGATGCCATTGCGAGGCAAGCTCCTTCATAGCCGTTTGCTTTGTTGTGGTCCCAAAAGTAGACTAACCAAGGTTGAGTTACTTTACCTTGGGTTAAGTCTTAAGGTTAAGGCCAAACATTTGAATATCACCTTGTGCTTCAAGCTATCAGTCTTCACAGTAACAAGGAATTTTTCTTTTACGCTACTTTCTCTCTTTCGCATTCCACCTGCAATTCTTCAACCACCACCGTCATCAGTCACCATCATCTTCTCCATCATTGGCGTCATCTTCATCATTGTTGTCGATTTAGAAGTTTTAAGCTCTAATCGGTATGTTTCTTCTCACAATTCGAGTTTTAAGGGTCTAAGATCATTAAATTGAAATAATTGGAATTCATAAACTGTTGTTAGTAGTGTTTATGCTCTAATAAGTGATGGATTTGTATAAGGTCAGAATCACTTATCAAGTAAGTAACCAGAAGGAGATGAGAAAATAGAAGAATTAGGTTGAGAAGCAGAAGAATTCAGAATTAGAAAGAAGAAGAACAAGAGAGAAGAGAGATGATGAAGAGGATAAACATATTGTTATGATCTATTTCGATAGTGTTCCCGTAAGGGAGAAAGAGTTGTTAAATACAAAGGTTAAGGGCTTAAGATGCCAACAAATTGGCAGCCCAATAACATACTAAAAGAGGCCCAATAAACCACAATTGGATACTTATCAATACTCCCCTTTTGAAGTATCACCTTGTCCTCAAGGTGGAAGGAAATGAAACTCTGCCAGTACATTGCCTTGTTTGCCCGTGCATCAGCCTTTGTTGTAGCTTCGAGAATGTCTGCACCTTCAGTCTTTAACTTGATGGAGAAGATCTCATTAAAGTCCTTATGAGTAATCTCAAACTGCTTCCGTTCGTTCTCTTCAACTTGTATCTCTCACGCAGTTGTGTTCTCAATTATTGAGACCAACTTTGAAAAGAACAGCTCCAAAAGCTTGCCATCACTGGAAACTCTGTTTCGGAATCTTGATACTTTCCCCAAGAATGCAAACTGTAAGAGAGGGTCCTTAGACAGTGACTTCCAAACATGAGTGCTACACGTTTTCTTCTTCATGTCAAACGGTCTATTCTCCACTGTCATATCTATATTTTGGGCTTCACGGGTTGCTCTAAGGTTCTCCTGTTCCTGCCATTCTCCAAACAACAGTTCAGGTGGCCGTGACGATTGAGACACTTCACAGTTGGTATCAATCTTAACCAAGTTTCCAAGATGAAACTGAAAGAGCTGGGTCGACATGGTCTCTATCAAAGTAGATTGATCTCTCACAAGACAAATGAACTTATTTGATATCATAGCTACAACGTCCTTATTGATCTTGATCAACCTACTTGTAATCTTTTGTTCTATCTCTAACAAGTATCCCAAGACCATAACGACAACTTCCGTACTTTTTCTTAAATCGTTGTGCTTCTGATATTTCTCAACAACATCTCTCTCAACCAATATTTTTGAAACTTCTTGAGTTGTTAATATTGTTGTCTCATAGATAACCTATAGCAATTGACGTCTTGGTAGTGGCTCAGTAGCTTTAATAGAACACACAAACTCCTCTCTGCCCAAAGAGTAGACACAACCCAAATCAACGTCACAAACAACTCTTGAGACACTGTTCTTACCCTTGTTAACATCATCTTTGACATTTCTTAGTTTCTTCTTTACTGTGTCGCTAACCCATCTTCTGTCATTACCTTTACTCGCCCCTGAAAAATCCACCTTGTCCTCAAGGTGGATGAACAAGAAAAGAGTTTCTTTGCTAAGGTTCTCACTTAAGTGAACATCTAACGACTTGAGCAGCTTTTCCAAATCAAAACCTGTGAGTAAAAGTAGCTTCCGCCTCAAAATTCCTTTTTTATACCCAACACGCAACTTTTTCAAGTCCCTTCTCATGACCTTTTGTAAATTAGTCTTATCAAGCTTCTGTATTAATCTTAACACTCCAAAATTTCTGTAACCTTCCAAACCCATAGAACTTGGCTAACCTCTAAACCACCACGCTCGCATACGCGATTAGCTCTCCCAGGGTCAGTTGGTTGTTTGTTACCGGTACAAACTCTACAGGCTAGACGCTTAACAACATCAACATCCTCAAACTCCTAGAAAGCCACTAACCCGTCCAAATGAATTTTGTCAGTCATCCTCTCTCCATGATCCCAAACTTGGCTAACGAAAGTACATCCAAAAAACTTGTTTTCATTCATGAACACTATGTCAGTTATTGAAGAACTAGTAATTTGTTTCTCATCGGTACCATGAATCTTCCTTGCATAAAAATCCCATCACTTCTTTCCTTCACTGTAGTACAAAGCGTTCCTGCACCTTCTAGTAAACTCACTTCACTAGCCTTTTGTAGATTCATCACCAAGATATCTCCCCTGTAACACTCATCATCACTCACAGTCAATTGTCTAAGAGGAGGAAACGAGAATGTATGAGAGCTGACTTTCTCCTTTTTCTTTGCAACGACCCATTTTTTATTCTTTGATCTGAATGAGGCAATCACAACTCGATATCTATCCCTCTCTCTTCGTTTCTGAAATTGGTGAAAACGTTGCTTGAAACTAGCTCTTGGAGTACCTATGTGGCGACTTTCCTTTACCAGATTCACTGCCATCGAATTGAGTCTATCTTCTCCGAGATACAACACGTTTCTTGGCGAACGAGTACAAAAACTTAGTTGTAGAGATTGAGAAAGATTGTCACGTTTCATTTTTCTTTTCGAACCTTGTGGTAACTTCGCTTAACATGAGTTTGTCGTTTCCTCAGGTTTTGAGTTGCAGTCGAGCCTTTAGAAATCCCAGAATCATAAGAAACGTTATGGGTTGAGATGCACACCACCTGTTCGACAAAATTCCCGTGAGAGTTTTTGGTGTTTTTTAAGGTGTTGTGTTCAGATCTTGAGCTCTGGATAACTGGAAGCTTCTAAATAGCTTCCTTGGGATTGATCTTCGACCTCCTCCATATATCGATCATTTGTTGCACATGATCAAAATCCTGACCCGTGAGATTCTGATTTCCCATCTTTGTTGGCTCATATTTCGTCGATCGTGTTTGTTGCAGCACCTCCATGTGTCTGAGAAACCTCTCCTCATACATTTGTTGATGTCTCAGAAACATTTTCAAATTAGATGAGAAAAAACTTGAGTTGTGTTGAACCAAGGATTCACACAATAGATTTGTTTAGAGAGGGAAAACAAATCTAGTAATTTCTCTTCATTAGGTATTCTATCCAAGACTCGATTACAAAAGATGTTCTAATCTCTTATGAAATACATTAGGGTTTTGCTCAAGAACAGAAAAAGAGTTAGGGTTTTAAAAAGGTATAGCTGCATCCATGATGGATTGCTTACGTACCCTGTGAAGGGATCAAGCCATTCGTAGTTCTCAATAGGTATAAAGTTATGTGTTCTTGTGAGTATCCAAAGATCCCCCTCTTGTGAAGTCCCTGAGGCACTTTATATAGGATCCTTAAACCGCCCCCTTAGCGATATTCTTCGGAAGATTCTTATTTATCCTTAGGTCGGTTCTAGAGGATAATCGTCCTAAGGATATTCTCCTTATTCTTCGGAGGTTTTGGGGAGATTTCCTGATTTCAACATTATCTTCAAAGATTCTCCTTAAGTCTTTGCCTCGCGTGTTCTTCACGGCTCGGTGGTCGTTTGAGAGGTGGCTTCGGGGCAAACGGTATGTACCGGCTCGGGGCGCGCTTGATGACTGTCCATTAAGCTCAGTTGGCTGTCTCCCGAGCCGATATAGATGTTTCCCGCAGCGTTCTCGCGATTGGCTCGGGCTGTGTTCATATGATTAACACCCGAGCCATTTTACAAACTCTCTTCGGGACGGTCGATCGAATAAGGTCCCGAGGTGCTTTGTTCTAGGCTAGGGGCCAATCATATGTTTAACCATGAGGTGATTGTTATTCTTAGACTGTTTGGCTCGGTCTTGCTTGTGGGGGAATCCGACCCCAACAGTTAGCCCCCCAGCTCGTTGGTTAAGAGTTAATGCCACGAGCTTCATGAATGGTGTGACCGAGCCAGCTGCTTTCGCATCTAAACTGACTAATCCGTATCTTTTGAAAGTAAGGCTTGTTTTTTCTTGGTGCTACGAGATTCTGTTCTTGACGGGTGTTGCTATCTCGAACTCAAAATGTTAGCTGTTGACAAGTTGTGAGCTAGGAAAGCTGCTAGGAGACTTGTTGAAGAACTCCAAGCTGTTGACGAGCTGTTAGGCGGGCAATAGCAAGCTAGGAAGGCTGCCGACGAGCTGTTAGCTGGGCGAACTACGAGTCAGAGAAACTGCAGACGGACTGTGAGCTAGGAAAAGTGCAGACTAGGTGCTAGCTAGACGAACTGCGAGCTAGGAAAGCTACAGACGAACAAGGAGCTAAGAAAGCTGCAGACGAGCTGTTAGCTAGGCGAAGTGCACACGAGCTGCTAGCTAGGAAAGCTACAGACGAACTGGGAGCTAGAAAGGCTGCAGACGAGCTGTCAGCTAGGCGAAGTGCCGACGAGCTGCTAGCTAGACGAACTTCGAGCTAGGAAAGCTACAGACGAACTGATGTGGTTGGCTCGGGTACAAATTGCGTGAGTCAAAGCTGGGTTCAGTATACTTCGTTCCGAGCTGATCGTCTCGGTACCAGGTTATTCGGGATAACTGGATTTCTAAGCAGACCAAAGCAGATAAGAAACTGTATTTAGCCGAAGCAAAAGCTCGGCACCAGTGTTTATGATAACTGGGTTTTAGTTTCCGAAGCGGTTGACTCGGTACCAGTGTTTAGAGTAACTGGATTTCAGTAGACTTGAATACCCACGGTTGCGACCCGATTTGATTCAATCTTTTACCAGCGTTTAGAAACGAGCTGGGGCACCGGTGTTAAGTATAACCGGATTTCAGAAGATAGAATTCATAGCCTGCTCGGAAAAACATTCGAGCAGATTCTTATCTTGAATATTTATATAGCGCGCTGTAACCGAAGCGGTGTAAATGAAACTTTGAAAATAATAGGCCGTCGCCCGTTAAAATATTTCAAAGTAAAAAGATTTAGAAATCAAATTCCAAGAAAATTCGAAGTAGAAAAATTGAAGTGGGAGTATGGATATACGGACCCCACTCCCCCCCCTTTTTGCTCGGTAGACGAGTGTTTTTGCAAGTTTACGCAAAAAATATAGCAGAGAATGCATATATATGATTAAGCTGTACTTGTTAGATTATAATAGATAACACTTATCTTATTGGTTTGGACATAGAGATGATGAAATCTACGGCATGGACGATCTGAATCTTTGAGATTGTAAACGTCGTTGTATGAAAATCTACATTTAAGATGTTGTTCGTTAGAGGAGATCTCATCTTTGCGTAGAAAGAGAGAAGGATGAATGCTTGTGATATAAGTGAGAATGTCAATCAAGCTTAATTAATATGTAAGAAAGTAATTGAACTTATCTTTTATGAGGGAGGTCGTCGAGACAGAATTGGAGATCGCATCATTGATGAATGAGTGGAAACCTTGAGCGATTGCTAGTGATGATCCATTGTCACTTGTTGGTGTAATGTACTTCCTTTTGCTGATTTATAGAAGAACTGATAACTTCCGTTTGAACCGTTAAACTATTGATCCCACCGTTGAATCTTTAGCTGATAGTCCCACCGAAGATTTTGTCTGAATTTTAGTCAGATCGGATATTGCCTGAGGCTTCTACCGTCTTATGAAGTTGCTGTGACAAAGTGAATTTTTCTTCCTTTGCTATATTTGTTTTTTGGTTTCGGTTGCTCCGGTAGCAACATACGATCCTCAGTGAATATAGGAGGCAGTATCCAGTGATGCTTACTCTTTGGCTGACTTCTAGTGATCTTTCTTCTTTACTTCTCTTTCCTATGAATTTTCCCGGCTGGTGCAATAGAGCTGTGATGAAATCGGTTTCTGTAAAGGTTGGGTCCTTTGCATTTCTCCAGTTTATCTGGTGATATGGCCTCTTAACTGAGCTCTTTCTTTTGAATTTTCATTACACATGTTTTTGTGAGATCTGAACAACGTCTTGTGATTAAGATAAAGCAGAAGCTCTCCAAGGCGAGGAAGGGACAATTTTTCTTAGATATATGTTAAGACGAGCCGATTGTAGATGAAAGACGAGCTTGAGGCCGGAAGACGATCTTGATGTCCGAGGAAGAATAGAGTTTATTCGTCTTATAGCTGAACCTTGTAAAAGGTTGCCTACGTACCCTTAGAAAGGGATCAAGCTACACGTTCATATCGTGATAAACGAGCTAGGCCATTACTGGAGGAAGGTCGTATGGTAGATGACGAGCCGGCAGATGTGCGACGAGCTGGATGAACCGTGGTAGAGAGGCGAATTGGACAAACCGAGTTGTCTGCTGAAGGTTTAGACGAGCTGGGCGACGAGTTAGGTGGACTCTGCAGTCAATGGACGAACTGCCGCTAGGCGAGGAGGTAGATGAGTTTTGCAGTCGAGGGATGAGTTGATAGCTAGACGAGGAGTTGGACGAGCTGACTAGCTGACAGCTAGGCGAGGAGATGGTCGTTGAGTGATGGGAAGAGCTTGAAGACGAGCTGAGCTTGAGGACGATCTGATGAGCTTGAGAACGAGCTAAGGAGCTTGAAGAGCTTGAAGACGAGCTGAGGGACTTGGTGAAGAGAACGAGTTGAGAAGCTTGACGAAGAGGAGCGAGCTACTCGAGAAGGGCGAGCTACTTGACACGGACGAGCTGACGTGCTACTTGAGACGGACGAGTTGACGAGCTTTGTGAGACGGCATTCCCCCCTTTTGACATGACATGATATTCTGTATTTATAGCACTACGCGTGTAGGGCATTCATCGAGGGATTGAAACTTATTTTGGGCTTTTGACTTGGGTTACAGTTGATTTTGTTAAATCTAAACAACGACCTTTTTTGTTGCGTTCTTAGTGATTAAGATATATGTTGCGTTCCATGCCTCCATGACACATGGTCCGTGGTGATGAAGTGTGGCGATGATGTGAAGCTTTCGTAAATTGAAGACCATCGGTGGCGAGGTGAAGACGTGAAGCCTAAGATGGGCATGTTGGTGGAATCGTCCTGGAAACGACGATGGACGTAAAATCGGTCACAAAGGTGGCTGATCTGATAGCCGCAGACATGCATCTTTGGGCTACAGCCAGGACGTGCTTGTCGCAGAAAAACAGTAATAACTCTTGTTAGACGTAATCAATTGAGGCAAGGATGAGTCCGTTAGAAAGATAAGCCTTGTAGCTTCAAAATGATGTGCAGATCGGCTCCTGGTTCCTTTTAGATCGCCGGGAAATCGATCTGAAAGCAGACAGATCGGGTGTAGACGGATCTATGCATGTCTCGATAAACAACGCATGCTTGAGAGAAAAACCTATAACTCTCGGAAGACAGCACCAAATGGAGCAAAATCGATCTTGTTGGAAAGATAAGCCTCAGAGCTTCATGATGATACTAAGATGGGCTCTTGATGTTTTCTGAATCGTTGGGAGTTTGCTTTCTAATCCAGTTGCTCCCACAGTTCGAATCTGCGATTTGACAGGTGTCATATGTTTTAGTGAAACAGTGATAACGCTTAGTAAACAGCTCGGAATTGGATGAGGTCGGTCTCTATTGAAAGATAAGCCTCGGGGCTTTCAGTTGATACTTAGGTCGCCTCGTGATGCCTTTTAGATCGCCGGGAAGTTGATTCCGAGGTCAACAGATCGGATACAGATCGATCTGTATTTTGTCACTTTCTGCAGATAAACGGCAGTATCTCCGAGAAAACAGACCCTAACGAAGTGAGCTCGGGCTTGTTTAAAAGAGGAGCCTCAGGGCTTTAAATTGATCTGTAGATCGTCTTCTGAGTCTCTCTAGATCACTGGGAAATTGAGCTTGAGTTCGGCTGGTCGGATAGAGACGAATCTCGGATCAAGGCGAGGTCGACGGTAACTCCTAATAGACATCTCGGATCGAGGCGAGGTCGGATTCTTTAGAATGCTGACTCTTGGGGCGATCTGTAGATAGGTATATCATTGCCTAGTTCATCAGGATTTTCAAGGAAAACGATCCCGAAGCTGACTGGCTGGCTGTCTGCTCCTCGAGGATTTTCAACTTGGAGTGCTCCTCGAGGAGTTTTATAGAGTTGGGTCTCATGACTGGCTGCACTTGCTTGAGGTAAACGTTTATATCTCTCAGCATATATCTTCGATTAAGGCGAGGTCAACTTCTCCGAAAAGACGACTCTTTGGGCGATCCGTAGATGTATTAACCCTTACGAGATTCCCTGTGATTTGCCGGGAAATCGGCCCCGAGGCGAACTGGTCTATTCGGACGGATCTGTTAAGAAACAGACAGCATCGACTTCAGCAGCGATAACTCTGAGCAGAGATATCCGATGGAGTTACGGTTAGATTCCCTGGAACGCTGATCTCCGGGGCAATCCGTGGAATGGTTATACGTCATCTGGTTCATTGTATCTTGACGGGAAATCCCCCCGCAAGTAGACGGATCTGATTGTCTTGGCTTGATGAGCGTACATCGAATACTTGGATGAATGATATGCGAAGAGAGTTCTTTGTCGTTCCCCACAGACGGCGCCAATTGTTGAACCAAGGATTCACACAATAGATTTGTTTAGAGAGGGAAAACAAATCTAGTAATTTCTCTTCATTAGGTATTCTATCCAAGACTCGATTACAAAAGATGTTCTAATCTCTTATGAAATACATTAGGGTTTTGCTCAAGAACAGAAAAAGAGTTAGGGTTTTAAAAAGGTATAGCTGCATCCATGATGGATTGCCTACGTACCCTGTGAAGGGATCAAGCCATTCGTAGTTCTCAATAGGTATAAAGTTATGTGTTCTTGTGAGTATCCAAAGATCCCCCTCTTGTGAAGTCCCTGAGGCACTTTATATAGGATCCTTAAACCGCCCCCTTAGCGATATTCTTCGGAAGATTCTTATTTATCCTTAGGTCGGTTCTAGAGGATAATCGTCCTAAGGATATTCTCCTTATTCTTCGGAGGTTTTGGGGAGATTTCCTGATTTTAACATTATCTTCAAAGATTCTCCTTAAGTCTTTGCCTCGCGTGTTCTTCACGGCTCGGTGGTCGTTTGAGAGGTGGCTTCGGGGCAAACGGTATGTACCGGCTCGGGGCGCGCTTGATGACTGTCCATTAAGCTCAGTTGGCTGTCTCCCGAGCCGATATAGATGTTTCCCGCAGCGTTCTCACGATTGGCTCGGGCTGTGTTCATATGATTAACACCCGAGCCATTTTACAAACTCTCTTTGGGACGGTCGATCGAATAAGGTCCCGAGGTGCTTTGTTCTAGGCTAGGGGCCAATCATATGTTTAACCATGAGGTGATTGTTATTCTTAGACTGTTTGGCTCGGTCTTGCTTGTGGGGAATCCGACCCCAACAAGTTGTTTCAAAACTCTCAATGAAAACACCAATTGATAAGGTCAGAATCACTTATCAAGCAAGTAACCAAAAGGAGATGAGAAAATAGAAGAATTAGGTTGAGAAGCAGAAGAATTCAGAAGTAGAAAGAAGAAGAACAAGAGAGAAGAGAGATGATGAAGAAGATAAACATATTGTTATGATCTATTTCGATAGTGTTCCTGTAAGGGAGAAAGAGTTGTTAAATACAAAGGTTAAGGGTTTAAGATGCCAACAAATTGGCAGCCCAATAACATACTAAAAGAGGCCCAATAAACCACAATCGGATACTTATCATATTTATTAGCTTTTGATTGAATAGGTAAAACGTAATATATAATACATACCATATGTTCGATTAAATGTCTGACATTGTGTTTAACTTTTGATTTTTGACTCATTTTTGCTTTGTGATTTAGGATTTCCTGAAAATATTTTAAGGTTTGTTTTGAGAATTGTTACAATGTAATATTAGATATGCTTACTTGGAATTTTTAACTTTAATAACTTCACAAGAGATTGCTTTGAGAATCAGTCATGACCCATGAGTCTACATAAGGGACCCATTTGAGAATCAGTCAGAAGGAAAAATAATTATAATGGTCAAATCGCCGAAACTGAAAACGGTATCATCATTAACTTTTTATCATCAATATACGAATTACTAAGGGAGATTTACTGTGATAAAGTACAAATTAGGTGTTATTACCAGAACAGACAAAACTTTTTTTTATTATTGTCATATTATCGTCTTTTTTTAATATCCAGCGTGCCCTTACTAAACGTTACCGAAAAAACGTAATTACAAGGAATGCCACTGTCATGTCAGAAATTGCTGACGTGGATTAAATGAACTCAGCCGTAACGCGATACAACGGCAATTACGGCTGAGGTACGGTATGTTGCGGCTGACTTACGACAAAAATATATGAGTAATAACAAAACGGTAAAGTATGAGTATAACTCAGCCAGACGTTACAGCTGATTTATAAAACGTTGCATGAGTTATACGATAACTCACGCAATTGTATGGCTGCGTTAAGGAATGTTGTCCGAGTTATAAGAATTTATAGCATAACCCAGATAACGTTATGTCCGAGTTATGAGAAAACGGCTGACTTATTACCTCGACACGGTTGAGTTATATTTTTGGACGGCTTAGTTATGGGATGATGTGACGGTTGAGTTATGATCGAGTGTTATAAATCAGCCGTAAAGAGCTCGATTACTAAATAACTCAGCCTTGTTACGGCTGACTTATGTGCAAAAGATTAATTACTATAATAGCATGCAGTTACAACCGAGTTTTTAAACGGTACAGCTGAGTTAGTTGAGTTACGACATTACACGGCTGACTTAACTTTGTTTTTTTCCTTTTTCAATTACTGTAATAGTATTCATGTTGCGACTGACTTATAGATTTGCTTGATGGCTAAGTTATCAAATGTTCGTTTGGTGGCTTAGTTGCCACCTCATCAATTCAAAACGACGTTGGCTGTAATATTCCATGTCATCATTCCATGTCAGCATCATCAAAGGACAAAAAAATAGGGCCAAAGTTTTTCAACTCGTCTTCTTCACCTGACTTTTTCACATCACTAGAAAATCTAATTCCTCATCGTTTTCCTCATTTTTTTTCAAATTCTTTCATCCTTCTCCCGATATGGTTGATCCGGTTCCGTAATTTTTGTTTCCGAGAATTGGGTATAGAAACACAAATACATATTTACACCGATGAAACAGGGTGTAGACTTGTGCAGATAGATGCGGAAACAACGCACGACAAACTTGTGAAGTTGTCGCTCGATGATAAAGTTAGACGAAATGTTGCATCTCTTATTGTTTCGCGACAAATTTACATGTCTCGGCTCAGTTATATGCTTAAGGGAAGACGAAAGGTTCAGTCAATTTACATGTCACGGCTGAGTTATATGTTCCAAGAAAGACGAAAGGTTCGGTCAATTTACATGTCACGACTGAGTTATATGTTCCAGGAAAGACGAAAGGTTCCATAAAATTACATTACGGCTGAGTTATATGCTTAAGGGAGAACGAAACGTTCAGTCAATTTACATGTCACGGCTGAGTTATATGTTCTAGAGAAAACGAAAGATTCGGTAAAATAACATTACGGCTGAGTTATATGTTTAAGGGAAGACATCTGTAAATTTACATGTCACGGCTCAGTTATATGTTCAAGGGCAAACGAAAGAATGAGTGTAAATTATATGTTACGGCTGAGTTATATGCTTCAGGGAAGACGAAAAGTTTGGTAAATTACATGTCACAGCTGAGTTATCATTCAGGGAAGACAAAAGGTATTGTAAATTATATGTTACGGCTAAGTTACATCACGTTACAGCTGAGTTACATCACGTTACAGTTGAGTTACATCACTTTACGACCAATTTATAATACAGATCGGAATACAATATGAAATTTATTGGCCAAATAACAACAATCAAATAAAGAAACGTAAGAATATGTTTGAGAGATACATAGGAGGAAGACGAAACCGTATGAATCAAAACTGATAACTGTGTATTTTGCATGTTTTGAGAATCCATTTGTCCTCACTTTAGCATCATATCATCACTGTTTTATACCATTTCTCATCATTTGTCATCACTTTGCATGTTTAGGATAAGTTTGCATGCATGTTTCATATTTGTGTTGTTTTCAGGTGATTCGGAGCTGTTGACTAGCTAATTGGAAGAAGCGGACCTGATCATGCAAAACCACTCGACCCCCAGGTCGAGTAGACGCTTCACAACCTCACCAGACCACTCGACCCCCTGGTCGAGTAGAGGACATCACCACTTCACCTCACCACTCGACCCCGAGGTCGAGTGTCTTCATCCCCATCACCTGACCATCATTCGATCACATCACTCGACCCCGAGGTCGAGTGTCTTCACCTCCATTACCAGACCACTACTCGATCTCACCACTCCACCTTGAAGTCGAGTATCACCATCACCACCACTCGACTACATACTCGATAGCGAGCTTCAGAGTCTTCTTCATTCCGCAGTCAACCAGACACTCGAGCACAAGGAAGAAAAGAAGACTCCAGCTATTCACTTGACCTCTCACTCGACCACCTGGGTCGAGTACAGTTCTTTATCTGTCCCAATACTGCGTCGTTTTAAGTATTAGGGTTTCAGAATGTTTGGCTATAAGTAGCATGTACTTCACATTTTCGCAAACAAGTTTTTATCTAGTTTTATTCCGCAGACATTGTGTTCTAGACCTTTTGTAATCCGGATTTCTCTTTATCTATTCAGTATTCAGTATTTCTTCTTGATTTCATTTACTGTTGTTCATCCTGTTATCATTCTGCTATTACACTGTTGTTATCATGTTTTCATACGTTTATGTTTTCTGCAATGATGTCTGAGTAGTGAATAGGTTTCTGAGGATGGGTTAGAGTAGTCTAGAATTCTCAGTATGCTAGGTGGTTGAGTTTGATTTATAGATCTCTTCTGTATTAGTTGTTCTTAATGCCTATTGCTTTCTGATCAACTGTAATTTGAGCCCAGACATTTCCGCGCCCAAAAGGTGTTCGATGAAATGTCTGAACCACTAATTCCAGAGATTCGTGGCCCTTTACCAAGGTATTGGTTGCAGGGAGCGTTTTGGCTTTAACTTGTTGATTTGTAATGCTTGTTAGGTTAGCTCTCGTCTATGGTGATTGAGTCTGGGACTAGGTTAACTTGAGGGTCTCTGTTGCGGTAGCACTTAGATTTGGTTAATGAACTTGTTGTCTAGGGATAATTTATTGAGCATGTCAATCACCTGTAAACTGAGGAAACGAAACTACTCAATTACCCCATCCTCGGGAATTCTTTATCTGATTGATTTTATTGTTTACTCTACTGTTGTTTACTGCATCTTGTCATCTGTTGTTTAGTTTCTGTAATTCTTTACCGTTACTTGACCTGATACTCGACCACCCAGTTGTCTGGCAACAGACTGTGCAGTCGAGTATCCCTGTTATCATTTTCTGTCTGTTACTCGACCTGTCACTCGACCTCACCCAGTGCTCTGCAAAGAGCTGTGTTGGTCGAGTGTTTTATTGTTTCTGCTTGAATTTCTGTTTTCTGCATGTTCACTTAGAACTGCTAGAACACACCAAAACCTGTTATTGCTTGGCTTGACTTAGTGACTTCTGATCACATCTTGATTGTTAGCATCACACCCATTTGGATTGACAACCTTCAGTACTACAACGACATGATAGTGCTTTAGGATTAATTGATCTTAAAAACCTATTATCAAAAACATTGATAGAAGTAGAAATATCTTTAAATAGATCGATTGAGAGGAAAACTAAACGAGAGACATATAAAATCAAAGTAAAAGAGTAGTTATTCTTGATTCAACTCAAACATGTAACGAATCATATAAAATTCCATAGATCTCTTTGATTTGGGTTTTGATTTTTTTGACTTGAAATTCGACACCACCGAAGGAGTTTCGGCCGAAAGAGACGAGATAAGTATAGAACGGCGACGAAATTAGGGTTCCGTCGACTGAACGAGAGAAGAGAGCGGCGTTTTTTTTTTTTTTTTTTGTGCGGATGAACAGTGAAATATGCTGAAAAAATAAGAAACTGAAAGTTTTAAGGGAATTTTTGGTTTCGGATGACGTGGATTAGGGTAAATGACCTGGATAATTATTGTTATTTATTTATTTTTTAATTAAAATAAATTTAATAATAATATTTAATTAAAACTAATAAAGGGTGTTAACTGTAATTACACAAGTACTGAAAACATGTGAGTAATAAAAAAAGATATGTTTTATTGTATGAATAAACATACAATTGTGTTCTATCCTAGTAATTATTTTAATTACTAATAGATATATTTGTTTGTATTTATAGTTGGATGAGAAATATAATTGACTATATCAGAGACCTATATTTAGTTTTGGATATATTGAATATTAAGTATATCGATGGGCCATATAATTGACTATATTACCTATTTTATATTTTTGACAATGATCTTTTTATATTTTTAAAATTAATAAAAGAAAATTATTGTTTTACATATTTCTAAACAAACCTTACTTCGATAATTTAAATGTTCATATTGCGATCTAATGTAAACAATTAAAATTATCAAATTCGCCGCTGAACACGGTATCATCATTAATTTTTTATCATCAATATACGAATTAATGATAGATATAGTTGTCTGTATTTATAGTTGAATGAGAAATATAATTGACTACATCATATACCTATATCTAGTTTTGGATATATTGAATATTAAGTATATCGATGAGCCATATAATTGACTATATTAGCTATTTACCCGAAAACAAACTACAAAATCCTAGTATAGTATATCCCAAAAATATAATATTTTTACAGTATGATATTTAAACGTTCATATCTGTATTATTGAATTTTAAGAATTTATTTATATCTATCGCAAGAATGTATAACACTTTCTAATTTTAATGTGGGCTAGATAGAAACAAAATTGTGACAATATGAGATGGTCTATATCTAGTTATCCACATCATGTAAGTTTTTTTATATAAATATTTTATACTTATTCAAAATAATATCAAATAAAAGTGAAATGATCATGATATATTTATGTTTAAATTAGGTAGAGAGGTTTTAGGAATTAGTTCAAATTTGTTATATAAGCATTAAATCTTCATATTTTTCACTTCCACTTCATCTTCTTTATTTTTCCCTATATCTTCTCCATTCAATGAATTTAGTGCCTACTCCCCTCATAATGATGACTTGACCTCTCTTCCGAAAGCTTATAAAACCATGACCTACGTAACTGTACCAATCAACCAAAGGCCTATGCAATCAGCATATCAAATCCAATCATGGCATCAACAGCTCTCTACACTTCTTCCCATCCATCATATTTTTATTGCATCAAAAGTGTATCTCACAAACGTTGCTAATATATTATATATATAATCAAACGTTTAACCCTAACCAATTAGGATTAATAATGGGCCAAAGCCCAATAACTCTTTTTATTGATCCAGTTTGCTTAGGTGTGTTACCCTGTAGGTTTGTATAATATTAGTAATGAGTTATAACTCATAGATTATAAGCGGTCTCTAGCAAAACATTATAATCACCTAATATTATACAAATGTCAAACCTCGACATTACAACTTTAACTAGAGTAAAGTACAACTGATTTCAGGACATTCCCAACAATATTTTTATTGCATCAAAATAATTAGCCAAAAAATTAGATCACTAACCCATGATAAAAAAATATTCATAAAAGTATAAAACAATGAATGGTTTCATACATAAGCTTTTAAGAAGCACAAACCATATAACAAAATTAAATGTTCCTGTAACCTTGTTGATTATTTTATGAAATAATTACTAGAGTAGAACACAATTGTATGTTTATTCCTATAATAGAACACATCTTTTTTTTATTATTCACATGTTTTCAGTATTTGTGTAATTACAGTTAACAGCCTTGATTAATTTTAATTAAATATTATTATTAAATTTGTTTTTAACTAAAAATTCCATGCCACCAATCCATGTCATTTACCCTAATTCACGTCATCCGAAACCTAAAATTCCCTTAAAACTTTCGGTTTCTCATTTTTTCAGCATATCTCACTGTTCATCTGCGCAAAAAAAAAAAAAAAAAAAAAAAAAAAAAATTTGTTGCTCTCTTCTCTCGTTCAGTCGACGGAACCCTAATTTCGTCGTCGTTCTCTACTTATCTCGTTTCTTCGGCCGAAACTCTTTCGGTGATGTCGAATTTCAAGTCATCAAAAATCAAAACCCAAATCAAAGAGATCTATAGAATTTTATATGATTTGTTACAGGTTTGAGTTGAATCAAGAATAACTACTCTTTTACTTTGATTTTATATGTCTCTCGTTTAGTTTTCCTCTCAATCGATCTATTTAGAGATATTTCTACTTCTATCAATGTTTTGATTCATATAGTTTCGTCTTCCTCCTATGTATCCCTCAAACATATTCTTACGTTTCTTAATTTGATTGTTGTTCTTTGGCCAATAAATTTCATATTGTCTTCCCCAGAAAAATGTTGTTTTCCGATCTGTATTATAACTCAGCCTTAACGTGATGTACCTCAGCCGTAACATATAATTTACACAACCTTTCGTCTTCCCTGAATGATAACTCAGCCGTGACATGTAATTTACCGAACCTTTCGTCTTCCTTGAAGCATATAACTCAGCCGTAACATATAATTTACACTCATCTTTCGTTTGCCCTTGAACATATAACTCAGCCGTGACATGTAAATTTATAGATGTCTTCCCTTAAACATATAACTCATCCGTAATGTAATTTTACCGAACCTTTCGTCTTCCCTGGAACATATAACTCAGCCGTGACATGTAAATTGACTGAACGTTTCGTTCTCCCTTAAGCATATAACTCAACCGTAATGTAATTCTATCGAACCTTTCGTCTTTCCTGGAACGTATAACTCAGTGGTGACATGTAAATTGACTGAACTTTTCATCTTCCCTTAAGCATATAACTCAGCCGTGACATGTAAATTTGTCGCAAAACAATAAGAGATACAACATTTCGTCTAACTTTATCATCGAGCACCAACTTCACAAGTTTGTCGTGCGTTGTTTTCGCATCTATCTGCACAAGTTTACACCCTCTTTCATCAGGGTTAAATATGTATTTGTGTTTCTATACTCAATTCCCGGAAACAACAATTACCGAAACCAGATCAACCATATCGGGAGAAAGATGAAAGAAATTAAAGAAAAATGAGGAAAACGATGAGGAATTAGAAGTTTCGGTGATGTGAAAAACTCAGGTGAAGAAGACGAGTTGAAAAAATTTGACCCTATTTTTTTTGTCCTTTGATGATGCTGACATGGAATGATGACATGAAATATTACAGCCGACGTCGTTTTGAATTGATGAGGTGGCAATTAAGCCACCAAACGAACATTTGATAACTCAGCCATCAAGCAAATCTATAAGTTAGTCGCAACATGAATACTATTACAGTAATTAAAAAAGGAAAAAAAACAAAGTTAAGTCAGCCGTGTAATGTCGTAACTCAACTAACTCAGCCGTAACGTTTTAAAACTCGGCTGTAACTGGATGCTATTATAGTAATTAATCTTTTGCACATAAGTCAGCCGTAACAAGGCTGAGTTATTTAGTAATCGAGCTCTTTACGGCTGATTTATAACACTCGATCATAACTCAGCCGTCACATCATTCCATAACTAAGCCGTCCAAAACTATAACTCGGTCGTGTCGAGGAAATAAGTCAGCCGTTTTCTCATAACTCAGCCATAACGTTGTCTGGGTTATCGTATAACTTCTTATAACTCGGCCGACATTCCTTAACTCAACCATACCGTTGCCTGAGTTATAGTATAACTCAGGCAACATTTTACAACTCAGACGTAACGTCTGGCTGAGTTATACTCATACTTCGCCGTTTTGTTATGACTCATATATTTTTGTCGTAAGTCAGCCGCAACATACCGTAACTCAGCCGTAACTGTCGCTGTATCGCGTTACGGCTGAGTTCATTTAATACACGTCAGCAAATTCTGACGTGGCAGTGGCATTCCCTGTAATTATGTTTTTTCCGGTAACGTTTAGTAGGGGCACGCTGGGTATTAAGAAAAAGACGAAAATATCACAGTAATTAAAAAAAGTTCTGTCTGATTCTGGTAATAACACCTAAATTGTTACCCACCACAGTAAATCTCCCTTATTTTATACCCCACGTTGAGCCTTGTTAACTAGTTTGCATTTGTCGGTCCATTTCTTCTTTCGTCAAGATCAACCTTCTCGTAATCAAAACAAAACAGGAAACAAACGTAAGAGGCAAAATCCTTGTTTGTATGAATTAAGTTCAACGTCTCTGTGTTACGGTTGTTAAGGCAAACACGATCCCAACTAGAAATCATTACGACGTCGTTGCTTTGAGTCCACACAATCTGACCTAATCCAATGCTTTTAATATCTTTCACTTTTATCCACGCCTTTCCTCACCTGCTCTTTAAAACCCATAATCCGTGATAATCTTCTTGATCTTTGTTTATCCAGTGACGAATAAGACCTAGCTTCCCTTCGTATCTGACCAACTCTATGAAAATACCAAAGTTGGGGATACGTAAGAAAGACCAAGTTTCAGTTTTGAGACATAACCGGATCACATTGTTGTTCCATGATCTCCAATGCAAGAACCCCGAAGCTTGTACCGGGTTTGAAAGAATAAAACGGTCTGTTATTGGTAGACGCTGATTTTTTAACCTCTTCCACATAAACGAATCGGAATAAAAAACTTGGCACCCAAAAGTACTGAAACGATTCATACCCGGCGTGTTCAACCCAGTTACCGTTATACCGAGTTACTTATCACGGCTACACAATTTTGGGTTTGGCATGATCTGATACTATTTTGTGGTTGGTTTGAAGACTATGTATTTAGATATTTGGCCTGTATAATTAACACCATGCAATATCATGTGACTTGCATCACAAGCTTTGATCAGGGAGAGCGAAAGTTCAAAGCTTGTGATGCAAGTCATGGGATATTGCTTTGTGTTAATCCACCATATAAAGAAAATTAAATAAATTAACAAAAACATCTAAATTGCAAAGAAATTCATAAACATTATAACCCAAACAATGATGTTGTCAACATATATTAGATATCAAATATAGAAGAACAAAATTAAGACTAAAATGTGTAAGAAATTTAAAACTAAAAATGGAAGAACTGACCTAAATTGCATGGCTTTGGAAACTCATCTTCTAAACTTATTCATCACCTAGACGGTCAACTTGTTCTTTTTTGACAGCTAACTCTTCCTCTTCGAACCAACGCAAAACCTTACTCATCAACGTGTAATATGGTCATGTACCTTAATTTTTTGCTTTCAATTATATTAAGAAAATAAAGATCTAAATAATAAAAAATGCATCAAAATAATAAAAACTGTTTTGCCCAGAAAATAATAATGAAAAATGTATAATTTGTAAATTGTCTTGTTAAAATCATTGCATTAAAAATATTAATTGTTATAATAAATAGATTGGACTAAATTTTAGAAAGTGTCAAATGTGGAAAAGAATTATTTTGTAATCACACAGTTTCATATATTTTATATTTTTTGCTTTATATTATTTCAAATAAATAAATATCTAAATAATGAAAAATGTATGTTGTGTAATGATAACACTGTATTTTACTCATTTAGGTGTATGTTTATCATCATTTAGCTTTACATTTGCTCATTGTATCATGACATTTTGCACCATTTTAGCTTAATTTGCATACTTAGGCATCTAGGATCATCTTGCATTCGCATTGCATGTTTTGGTATGTTTTCAGGTGCAGAAAGAGCTAAAAAGGACTCTACTCGATCCATTCACTCGATCCAGGCAGCTACAGAAGAGGCATCATTCTACTCGACCTCTTTACTCTATCGAGGATGCTACAAAGGAGGTTGTAGTTTACTCGACCCTCCTACTCGATCAAGGCAACCTCAGATGAAGCAGCAGATTGATCTACTCGCCCCTCCTACTCGATCCACTACTCGATCCATTTACTCGACCAAGGGTGACCAACTCTACAAGACTTGTTGAGCTATCAAAGCGTCTTCGGATCCTCCTCATTCCCCACTCAACCAGACATCTGAGCATACAAATAGGAGAGGATGAAGCATCTACTCGACCAATTGATCACTCGGAGTATAGACACAAAGGCGCAGACTTTGCAACACCCTCTTTACTCGATCCCCAAGATCGAGTATTCGCCCAAACCGCCTCAAGTCTCTTGTCTTCTAGTGAATCTAGGGTTTCCAACATTTTAGTATAAATAGATCACTTTGGGATTTTTCCAAAGGATCTATGCTTTATCTTTCAGTTTTTCTTTGTGTTTATGAATCTTGAAACCTTAATTACTCTTAATCTATTTCGTTTTTGCAATTGATTGTTTAAGTAAAGTTGTTTAGCTTGTTTAGATCTACATTTTGGTATGATTTTAGTAATTTCTGGGTTTATGTTCTTAAGAATGTTGCTTGAGTAGTGATTAGGGTTCTTAAGGATGGATTAGATTAGGGTAATCTCTAGGTTCGTTAGGTGGTTAGTGTTTAGGTTTATGTCCTTCTGGATTCGCTTGGCCCCTATGCGGTTTTCGCTGGCTAATGTGAAGATTCGATGACGTCCAGCGTCCAAAAGACGTTCAAATGGATGTCGGACCTACGAATTCCAGAGATTTGTAGACTCGACAAGGAGAGAGGCTTTTCTGCCTATTGGCTTTGGTAGATTGTTTCTTAAACCGTCTCTGCTATGTTTCATCAACGAGAGTTGAGATTAGGAAGTGGTAGAGTTATGGGGGTCTCTGTCACGAGAGTGGATTGACCCTGTTTTTGAATCTATCGTCATGGGTATCTACCTTTCGCCTATTAGCCATTTGATGAATCCTAGAGTTGCCCTTATCAATGAATCCATCCTTAGAACTTCTATTACATTTATTTGTATTCCCTGTTGATTGCACTTTTATTTACCTGTTATTTGTATCCCCTATTTGTATCCCCTGTTGATTGCATTTTAGTTCTTAATTTTGTCACATGTTGGTTCTACTCGACCCAATGATCGAGTAGGGCTCTTAAGTTCTCATTTTTACTTGTTCGAATCCTGACCTAGGATTGTTACTAGAAACCAACCATCATTATAATCTGACTTGACTTAGTCGTCTCTATACACATCTTGATTGCTAACAATACAGTGGACTGGATTGACACCCCCTATAACTGCATCGACATGTTTGTGTTTTAGGGGAATTGAACTGAATCACACACATCTAGTATAAGTAGGCATAAAAACATGTATATCAATTTGGCGCCGTTGCCAATTCATTGTTGCATTGTTACATTCAAGATATCAGAAACTTTTAAGATCAAGTTCTTTTACATTTATCAAGTTACTAACTCATATTTTCGTCTGCTTGTTTTTGTGGTATAGGTACTAATCTTTGTGCATGCAAACTCGATCCAAAGGTTCTGCACACCTACTATCATTCAGAGACAGAATTGACAGAATTGACAGAATAGCTCGTGAGTTACAAGAAACCAAAGCAAAGGCAGTCTGTGATCAGCAAAGACCAGCTGCTATGGATCAACAGAACAGACCAGTTGATGTTCAAGACCCACCTAATGTTGATCAACCAAGAAACATTGGTGCTGGTGATGCCCCAAGGAATCATCACCAAAGACAAGGGATAGTGCCTCCACCAGTTCAGAACAACAATTTTGAGATCAAGAGTGGTCTCATCTCAATGATCCAAGGAAACAAGTTTCATGGTCTACCTATGAAAGACCCCCTGGACCATCTTGACAGCTTTGATAGGCTCTGTGGCCTTACCAACATCAATGGTGTTACTGAAGATATGTTTAAGCAAAGACTATTTCCCTTCTCTGTGGGAGACAAGGCACACCACTGGGAGAAGACTCTACCCTCAGACTCCATCACCTCATGGGACGATTGTAAGAAAGCTTTTCTTGCCAAGTTCTTCTCTAACGCTTGCACCACTAGATTGAGGAACGAGATCTCAGGTTTCAACCAAAAAAACAATGAAACTTTCTGTGAAGCTTGGGAGAGATTTAAAAGCTACACAACTCAGTGCCCCCATCACGGTTTCAAGAAGGCTTCATTATTGAGCACACTCTACAGAGGAGCTTTACCAAAGATCAGAATGCTACTTGACACTGCCTCCAATGGAAACTTCCTAAACAAGGATGTAGTAAAAGGCTGGGAGTTGGTCGAAAATCTAGCACAATCTGATGGGTGCTACAATGAAGACTATGATCGCTGAATGAGTGGAACTGAAGGAAGTGAGGACAAACAAAGCAAGGATATCAAGGCTCTAAATGAAAAGTTAGACAAGTTATTGCTGGCTCAGCAGAAGCCTTGCGGTATCCAATTGATATTAGCTGAAAGATCAGTCAGAATACCTCATGGAATTCTCACAGACCTGCCTGTTAAAGTCGGATCAATAAACATCCCTACTGATTTCGAAATACTGGAGATGGATGAGGAGCCAAAAGACCCATTAATCCTAGGAAGACCATTCCTAGCTACTGTAGGAGCCATTATCGACGTCAAGAAGGGAAAAATCGACCTAAACCTGGGGAAGGAGATGAAAATGACCTTCGACATTAACAAAGCTATGAAAAAACCAACAATCAATGGACAAGTCTTTTGGATCGAAGAAATGGTTAGATTGGATGACGAATTACCGGAAGAACTTACAAAAGGAGATCACCTAGCCAGTGCCTTAACCAACGATGGAGAAGAAGGGTATCTACACTTAGAAACCCAAGGGTACAAAGAGTATCTTGACGCCCACATACCAATGGAAGAACCAGAAGAGTTTGAGGAATTGATTGTTCCCTCAGAAGAAGTAGTATCAGGATGCAACATGAGCCTAATCGCTGAAAAAGCAAACTCTACTGAGATGCTCGACCATGGAGGAGAGAATATAAGTTCAGATGACTTGTCAGAACTCAAAGCTCCAAAGCTTGACCTTAAGCCTCTTCCAAAAGGTCTGAGGTACGCGTTTCTCGGTCCAAATGATACTTATCCCGTCATTATTAATGATGGACTAAGTGATGAACAAGTGAACCAGTTGTTGAATGAGCTTAGAAAGTATAGGGGGCAATTGGGTATTCTTTAGCTGATATTAAAAGAATTTCACCTAGTTTATGTACTCATAGAATCCATCTTGAAAATGAATCATCTACTAGTATTGAACCACAGAGGAGATTAAATCCAAATTTGAAAGATGTGGTTAAAAAGGAAATTCTTAAATTGCTTGATGTTGATATAATCTACCCAATTTCTGACAGTACATGGGTCTCTCCTGTGCACTGTGTATCCAAGAAGGGAGGAATGATTGTAGTTAAAAATGATTTAGATGAGCTCATTCCCGCTAGAACTATAACAGGACATAAAATGTGCATTGATTATAGGAAACTAAATGCTGCAACTAGAAAGGACCATTTTCCCTTGCCATTCATTGATCAAATGTTAGAAAGGCTAGCTAACCATGTTTATTACTGTTTTCTTGATGGCTATAGTGGTTTCTTTCAAATTGCAATTCACCCTAATGATCAAGAAAAAAACCACTTTCACCTGCCCTAATGGAACCTTTGCTTATAAGAGAATGTCTTTTGGTTTATGTAATGCTCCTGGGACTTTCCAGAGAAGTATGACTTCGATATTCTCGGATTTTATTGAGGAGATAATGGAGGTATTCATGGATGATTTTTCAGGGTTCTCCTCATGTTTGTTAAATTTGTGCAGGGTTCTAGAAAGGTGTGAGGAAACCAATTTGGTACTCAACTGGGAGAAGTGTCACTTCATGGTTCATGAAGGAATTGTGCTAGGGCATAAGATTTCTGGTAAAGGAATTGAAGTCGACAAGGCAAAAATCGATGTCATGATTCAGCTGCAACCCCCAAAGACAGTTAAGGATATAAGGAGCTTTCTAGGCCATGCAGAATTTTACAGGAGGTTCATAAAAGATTTTTCAAAGATTGCTCGACCCCTCACTAGATTGCTGTGCAAGGAAACTGAGTTCAACTTTGATGAAGATTGTCTCAAAGCTTTCCATTTGATAAAGGAAACATTGGTGTCTGCCCCTATCTTTCAAGCACCCAACTGGGACCACCCATTTGAGATCATGTGTGACGCATTCGATTATGCAGTTGGAGCTGTCCTAGACCAAAAGATTGATGACAAACTTCACGTCATCTACTACGCGAGTAGAACGATGGACGAAGCTCAAACAAGATATGCAACCATAGAAAAGGAGCTATTAGCTGTGGTTTTCGCCTTTGAGAAAATTAGAAGCTATTTGGTTGGTTTCAAAGTGAAGGTCTACATAGACCATGCAGCACTAAGGCACATTTATGCCAAGAAAGAAACCAAGTCAAGACTTCTAAGGTGGATACTGTTGCTTCAAGAGTTTGACATGGAAATCATTGACAAGAAAGGTGTTGAGAATGGAGTTGCAGACCATCTCTCTAGGATGAGAATTGAAGATTCAGTCCCGATAGATGACACTATGCCTGAAGAACAGCTTATGTTCTACGATCTTGTTAACAAAAGCTTCGACACAAAGGACATGCCGGAAGAAGCAGATGCAGTTGAAGAAGAAAAGTTGCCCTGGTATGCAGATTTAGTCAATTATTTGGTAAGTAGTATGATCCCCCAGAGTTTGGATGCATATAAAAAAAGAAGTTCTTTAGAGACATCCACCATTACTATTGGGATGAGCCGTACTTGTATAAAAAGGGGAGTGATGGGCTGTTCAGGAGGTGTGTCTCTGAAGGAGAAGTTCAAGGTATACTGGGACATTGCCATGGATCCACCTATGGAGGGCATTTCGCAACCTTCAAGACTGCTAAGAAAATTTTGCAAGCAGGTCTGTGGTGGCCCACAATGTTTAAGTATACTCAGGAATTCATAGCGAAATGCGATCCATGCCAAAGAGTTGGGAACATATCCAGAAGGAATGAGATGCCACAGAATCCAATTCCTGAGGTAGAAGTTTTTGATGTGTGGGGAATAGACTTCATTGGTCCGTTCAACCCTCCCTCATATGGAAATGCTTATATCCTTGTAGCAGTGGATTACGTCTCCAAGTAGGTGGAAGCAATAGCAGCACCAACCAACGACCACAAAGTAGTCTTGAAAATGTTTAAGTCCGTTATTTTCCCAGGTATGATATTCCGAAGGTGGTGATAAGTGATGGGGGCTCACATTTCATAAACAAAGTCTTTGAAGGTCTATTGAGAAAACTTGAGGTTAAACATAAGGTTGCCACTCCGTATCACCCTCAGACCAGTGGCCAAGTGGAAGTATCAAACAGACAGATGAAGGATATACTCACAAAAGTTGTTGGTGTCTCAAAAAGGGATTGGTCAACTAAACTTGATGAGACTTTATGGGCCTATAGAACCGCATACAAAACGCCTATTGGGAGAACCCCATTCCAGATGCTATATGGGAAATCTTGTCATCTACCAGTTGAAGTGGAATATAAAGCCATTTGGGCAACCAAACTTTTGAATTTGGAAATCAAGGGAGCTCAAGAAAAAAGACCAATCGACCTGCATGAACTGGAAGAGATTAGGCATTAGGCAGGAAGCATATGAGAATTCAAAAATCTACAAAGAAATAACAAAAGCTTTTCATGACAAAAAGATCTCACCAAAAGATTTCAACATTGGAGACCAAGTTCTGCTTTTCAACTCAAGACTCAAGTTATTTCCATTAAAGCTAAAATCCAGGTGGTCTGGGTCTTTCACCATCAAAGAGGTATGATAATAGTTTTTTAGTCAATTATCCTAAAACACATATCATGTCATTGTAGTATTTTAGGTGTCAATCCAAATGAGTGTGATGCAAAAAGATGAGATGTGATCAGAAGTCAACCCAAGGAATAACAGTTTTGGGGGTTCTAATAGTCTTAAGTGAAAATGCAGAAAACAGAAACAATAACAGAATTACTAAAATCACTCGACCACAACAGGCTGATGCCAGAAGTGGGATGTGGTCGAGTAACAGGTAGGATATGAAACAGATATACTCAACTGCACAGTCTGTTGCCAGACACTGGGTGTGGTCGAGTATACTGGTCGAGTAACAGACAGGAAATGAGACAATTGTACTCGACTGCACAGTCTGTTACCAGACACTGGGTGTGGTCGAGTGATTGTAAAAACTAAGAAACAGGCAATGAGAACGATTAAGCGATAATCGAATAAAGTGGTATCCTAGCCTATTCGAATGGTTAACAAGCGCAATCAAGCTATCCCTAGACAACAGGTTCAATAACAGATCAATTCACTCCCGTGATAGAAATCCTCAAGTAAAGCTAGCCCAGACTAATTCCCATTAACGGAATCTAACTATGTAGGCAATAAGAACAGACTGATAAAGTCAATAAACGCTCTAAACGGCCAATCCCTTGGGATAGAGACGAATATCTCAGGAACTAAAGGATCAAACATTCCATCGAACACCTTCTGGGTGCGAGAATGCTTGGGATCGAATTCCAGTTGATTAGAAAGAAATAAGCAGTAAACGCAACTAGTCCTAAAGGGATTCAATCAATTCTAAAACTTAACCATTCTACAGACTACGGATTCCATAACTACTCTATCCCATCCCTAAGAATTCTAAGTCACTACTCAGACAACATGCTCAAAGAGATAAACGCAGATAAATAATAATATTGCATAAGTAAAGAGATAAAGAGTAGAGAAACAAGATGACAGATGAAATAAAATGCGGAATCTGAATAACTTGGAAAAATCTCGAATTACAGGTTGCAGAAGCAAAAGCGGCGCAGTAGAGTAAAACAAAAAATAAAACTAAAGCAAAAACTCAATGTCGACTAGATATCTCGGGACAGAACCCTAAGACATCTATTTATACAAAACGAAATAAAATGATAGTAGACGGGCCAATAACCTAATCGCCCGGCCCATAGAGTGATAATGGGCCGAGATGGGCTTCGTGATCCGATGGAGCTCCAGGCCGCTTCCAAACACTTCGTCTTCTCCTCTTCTCTTCCTTGTGCTCAGCTTGTCTGGTTGAGTGCGGATTTGAGTAGACTATGAAGATGTGATCGAGTGTCCGGTCGAGTGATGGTGTTAGTGGTGAGTGATTATACCCGACCAGGGGGTCGAGTAACTTGGTAGAGTGAACGGCCGAGTGTGGTCAGGTGGTGTGGCGAAGTGATACTCGACCAGGGGGTCGAGTGGCGTCATCGAGTGGCCTGCGATGAGGATACTCGACCAGGGGGTCGAGTAGGTGGGAAGAATGGCTCCAAAGTCACTCGACCAGGGGGTCGAGTATGGTGCTGGATGCACACGACCTGGTGGTCGAGTATGTCTTCTGGTTCTGGCTCGTTTCTTCCAATTTGCTCGCAAACAGCTCCAAATCACCTGAAAACAACTCAGAACTGCAATATGTATGCAAAGCTATCCTAATCATGCAAAGTATGCAAGAATGATGAGAAATGATATAAAACAGTGATGAATGATGAGAAATGATATAAAACAGTGATGAATGATACGAAACTGGACTCAAAACGATGATGAATGGACACTAAAAACATGCAAATTATAGACATATCAAGGTACTGCCATATGGGGTAATTAGTCTTACTAAGGAGGGAGGTTCTGAATTTACTGTGAATGGGCAGAGGGTCAAGCGTTATATGGCAGATTGCCCTATTCCTGAAGGAACTACAGTTGACCTCCAGGAACCCATCAATGCCTAAAATAGTAAGAAGTCTAGCTTAAGACTTTAAACTAGCTCACTTGGGAGGAAATCCCATGCCTATCTCTGTACATATTTCATTTTGATATCTTGATATGCTTTTTAGTGTTTTTGGAATTCAGGAAATAAATCAGGATTTGTAGAGCTGTGAACTCTGTGATCAAGAAATATCTGCAATAGAAGCAATTCTACTCTATCAATTGGTCGAGTAAAATTGCGTCACCATTTTACTCTATCAATTGGTCGAGTAAAGCAACTAAACAGCCAAGCTTGGTGATCGAGTGGCCCACTTGTCTCCCCATCATTCTATTACTCGGTGGACAAAGCCTTTACCCATCATGCTCAATCACTATTTGGTCAACACCCTTATCCCAACAAAGAAAGCATAGGAGACCATCCTCCTCCACTCATTCAAATCGAAACCTAAAGATAAGATATCACTCTCTCTCACTTTCTTCTTTGTGCGCACTTCAATACGATCTCTCTCATTTTTTTTCTGCTTCACACCATCTCGAAAATTTCAGCTTTCAGCTTCCTTCAAAGAAAAAAAAAATCACTTGCCCACCCCCCTGTTTCACTCGATCAAATCGCAAGTATTTTTATTTGTTTGAGACTTATCTACTAAGCTTTAGTTTTGATTTCTGAGAGTTTAGCTTCACCATGAGTTCAAACAGCAACGAATCCTCAATGGACGCCGATTTCAACGTGGATGAGGCTGAATCTTGGTCTACTAGGCCTCAGAGGGAGATGGAAGTGTATAGGCGGTTCAGTCAACATGCCACCAAGGTCCTAGCTCGTGATAGAAGAAGAGCGGAAATTGCAAGACGTAAGAGAGCTATGGCCGAAGAGAGAAGTCTCGTCGATGAAGACCTTGGTGGGGATGAAGACTATGTCCCTTAAATAACTCCAAGAGCCAATAAATCCTTGATGAAGAAGACAAAGCTATCACCGGATGGATACTATGAGCTTTTGGCAGCTCACGAATTCCATGGCACTCGATACCCCCACTCCGAAACCATGAATGAGCTTGGCATAACAGAGGATGTCGAGTACCTCTTTGAAAAGAGTGGTCTTTTGGGTCTCATGACCAACCCTCACTCAGCCTACAAAACATAGACGCTTCAGTTTATTGCTTCGCTAGAAGTAGAGTTGTTTCAGGGGCTATCTAGCCATGAAGCAAGGGAAGAAGGGCTTGGGTATATCACATTCGCAGTCTATGGAAAAGACTATGTTTTGGCTATCAAAAATCTTGAGGATATGTTTGGATTCCCTAGAGGGACTGATGTTAAACCCAAGTTCAAGAAAGAGGAGCTTTTGGATCTTTGGGTAACAATAGATGATGACGCCCAATTCTCGTCCTCAAGGGCCAAGAGCAACGCAATCCGAAACCCCTGCATTCGGTACTTCTAGAAAGCAACGGCTAACGTCCTCTACGCAAGAGAGAAGACCGAACCGATTAACAATGGCGAGATAGAGCTGCTGGATATTGTCCTAAAAGATATCCTAGTCTACACCAAGAACAAAGTACCTATAAAGGGTGACACCAATGATGCTTCACCATCAATGCGTTTATTGAATCATCTTTGTGGTTTAGCGAATAAGCAGAAGAGAACCATTTCTATAGGAGGAGTGATAACACCTATACTAATGGCTTGTGGAGTGCCACTTTAGTCGACTCCCTTTGCCCCTAAATGGATCGACATTCCTCACCTGAGATGGGCTTTGTTTGTTGAGCATCAGAGTCATGAGGGGATGCATATTCTCAAGTTTCAGCATAGGACGGAAATGGATGCCAAGCTTCTCTTACCCAACCAAGAGCTAACAACCATCACAGTGAGAGGTAACATCGATTTCAACCCGCCTAATGAAGAACTCTTCTTCATGGAAAGAGCACCCCCGACGAGAGAGGCTTCAGACATTGAAGAAAGGGTTGAGAGTGAAGAATGAGCTGAGAATGAAGAACCAGAGGAGATGGATTGGGAGAACTACAATGCTAGTAGGTTCCATTTTGAAGAACACAAACCACCACCAAGAGTGAGTAAGAGTCTGACTGTTGCGCATAAGAACATTGGTTCGATGAGTGCTTAGAATAAGTTTCAAGACAGGATGTTGGAAAAATGTGGCAAGGCCATAACCGCAATCAGGCTGTACTAAGTTGTTCATCTTCAGGCGCCACCATGGTGAAAGAAAACCGCCCTGAAGAAGTGGTTTCAAGAAGGCAGAGAGTTTCACCTTCAAGGCAATCTGCCTATGAGCGACGAGAGGTAAGTCGCCCTCAAGCTCCTGCAAGACATTCATCTCATGAGCACCGCGAGCAGAAGAGAAGGAGAAAAACAAGAATTGTTCGGCCAAGGAGCAAGGACCTTCTTATGTCCAGTAGAAGATCACTCGACCAAGATACTTGACGTGATATCGAGCAGAGTGTCGAGCAGGATCCATCGATTCAGAACGAGCAGAGTGTCGAGCAGGATCCGTGGGTTCAGAACGAGCAGAGCATCGGGCAAAATCAGTGGGATCAAGATGGGCAGTACTCGGGAATGAATTGGGATGCTTACCATGGCATCAACGAGCAGGAACCCACCTCTAACAACTGAGGTAACACCACCTCAACCATTGTATATACCATAGCATCTTTTTATTTTTCTTTGTGTGTTTTGTGCTTTGGTCTTGAATTCTCTTTCAGATTTTTATTACACAGGGGACTGTGTAATTTAAGTTTGGGGGAGGGTTCAACACATGTTTAACATTGTGTTCTCTTTTCTTATTTCAAATTTGCATCATCCAAGGCATAGAAAAAACCATAAAAATTTGAAAAATTTTCAGAAAATTATTTCACAAAAAAAGAGTGTCATGTAGATTGCATATCATTTTAGGATTGTATATAGAGTGTTTGCATTTAGGATTGCTCATTTGCATAGGGGATAATGATGATTTCAAACCGATAAGCATGTTTTAATTCAATGAAGTAAGTTCAATGCCAAGGTTGTTAGTTCTCTGTTGCATAACCGATTGTATCTTTGAAGTAAGAACGCACCCTGCTTTGAATTTGTAACTTGACTATACTACTTTGATCGAAACTCGCTTATCTGATGCCATTCCCTATCTATTAGAACCTGAACTGAATTTGCAATTATCATGTCTATGCATTGTTTGTGAACTCATGGCTACCATATACATACTTGGATCATCTTATTCGTTTCATCACCTTCTGTTAATCCAAGTAGTTGTCTCCCATTTTTAGAGTAGTTTCCCATACCCTTAGCCTAGCCTTATTTCAAGTCAAAGATCATTTGTGTGTGATTGTGAGGTCTTTTTCGATTGAGCTTGGTATAATGTGTTAGGTATGAGCCGACAAGAGCAGTCTTTCATGTAGACCTAGCCCACGCTTTTTGGGTTAGCTAGGACTAGGTGGAGACTTGTATTTGGGATTGGGAATGTGTATGGAATGAATGGAAATGTGTATGGAATGAATGGGAATGAGAGTGAGAATGAAAAGAAAAAAAAAAAAAAGAGAGTAAGAGTTTAGAGTTCTAAGGGGGATACAAAAGTGTTAAGTCTAGTAAAGGGTTTGGAATTCAAAGAAGTTAGGCATTGTAATTCAAATAAAAGGGTAAAACGCCCTATGTGCTAAGATCAGAAGAAAAGCCTTAAGTTTGTCAAAGTATAAAACCAAATCCGCTAGACTCTTAAATCGTTTCAAAGAGAACCCCTTAGAACTTTAACCAAAAAGAGAGTAAGAATGAGAAAAATGGTAGAGTTAGGACATCTATGGGACTGAGATCATCTTCTGAGCTATCATACTATATCATTAGGTAGATGGGAGTCTGTTCTTGTAGGTGTCCATTGGCTTATACCTTTAGCATTCTATTGAAGCTCAATCTTTTCTCTGAGAGTCCCCTGTTACTCGACCAAACCATTAAAGGGACCATTTTTGTCTCTTAGCCTAAGCCCGAAACCAAGTGAGTTCATAACCATTGCATTGCTTGATGCACTGTTCGTGCTTAATGAATGTTAAAGGGAATTGGTTGATGTGAATGCTTGAATAGATTAAGGCAAGTTGTTAGGTTGCATTCTGACGAGTATGGCTAACGTTTTTAAGTAAGGGTCTATCATCTTGCAACCTAGAATTAGCTACCTGGACATTGAGCTTACCCGTTTTATATGCATGCTTCGGTTTTTGATTCGCCACCTTCAAACCTCTCCTTCAACTTAAGATTTTTTGTTTGCTTGAGGGCAAGCAAGAGATAAGTTTGGGGGAGTTGATAACACTGTATTTTACTCATTTTAGGTGTATGTTTATCATCATTTAGCTTTGCATTTGCTCATTGTATCATGACATTTTGCACCATTTTAGCTTAATTTGCATACTTAGGCATCTGGGATCATCTTACATTCGCATTGCATGTTTTGGTGTGTTTTCAGGTGCAAAAGGAGCTAAAAAGGACTCTACTCGATCCATTCACTCGATCCAGGCAGCTACAGAAGAGGCATCATTCTACTCGACCTCTTTACTCGATCTAGGATGCTACAAAGGAGGTTGCAGTTTACTCGATCCTCCTACTCGATCAAGGCAACCTCAGATGAAGCAACAAATTGATCTACTCGCCCCTCCTACTCGATCCACTACTCGATCCATTTACTCGACCAAGGATGACCAACTCTACAAGACTTGTTGAGCTATCAAAGCGTCTTCGGATCCTCCTCATTCCCCACTCAACCAGACATCTGAGCGTACGGATAGGAGAGGATGAAGCATCTACTCGACCAATTGATCACTCGCAGCATAAACACAAAGGCGCAGACTTTGCAGCACCCTCTTTACTCGATCCCCAAGATTGAGTATTCGCCCAAACCGCCTCAAGTCTCTTGTCTTCTAGTGAATCTAGGGTTTCCAACATTTTAGTATAAATAGATCACTTTGGGATTTGTCCAAAGGATCTATGCTTTATCTTTCAGTTTTTCTTTGTGTTTATGAATCTTGAAACCTTAATTACTCTTAATCTATTTCATTTTTGCATTTGATTGTTTAAAGTAAAGTTCTTTAGCTTGTTTAGATCTACATTTTGGTATGATTTTAGTAATTTCTGGGTTTGTGTTCTTGAGAATGTTGCTTGAGTAGTGATTAGGGTTCTTGAGAATGGATAAGATTAGGGTAATCTCTAGGTTAGTTAGATGGTTAGTGTTTAGGTTTATGCCCTTCTGGATTCGCTTGGCCCCTATGCGGTTTTCGCTGGCTAATGTGAAGATTCGATCTTAGACGTCCAGCGTCCAAAAGACGTTCAAATGGATGTCTGACCTACGAATTCTAGAGATTTGTAGACTCGACCAAGAGATTGGCTTGTCTGCCTACTGGCTTTGGTAGATTGTTTCTTAAACCCTGCTCTGCTATGTTTCATCAACGAGAGTTGAGATTAGAAAGTGGTAGAGTTATGGGGGTCTCTGTCACGAGAGTGGATTGACCCGGTTTTTGAATCTATCGTCATGGGTATCTATCTACCTTTCGCCTATTAGCCATTTGATGAATCCAAGAGTTGCCCTTATCAATGAATCCATCCTTAGAACTTCTATTAGATTTATTTGTATTCCCTGTTGATTGCACTTTTATTTACCTGTTATTTGTATCCCCTATTTGTATCCCCTGTTGATTGCATTTTAGTTCTTAATTTTGTCACATGTTGGTTCTACTTGACCCAATGATCGAGTAGGGCTCTTAAGTTCTCATTTTTACTTGTTCGAATTCTGACCTAGGATTGTTACTAGAAACCCACCATCATTATAATCTGGCTTGACTTAGTCGTCTCTGTACACATCTTGATTGCTAGCAATACAGTGGACTGGATTGACACCCCCTATAACTGCATCGACATGTTTGTGTTTTAGGGGAATTGAACTGAATCACACACATTCAGTATAAGTAGGCATAAAAACCTGCATATCATGTAACTTGACTTGTTAAAATCAACGCATTGAAATTTATTAATTATTATAATAACATAGATTAAACTAAAATTTAAAAAGTCACAAATGTCGAAAGAATAGAATGCCAAATGGCTTCTAAGAGCTTGTTTTGGAGAAACCTTATAAGATTATGTATCTTAATTAATTAATTTACTTTCATAACTTTCAATTATTAAAATTAGGATGCCAGAAAAAAAATATATTAATAATAATTAGAACTAGTTTTTTCTTTATTTAATAATTTATTTTTATTAAAACTATTAATAAAATCTAGGAAAAAATCCGTTTTAAAACAAAATTATCAAACTAAATGTAAATATAAATCTAAATCTAAGAAAATTTATGTGATATAACCCTATTTTTATAGTTCTTAATTTTGTTTTAGATATAGGTTTTTGAGTCTTTTTTTTTTCTAGAGTCTTCTTAGAGTCTTTTCATGTATTCTATGGACAGGGACAACAATGGAAATGGAGACATTTGGGAGTAAAATCTAAAGAAAAGAAGCTAAATGACGAATTCACTTTCAGATCCAGTCGAGAGTGTCGATCGGCACACTCTTGGTGTTGATTGACACCAGTTGCGGCCCTGAGAACTCCATAACGCTTTTAGGTTTGAAGAATTGGATTTGCCCCAGAGGACTTCCCTATTTTCATTATTAGTCTCTGTACGTTTTTTAGGTCATATATATAGTTTAAAAGTCATTGTTTAGACCTAAGAAGTTCTTTTCTAGACATCAAGCTTATTATCAATCTTCCAGAGCACTTTTCATAAGCTATTCATCCCAGTTTTTAGATTTTCATCAGAGATTTAAATAACAGTGAATAGATCTTTTCTAACTCTTTTCTCTATTGATTTGTTTTTGCTTTCTTATTCATACATGTTGTTTATCTCATCCATCATATCAAAGTAGCCTGCTTGGTAGGGTTAGGGTTTCTCACTAGAGATTCATATGATTTAGTAGATCGCCCCCTTGCTAGGTTATCTGTAGGATTCTTCATCTTTTGTTGTTCTTAATGCTAGTTCAAGAGTAATTAACTAGAACTTGTTCCAGATAATAGATATACCAGCCATAGTTATCTGTTACTAGAACTGCTATTTGATGAGCATGGTTTATAGGTGTGTAATAAGAATCGGTTTATCTACTAAGGTGAACTTATCGACTTGTTTAGCATGCATGTTTAGGTATAGGATTTCACGGCACATCACTGGGAATCTTAGCTCTAGGCATAGTGATTTTCACGGAACATCACCTGTTATTCTGATCTATCGCGAAGACAACCGCTGGCGAGTGGGGACTATTCTGCGAATAGGGCCAAAATCGTTTCAGAACGGTGAAATTACTTCCATTTCTGACTAAATTTAGTGGTCGAATGGGCTTTTCAAATGATTGCTTTGTTCTTTTTGCTGCAATAGCTTCATTCCTTCACATACCATTCTTGTGTGGAGTAATTTTCTTCCAGCTCCCTCTTTCGAGTACTCTTTCAAGCTTTAGCCTCTTTTGTGACTGTATCGTTGTTAGTACACCCAACTCCTATATTTATTTTTATTTCTGTAATTATTTATAAAATTATGATTTACCGAGACTCAAAAAGGATATCTTAGATTTGGTTTATTTGTTGGAAGGTTTGTTTTAGATTTTGTCATTGTGATTTGCTGTTGTTTACTTTTTCACGAAAATGGGGTCAGAGGGAAACATGAAGAACTCGGCTGTGATACAAGTAAGCATTAGTGGATTTGGGGAGTCAAATACTACAAAAAAAACTTATAGATTACCTTGAAAACGAAGTAGGACTCATTTGGCAATGCTTATTAAAAACTTCTTGGATTCCTTTGGGTATTGTCCTAATTTTGAGATCACAAACACTTTAAACATCTCCAAATTTGATTGTTACAAGATAGTGGAGCCACATGCATTTGTCCATTTCTTGATCCACGAATCAGCAAGTGAATGAAGCAGGTAAATAAACAGAGAAATCAATTGGATGAGAAATTCCTAAGGATGGGGTAATCGAATAGTGTAGTCTCCCTAATCAATTCAGTTGGTTATCAAATCTGAATGAATCTATCCCTAGACAACAGGTTCAACAACAGATTAATTCACTCATGTGATAGAAATCATCAAGTAGAGCTAGACACATACCTAATTCCCATTAGCGATCTCTAAGTAAGCAGGCATTAAGAACTGACTGTTAAAGCCAATAACTGCTTTAAACGGCCAATCCCTTGGGATAGAGACCATTACCAATAGAACTAGTAGATCCAACGTTCCATTAAACGCCTTCTGAGCGTTGGAACGTTTAAGATCGGATCCTAGTTGATCAGAAAGTAATAAGCAGTAAACACAACTAATCGAGAAGGGATTCAATACATTTACACATGATATGTCTATAATTTGCATGATTTAGGCATTCATTCTTCATCACTTTGTCATTGTTTCATCCACATTCCATCTCATTAGGAGTCGTTTTAGTGTGTTTTACATACTTAGGACGATTTTGCATTAGGATTGCATGTGCATGGCATATTTGGTTATTTTCAGGTACTTTGGATGCTTTTGGAGTTCAAACAGAGGAAAAACAGAACATGAAGTCAGAATGCCCAATGACGTCTTCCGCAAAAGTACTCTATCGCAGCCTCGGATCCCTGCCAGGGCAAATTACTCTATCGCAACCCCGGAGAAGCAAGCAGCTCAGTTTCACTCAATCGCGAAGCCGGAGGAATCACCCCACCGGAACCACTCGATCACCAGGAAGCCTATCTGCTCATTCTGCACTCAACGAGACAAGGTGAGAACAAAGAAGAGAAGAGAAGCCAAAGAAACCACTCGATCACCATCTCATGACATCCACTCGATCGCACTCGATCACAGGGTCGCTGGACCATTCAATCTCGACTTCACTGCATCTCACTCGATCGCAAGACGGAGCCCCTGAAGCCCAGTTTGATCAATGACATACTCGATCACTAGGATGCTCATTTCAGCCCGTCAGATGCCAATGACATATTCGGTCGCAGGATCATGACGTGAAGATTCGTTATATATTTAGTTTCCTTATTTGTTTCATTTCTCGCTTATATAAACTGTCTCTTAGGGTTTTCCCTAGGGCATCCGCTATTATCCGTTATTATCTCGCTTTTACATTTTCGCAACTTTGATAGCCGCAGTGTTTCTCCTGCGACTTTGTATTTTCCCTTTCAAGTATTTGATATTCAGTTTTCGTTTAAGTCTTTCGTCATTTCTGTTATCATGTTTTCAATTGTTGCTTTGCTATTGTCTTTGATTATGTTTGAGTAGTGAACTGTATTTCTGAGGATGGGATAGAATAGTTGTGGTTTACTTGGTCGTTTTAGGTGGTTGAGTTTAGAATACTAGAATCCCTTCTGGATTAGTTGCGCTTACTTCTTGTTTCACTGGCTAATGTGGAATATGAGTCCAGACGTCCAGCGCTCAGAAGGCGTTTAATGGGCGTTGGATCCTATTAATTCCACAGATATCTGACTCTACCCCAAGGGATTGGCTGTAGAGTGGGTATTGACTTTAACATGTTGATTCGATAATGCCTGCTTAGTTAGAGATCGCTAAAGGGATTTAGGTCAGTGTCTAGCTTTGCTTGAGGATTTCCATCACGGGAGTGAATTAATCTGTTGTTGAACTTGTTGTCTAGGGATAGCTTCTGTGAAGTTTTGTCAACCGCCTGAATAGATTAAGTAGACCACACTATTCGATTACCCCCATCCTTAGGAATCGTTTATCCATTTGATTGCCTGTTATCATTTCTGCTTTGTCATTCACTTGCCTGCCATTGCCATTTCTGCTTTTAGTTTCATTTCATTTTTGTTATTGCATACTAGGACTGTTAGAACCAACCAACTTTCTGCTTGGCTTGACTAAGAGCTTTCTGATCATATCTCATCTGTTTGCATCACACCGGATTGGATTAACATCCTAAAATACTACAACGACAAGATAGTGTTTTAGGGATTAATTGATAAAAATCCTACTATCAATTTGGCGCCGTTGCTAGTTTGGTGTTTGTTTGCTATATTTGAGATCATTAGAAACGTTAAGATAAAGTTCGTTTTTGTTACACAAGTTACTAACATTGTGCCTTTTCTGTCTTTGTGTTTCAGGTACCTTGCAACCTGCTTTACAGACGCATCTCTGATTCGTCTGTTATAGCCTAGCTGCTATCTGTTGCATGCATACACGGTCACAAGGAAATCAGAACCTCCTATTCAACGATAACATCGATCGTATTGCTCGCCAACTGAGAGAACAGACAGAAACCGATACAATAGCTGACGTTGTTGATGAGCAAGAGCAACCTACCAACATTGGTGCTGGTGACTTCCCTCACAACCACAACCAGCGTCATGGAATTGTTCTACGTCCAGTACAGAACAATAACTTTAAGATCAAAAGCGGTCTCATTGCAATGGTTCAGGGGAACAAGTTTCATGGCCTGCCAATGGAGGATCCGCTAGATCATCTTGACGAGCTCGAGAGGCTCTGTGGCCTTACTAAAATCAATGGAGTAAGTGAAGATGGTTTCAAGCTTCGCTTGTTTCCATTTTCACTTGGAGATAAAGCCCATCTGTGGGAAAAGACGCTACCCAAGAATTCAATCACGACCTGGGATGACTGCAAAATGGCCTTCTTGGCAAAATTCTTCTCTAACTCCAGGACTGCAAGACTCCGGAATGAGATATCCGGATTCACTTTGAAGCAAAATGAAAGCTTCTGTGAAGCTTGGGAGCGCTTTAAGGGTTATCAAACCAAATGCCCTCATCACGGATTTTCCCAAGCTTCTCTTCTCAACACACTTTACAGAGGCGTCCTGCCTAAGATACGTATGCTCCTTGACACCGCTTCAAATGGGAATTTTCTGAAGAAGGATATTGAAGAAGGATGGGAGCTAGTTGAAAACTTAGCTCAATCGGGTGGCAATTACAATGAAGACTATGGCAGAAGCATCTACACCAGTTCTAACACTGATGACAAGCACCACAGAGAGATGAAAGCTCTCAATGACAAACTAGACAAAATCATCCAAATGCAACAGAAACATGTTCACTTCATCTCTGAAGATGAACCATTCCAAGTACAAGAGGGGGAGAACGATCAGTGTGCTGAAATCAGATATGTTCATAATCAAGGTGGCTACAACAAGGGGTACAATAACTACAGACCCAACCCAAATCTGTCATACAGAAGCACCAATGTCGCGAACCCTCAGGACCAAGTCTACCCTCAGCAGCAGCAGCAGCAGAACCAACCAAACCGTTTGTTCCTTACAACCAAAGCCTAGGGTTTGTTCCAAAGCAGCAGTTTCAAGGAGGATATCAACAACAGCAACCACCACCTGGTTTCACACCACATCAACAACAAGCACATGCGCCTCAGAATTCAGACATAATGACTGTGCTCCAGCAGCTCATTCAAGGACAAGCCACAGGAGCAATGGAAATCGCTAAGAAGCTGTCTAAAGTAAACAACAAAGTCGACCGACAAGGCGTCGAACTTAACAGCAAGTTCGAATCAATGAGCACTAGGATGAGATATGTGGAAGGCATCCTCGCTTCACCATCGGTTAACAACAACCCATGCCAGCTTCCAGGGAAAGCAATCCAGAATCCAAAGCAGTATTCAACCGCCCATGCCATCACCATCACACATGATCGAGAGCTGCCAACTCGATATGTCCCTACATCAAACACTGAGGACAGTGTAATTCTAGAGGGGGAGGATTTTTATCAAGATGATGTTTTGGCTGACAACCCAATCGAAGAGCCCATACTCACCAGTCAACCCACTCGACCACAAGCTCCCCCAGCTACTCCCTTTGCCAAAAAAACGGAAGCTGCAAAGACCAAAGACATAGACTTTGTGCCACCGCCTTACAAACCTCTGCTTCCATTCCCTGGTCGTTTCAAGAAAGTTCTGGTTGCAAAATACAGAGCCCTTCTTGAAAAACACATAAAGGATATCCCTTTAGTGGACTGTCTCGCGCTAATACATGACGAGCACAAGTACGTGAAAGACCTGATTACAGAAAGGATCCAGGATATTTTACTCTACCATGCTCCATTAGGCAATTGACTTTCAATAATTGTCTATGTGATCTAGGAGCCTCAGTCAGCTTAATGCCACTCTCTGTTGTAAAGAAGCTTGGATTCGTTCATTACAAGCCTTGTGATCTAACCTTGATTCTTGCTGATAGGACTTCAAAGACACCTTTTGGCCTTTTAGAGGATGTGCCAGTAATGATTAATGGAGTAGAGGTGCCTACTGATTTTGTTGTGCTTGAGATGGATGGAGAATCTAAGGATCCTCTTATCTTAGGAAGACCTTTCTTGGCTTCAGTTGGAGCAGTAATAGATGTAAAGCAAGGAAAAATTAATCTTAATCTGGGAGAGGATGTCAAAATGAAGTTTGACATCAGGGACGCTATGAAGAAGCCAACAATAGAAGGACAAACCTTCTTAGTTGAGGAAATGGATCAGCTAGGTAATGAACTGCTAGAGGAGATTGTGGACAGAGATCACCTTCAAACTACTTTAACTGAAAGTAGTGAAGCTGGATTTCTCTCCAGTGAGACCTTGAGCTATGAGATGTCATTAGACTCACACAACGAAGTACCAGGATTAGAGATCTTTATAGGTGTCATTGCGTCAGAAACAGAGGATGTTACATTGAACGAGGAAGGCTCAACTGATACTCGACTAGAATGCTCAACCAAACAGCTAGAGTCAAGCGTGAGGGCATCAAATGATTGGTTAGAACTCAAGGAGAGGTCAAAATGGCACGATAGAACTATAAGAGAGCTAACACACACTGTGAAAGAGCTGAAGGATCAAGTTAAAGAGCTCCATGGGAAAGCCAACCAAGCTCCACTCGACATCAAGGACGTCCCAAATGATGAAGTTATTCCTATGGTTAGAAAAGAAGGATGTGAATTCACATCAAAACAGTCTAGAAAAGACGACTATACAGATGATGAAAAAGGAGCTTACCAAGAAAGGGTCATTGAGTACTCAATTACAGACTTGTCACGAGAGCATGCTGAATTTGATGTTGTATCTACCCAGGAAGGAGAGGAGACGTCAATTCTACTCTATCATCCTCCTTGAGCCTAATGAGTGTGAGGACTCAAGCTAGACACTTAAAACAAGCTCACTTGGGAGGAAGTCCCATGCCTATCCTTGTATATAGTTTTTTATTTTTGTTACTTTAGATTTGTTTTGGTTTTGTTTTTGATTCTCAGGAAATGAATAACAGTTGGAGCAACAACAGGGATGCAAACGAGTGTTCAAATAAAAAATTTTAAATTTTTGATGAATCACTCTATCGCAAGACGAGAGTAAAAGCTCGAGAGTGCGATCTAGTGGTTTTGGGACAACATCTTTCTCAACGAAAATGTCATACCACTCGATCGCAACATGGCAATGGTGAGATCAAGTGGTCTCCTAGTGGAATTGCCCAAACCACTCAATCGCAAGGAGAAGTGAAAACGCCCGACATGACTTCAATGACAACCCGCCTGAAGACATGTCATCCAGCCACCATGACATTGCTCCGCCAAGGAAATTCACGTATAAACATAGGGACCACACCGTTCCGCAAGTTCCCCGTCTCATGAGCCAATGGAAAACAAGAGGAGGAAGAGTGCTAGAACTGTACATTCATCAAGCAAAGGCTGGATAATGTCGGGTCGGAGAACACGTGAGTGTCGTGCTGAACAACCTGTTGGGGTTGCGATCGAGCACAATGACGAGAAGATGGTGGAGCCACACCAAGAACCGGTCATGCCTGCTGAGTACACTCAAGCAGATATGGATGCCTACATCTCCAGGACATTCTACTAAGGTAACACACCAAAACCCTTTGTCAATACCGCTTTTGTTTTTGTTTATGTGTTTATCTTGAATTCTTTCACAAATTTTGATTACACAAGGGACTGTGTAATTTAAGTTTGGGGGAGGGTTCAAGACATATTTGACTTGTTTTTGTGAATATCATTTGAGTCTGCATATCATCTAAGTCATAGAAAAAAAAACAAAAAGAATTGAAATTTTTTGAAAATGAATTCCACAAAAATAGAGTGATCATTTAGTTGCATTACATTTAGAATCGAGTCTAGAGTGTTTCATATAGGATTGTTGCATATGCATAGGGGATAATGAGGAAATAGCCTTGTAAGCATGATGATTCACTAAAATGAGTTATTAGTTCTTTGAGGTATTTGAATGACTTTGAAGTAAAACCGCACCATGTTCTATAGAAATCACTCGATGCATGTCATGACAGAAACCGCACCATATTTGAATACATATTTGGATTTTCTTTCACTTATTCACCACTCTTGCTAATCCAAGTAGCTGCTTCTATTATTGGAGTAGTTCCCCCACCCTTAACCAACCCTTCTTTCAAGCCATGTTATTTTGTGCGAGCATGTGAGGCCTATTTTCTGGATTGAGCTTGGTAGAACGTGTTAGGTTTGAGCCGACAAGAGTAGTATCTCATGTAGTTCTAATCCGCGTTTTCGGACTTGGTAGGACTAGGTGGGAACTTATTTGGGGATTGAGATTGAGTGTGAAAAGAAAAAGAAATAAAAAAAAATGGGTTAGAGTCTTTAGGAGAAGGAAGCTGAAAATCATATTGTGGTCTAGTGAATGTTTGGGAAGCATAGAATTGTTAAGATATGCTCTAAACAAAAATAGATGGCAACAAAAACAGAAAAAAAATAAAAATGATAAGAGCCATAAGAGTTTAAGAAAAACCCAATTCACTAGACTAGACTCAGAGAGTTTAAGAAAAGCTTCTCCTTAAGAACAAGAGCCAAAGAAAAGAAAAGGAAACATTGATCCAAGAAAAAATCGAAATATGCCTTTAGTGCAAAAGGGTAGACTTAGGATCATCATTGGGTTTAGAGATAGGACCATCTACTTGTTATTCACGGTTTATGTCATTGGGTAGATGGGGTGCTATTCTTGTATGCATAGGTTGGAACTTACCTTTAGCATTCTTCTAAAGCTCAGTCCTTTTTCATTGAGAGTCCCCTGCTATTAAAATCTGAACCACTAAAAAGGGACCATCTTTGTCTCATAACCTGTCATTAGCCAAATGAGTTCACTAGCGATGCATATCTTGATTCATGTTTTTGAACTTAATGAATGTTAAAGGGATTGGTTGATCTTGACGCATTGTGCATTTGAGTGTAGGTTTGGATCATAACAGAGCATGGCTAAAGTTTTTAAGTAGAAGTCGATCACCTCACATCTTAGAACTGTTAGCTGGTACATTGATCTTAATTGTCATATCTCATGCTTTAGTTCTGAATCCCCAACTTCAAACCTCTCCTTCTGCTTATGTCTTCTTGTTTGCTTGAGGGCAAGCAAAGAATAAGTTTGGGAGAGTTGATATGTCTATAATTTGCATGATTTAGGCATTCATTCTTCACCACTTTGTCATTGTTTCATCCATATTTCATCTCATTAGGAGTCGTTTTAGTGTGTTTTACATACTTAGGACGATTTTGCATTAGGATTGCATGTGCATGGCATAGTTGGTTGTTTTCAGGTACTTTGGATACTTTTGGAGTTCAAACAGAGGAAAAACAGAACATGAAGTCAGAATGCCCAATGACGCCTTCAGCAAAAGTACTCTATCGCAGCCTCGGAGCCCTGCCAGGGCAAATCACTCTATCGCAACCCCAGAGAAGCAAGCAGCTCAGTTTCACTCAATCGCGAAGCCGGAGGAATCACCCCATCGGAACCACTCGATCACCACTCGATCACCAGGAAGCCTATCTGCTCATTCTGCACTCAACCAGACAAGCTGAGAACAAAGAAGAGATGAGAAGCCGAAGAAACCACTCGATCACCATCTCATGACATCCACTCGATTGCACTCGATCACAGGGTCGCTGGACCATTCAATCTCGAGTTCACTGCATCTCACTCGATCGCAAGACGGAGCCCCTGAAGCCCAGTTTGATCAATGACATACTCGATCACTAGGAAGCTCATTTCAGCCCGTCAGATGCCAATGACATATTCGGTCGCAGGATCATGACGTGAAGATTCGCTATATAATTAGTTTCCTTATTTGTTTCATTTCTCGCTTATATAAACTGTCTCTTAGGGTTTTCCCTAGGGCATCCGCTATTATCCGTTATTATCTCGCTTTTACATTTTCGCAACCTTGATAGGCGCAGTGTTTCTCCTGCGACTTTGTATTTTCCCTTTCAAGTATTTGATATTCAGTTTTCGTTTAAGTCTTTCGTCATTTCTGCTATCATGTTTTCAATTGTTGCTTTGCTATTGTCTTTGATTATGTTTGAGTAGTGAACTGTATTTCTGAGGATGGGATAGAATAGTTGTGGTTTACTTGGTCGTTTTAGGTGGTTGAGTTTAGAATACTAGAATCCCTTCTGGATTAGTTGCGCTTACTGCTTGTTTCACTGGCTAATGTGGAATATGAGTCCAGACGTCCAGCGCTCAGAAGGCGTTTAATGGGCGTTGGATCCTATTAATTCCAGAGATATCTGACTCTACCCCAAGGGATTGGCTGTAGAGAGGGTATTGACTTTAACATGTTGATTCGATAATGCCTGCTTAGTTAGAGATCGCTAAAGGGATTTAGGTCAGTGTCTAGCTTTGCATGAGGATTTCTATCACGGGAGTGAATTAATCTGTTGTTGAACTTGTTGTCTAGGGATAGCTTCTGTGAAGTTTTGTCAACCGCCTGAATAGATTAAGTAGACCACACTATTCGATTACCCTCATCCTTAGGAATCATTTATCCATTTGATTGCCTGTTATCATTTCTGCTTTGTCATTCACTTGCCTACTATTGCCATTTCTGCTTTTAGTTTCATTTCATTTTTGTTATTGCATACTAGGACTGTTAGAACCAACCTACTTTCTGCTTGACTTGACTTAGAGCTTTCTGATCATATCTCATCTGTTTGCATCACACCGGATTGGATTGACATCCTAAAATACTACAACGACAAGATAGTGTTTTAGGGATTAATTGACAAAAATCCTACTATCAACACATAACCAACAGATTTGACCACGGGTTCTACAACCATTGGCGGATCTATGTGGAGAGGTAGTGGGGCACGTGCCCTATATAGACTTTATAAATTTGTTTAATGGCTGAAGTTAAAACTGTGTATCCCTGTAAAAACTTAAACCAAAATATAGAGCACAAAAATCGAAATACAAAATTGCAGGAATGAAAAGGGGCTGCTGAATAAGTTGTAGAAATCTCTGTAAAAAAAGTCTGTCCAAGTCTGTCTCAGGGTAAGAAAGCGGGCTTCGAGGCCACTTAACGGCCCATGGACGATGTGATCAAGAGTGTCGACTTAAAGTAGGCTTCTTTATGGGCTTCAAAGTGGGCTTCGAATGGGCTTCGAATGGGCCTTTCTCTTCTCTTCTCTTTCCTTTCCTGGGGTTGTCTGGTTGAGTGCGGATTGATCAGAAGGTCGAGGTGGTAGTCGAGTAGGTTGGTTAACAGAATGGTCTCGGCTGTTTGTTGGCCTCTATGATCGAGTATGTTGGTGAGCATTCAAGATGGGCTGGTTCTTCTCCTTTGCGATCGAGTATACTGGTGGACTGGCAAAGTGGACTGCCTGTCGCCTCTACAATCGAGTATAATTGTCAGGATGGACTCCTTCATCTTTGTGATCGAGTATGTCTGGTAGAATGGACTGCTTGGTCTCCTCTGCAATCGAGTAGGAGTGTCTGAATGTACTGCTGAGCTGACTGCTTCCCTCTCTGTTACTGGTGATCGAGTATGTTGGTGGAAATATGACTTTCTGCTCTGAACTGAAACAACTCTAGAATGCAGAATGTATGTAAGACTAGTCCTAGACTCGACTAAAGATGCAAAATGTACAAAAACGATGTTGAATAGGGTAGAAGAAACTTTGCCCCTTTGGCTTTTAGGTGATCAAACTTCCAGGCGTACCTTTCATCAATCATCTCCCAATCCAATGAGAATGTCTACCTAAAGTGTTTGATGTCGATCCACTTAGGAGGGATTTCCTCCAACTCTAGAGGCACTCCACAAAGCCAGTAATATGGGTGTTATCAGCCCACCCATACACAACGTTCCTTCGACGCTCTTCTTGGTGTTAGTGACCGCCCATGCTGATATTAGGTTTTTAGTCAATTATCCTAAAACACCAATCATGTCGTTGTAGTATTTTAGGTGTCAATCCAATTATGTGTGATGCAAAAAGATGAGATGTGATCAGAAGTCACTAAGTCAAGCCAAGCAATAACGGTTTTGAGGTTTCTAACAGCCGTAAGCGAACATGCAGAAAAAACAAATAGTATCAGAATTACTAAAATCACTCGACCACAACTAGCTGATGCTAGAGGCACGATGTGGTCGAGTAACAGGCAGGAAATGAGACAATTGTACTCGAATGCAGAGTCTGTTGCCCGACACTGGGTGTGGTCGAGTAAGTTGGTCCAATTATTGCAAAAACTAAAAATCAGGCAATGAGAACGATTAAGCGATAACAATAAAACAGAGAAATCAGATAGACGAGAAATTCCTAAGGATGGGGTAATCGAATAGAGTGGTATCCTAGCCTATTCGAAAGGTTAACAAGCGCAATCAAGCTATCCCTAGACAACAGGTTAAACAACAGATCAATTCACTCCCGTGATAGAAATCCTCAAGCAAAGCTAGCCCAGACTAATTCCCATTAACGGAATCTAACTATGCAGGCAATTAGAACAGACTAAGGATTCCACAACCATTCTATCCCATCCTTAAGAACTCTATGTCACTACTCAGACAACATGCTCAAAGACATAAACGCATGTAAACAAGTATATTGCATAAGTAAAGAGATAAAGAGTAGAGAAACAAGATGACAGGTAAAATCAAATACGGAATCTGAATAACTTGGAAAAATCTCGAATTACAGGTTACAGAAGCAAAAGCAGCGCAGCCAGAGTAAGATAGAAAATAAAACTGAAGCAAAAACTCAATGTCGACTAGATGTCCCAGGACAAAACCCTCAGACACCTATTTATAAAAAAACGAAATGAAATGATAGTAGACGGGCCAGTAACCTAATCGCCTGCCCCATAGAGTGATAATGGGCTGAGATGGGCTTTGTGATCCGATGGAGTTCCAGGCCGCTTCCAAACATTTCGTCTTCTCCTCTTCTCTTCCTTGTGCTCAGCTTGTCTGGTTGAGTGCGGATTTGAGTAGACTATGAAGATGTGATCGAGTGTCCGGTCGAGTGATGGTGTTGGTGGTGAGTGATTATACTCGACCAGGGGGTCGAGTAACTTGGTAGAGTGAACGGCCGAGTGTGGTCAGGTGGTGTGGCGAAGTGATACTCGACCAGGGGGTCGAGTGGCGTCATCGAGTGGCCTGCGATGAGGATACTCGACCAGGGGGTCGAGTAGGTGGGAAGAATGGCTCCAAAGTCTAGTTTAGACCTAACTCTCATTATCTCTTTTATTTTTGGGAGCAAAATCCTGTGGAGACTCCCTTTAGAGAAGATTCTTCTAAACTCTTTTCTCTTTTTAATTTCATTATTGATTTCTTATTCAATCATGTTTTATTCTTCTATGATCATGCTTGAGTAGTTCTCTTGTTGGGTTTAGGGATTCTCATTAGGGATTTGGATGAATTAGTAGATCAAAACCCCCGTTAGGATAATATATTTAGAATTCTTTATCTTTGATTATTCTTAATGCTAGTTCTAGTTAGTTCTAGAGTAAATAGCTAGAACTTGATTTTAGGTTATTAGGTATGCCCACCATAGGTATCTAATACTGGAACTATTTTAGATGAGCCTAGTATTTAGATGCGTGCTAGGTTCCATTACTTAGGTGAACTTATCAAACCTGATTATAATGCTTGCTTAGTTCTAGGGATTTACAAGAGAGTTGGGATGAATACTATTAAGCATAGTGAGTAGCACGGCACACCACCGGTTACTTTTGTAAGCATTGTCTGATGCGTAGTCAATGAAATTGAAGTAAAAGTGCACCATGCCTAGATTGTTCTACTAGAATGTTCTACTCGACCACAGTGAGTTTATCTGGTGAACCAAAATGCTTACAAGGCTATCTCATCATTATCCCCTATGCATATGCAACAATCCTAAATGAAACACTCTAAACTCGATCCTAAATGTAATGCAACTACATGAACACTCTATTTTTGTGAAATCATTTTATGAAATTTTTCATTTTTTTTGGTTTTTTCTATGCCTTTGATGAATGCAGACTCAAGATTATATACAATGCAATACACACTTCCTGAGCCCTTCCCCAAACTTAAATCACACAGTCCACTGTGTGACCAAACTTGGAAGAGAGTACTCAGGACAAAACACATCGCAGAAACAAAATAGAAACAGGAGATTGTATAATACAATGGTGAAGTGATGTGCTTACATCAGTAGAAAAAGGAGCGGAGTTGGTCGTCAATAGCTGCCAGTAATTGCTCCCAGGCCATTGAAGAATCTCCTTGTTGTGTCTCAGCTCCGCCATGGGGGTACTCGACCTCTGCTCCTTCGTCGTGGCCAGCACCGCTCTGATGATACTCGACCTCTCTTCTTCTTCTGCGGCCAGCATCGTGGTCGCGTAAGCTTCAAGACTGGAGAAGTCGTGTACTCTTGCTGCTAGACCGAGCCAGTGCAGCCTTTTTCTTTCTCCCGAACTCCCAAGGCTCGAATGATGAATGCCTCGCAGGGACTTGTGAGACTACTTGGTCACTAGGCTCAGGCCTGTGGTGACTTGGCTTGGCTTTGGCGCGTCATATCTCCTCAAGGGCATGTCTTGAGGAGGTTGTCCCTGCGGAATAGCTGTGGTGGAAGAGGAGCAGCTTAGCTTGTCTGTCAGAAACTTGATGGCCTTGAAGCCCTTGATGAGTAGGCTATCTTGTTTCTTGCACCACTTCTGCAACTTGCTGTTGTTTCTCTGAGCTTCACTCAAGCTCTTGCTCTCCCACGCTGGAGGTACATGCTCACTGAAATGATACATGCTTGTATCATACTCCTCCTCCCTATCCTCATCTTTCTCAGCAATCTCATCCCCTGTAGGTTCTGTTGTAGGGACGTTGTCATCAGTCGGTGGAGCGCTCTCAAAGTAGAGACAATCACGCTCAGGCTTGAAGTCAATGTTTTCGCCATGGAGTATGGTTGTGGCTTCAGTGCAGGGAAGCAGAATGTTGGCTGTTCGGGTCAAGGAGTGCTCGAATTTGTAGTGATAGAAATCGTCGACCATGTCGTGCTCCAGAAACTCACAACGACGCAAGTGATCTAAGTCCATCATCCTCGGATCGAACCCTAGGGACGTGAGAGGTACACCACAGGCTATCAGAATTGGTGTCACAACACCACCTACACAAAGGGCTCCTCGCGCCCTCTTCTTCTCGTTGGTGTGTGCCCACTTCCTGTATCCACACAGGTGGATCAACAGAAGCATAACCGGTGGTGCATCATTGAGGTCGCCCTTCAGGACCTTCTTCCCATTTGTTCTGCGGAGAATGCCCTTGAGTGCAGAATCTATCATCTCCATGTCTGTGTTAGACACTGTGCTTGTAGATTCCCTGGAGTACAGAACATTCGCTACAGAGCGTTGATAGTAGCGGATCACAGGGCTTCAAATTTGGTTGCTCTTGGACCTCGCAGAGTTGAGGGCCATATCGTTCCCAATAGTTAACCACAAATCCTTCAACTCTTCCATCTCGAATTTGGGTTTAGTTCCTTTTCCACTAGGGAAACCAAACAGTCCTTCCAGGCTCCTGATAGATAACTTGTAGCGCTGCTCGCTCAGTGAAAAAGTCTAGAACCCCAACCCTTCACTCTCCAACTCATCTGCTGTAAGTCCCTGATACATCTCCACTTGTAGAGTGGAGAGAAACTCTATTGTTTCCTTCTTGTAGGCGACGTACTGGTAAGACATTAGTGTCTCCAGATGACACTTTTCAAATAAGTGTTGTACGTCCTCCAGTAGCCCCAGCTGGGCTAAAGTCTGATAACATGGATACCTCGTTCTCCAGAAGTCATTCAGCTCGAAAAGTCTGATGTACTCCTCAACTGTAACTTCATCATGCCTGTTCAACAGCTTCGTCTCTCTGTGCCATGACACAGGCTCATACTCGACGTCAATATCTTCATCAATCAATTCATATCTACTTGTCATTGCTCTCTTTCCTCTAGCAATCTCAGCTCTCCTCTCATTGGGTCGAGCTACTGAGCGTTGGGTATCAACTCTGAAGCTCTCATAAGCATGTTGCTCTTTCTCAGGTCTAGTTGACCAAGACTCAGCTTCATCAACGTTGTAATCCGCATCCATAGAGGATTCGCCACTGTAGTTACTCATGATACTTCCTGAAAACAGATGCAACTCAAAGCTAAATATCAATAAGTTAGTTCCAATAAACCCAAACACTAAACCAGCCGAGTAAACCGGTCGAGTATACCCGTCGAGTACCGGTCGTGTGAAATTGTGGCTTCGGGCTTTCGTTTCTAGGCGGATTGTGGTCGAGTGTTTCCGGTCTATCCGACGAGGTTGAGTAGTCTTCACTAGAAAACAGCGGCGGTTTGTAGGCGGCAGCAAAGGAGCGGTCGAGTTGTTGAGAGGTCGAAGCTAGAGACTCGGTCGAGTGGTTGAGAAGGAGGGAAGGGATTTTCTTATCCTTAGAAACGCATGGGGGAACAAAATGGAGAGGTGGTGGGCCACGCTCTGTCTGTTTGTCCTGAAGCGTTGTTCCCTTTTGACTAGAACCTTCTGTAATCCTTTGTAAACTTGATAAACTCACTGTAAGTCTCTGTAGCTTCTGTTGGTCGAGTATAAATATGATTTCAAAATTTTGGGTTTTAAAATCATCACTAATACTCGACCAACCTACTCGATCTCATGGTCTCTGAGTGCAACAGAACTTTTTCAAATTCTTGAATTTCTCTACACTGACATACTCGATCCCCTGTTGCTCTATAGAGTAAATTTTTTGAATTTTTACTCTACCTCCACGCTGTTTCTCTGTTCCTGAGAATCACAAACATAACCATAAACAAATCAAAAAAATAACAAGAAAATAAAAGTTTTATTTATAAGAACAGTCTTGGGAATTCCTCCCAAGTGAGCTTGTTTAAAGTCTCTAGCTTTACTCCTCACACTCATTAAAAAGAAAATGGGTGATAGAGGATCTGCATAGTCCTCTTTGATCTCATCATCATATTCAGCATCCTCTCTTGAGAGATGTGTAACAGAATACTCAATTCTTCTTTTCTCGAAATAGGCCTCTTTCTCTTCTAGTGTATAATCTATCTCCTCAGACCATCTTGAAGTAAACTTTTTTCTAGGGATAGTTTCAATCCCGCATTTTGGTTGAGCTTTCTCTCGCATCTGATGCAGTTTAGTCTTAAGTTCCTCAACTGTCTGAGCTAGCTTCTCTATGGTTTCTTCTTGCTCATCAGATTTCTTTTTGAGTTCTCGCAAGTCAGGTGTAAAGGTTGTGCTTTGTCGGGTGATTGAATTCGAAGGCTGAGGTTGAGCCCTGATATTTTCTTCTACAGTTGTCCTTTGCGAAGTTTCGTTGATGTCAAACTACAGCTTGATGTACTTCCCAAGGTTGAGACTTATTCTCCCGTCTTTGACATCTATCATCGCTCCCACTGAGGCTAAGAAAGGTCTCCCTAGGATTAGAGGATCCTTAGGTTCTACTTCCATCCCAAGCACAACAAAATCCGTAGGCACTTCCACTCCATTAATCATTAATGGCAGATGTTTTAGCAGGCCGAAGGGTTTTCTTGAAGACCTATCAGCAAGGATCAAACTCAGGTCGCAAGGCCTATACTGAGTGAATTCCAGCTTCCTTGCCACGGAGAGTGGCATTAAGCTTACTGAAGCTCCCAAATCACATAGACAATTGCTGAAAACCAATTGCCCAATGGAACATGGTAGAGTGAAAGATCCAGGATCTTCTAGTTTTTCTTGAACGCTCCTCTTAACAGTTACTCTAGACGGATTAGCATCACATTCATCTTCTGAATCTTGATACATCTTGATCCTTTCCAGAATTGAATTTCTCACATCTTTGTGAGGATCCGGGATAAGGTTGAGAACTTTTATTAGAAGCATCACCGCTTCCATCTCATCAAGCTGTTTCTCTGCAAGAGAATTGTATCTTTCTATCCATGCTTTCCTGAATTTCCATGGAAGAGCACGTGAAGGTAATGGTGCTGGCTTGAATCGTTTTACCATCCTATCAATGATGGCTGCTTTCTCGTCTAAGTTAGAGTGAATTTGAAAACAGGATTCAGCTGAATGGTCGAGTCCAACAACTGAAATTTCAATCTGAGTACAAGCCTCCCCTTCCTGAACATCACTGTCCACAATGATTGCGTTGGAGACATGTCGAGTTGGCAGCTCTCGATCATGGCAGATAGTGATTGCGTGAGCGGTGGTGAATTCCTTCGGGGTTTGGATTGACTTCCCTGGAAGTCATGTTACTTTTGGAGCAGAGGTTGACCTTGTTTGTCCCTCCCTGTATCGGAACTTCGAGGTAAGTGCCTCAAGTTTAATGTTGAGATCGTTGAAAGTGCAATCAACCTTGTTGTGGATTTCTACCATTTTTTTGGCGAGATCCATTGCTCCTGTTGCTTATCCCTGGAGAATCTGCTGTAACATGTTCTTCAAGTCTGAATCTGGAGGTTGTGAAGGTTGTTGGTTTTGTTGTTGCGTGAACCCAGGTGGTGGAAGTTGCTGTGGATAGTTGCCTTGATACTGCTGCTTAGGAACATACCCCTGACCCTGATTGTATGGAACGAAGGGTTTGGGTTGATTCTGCTGTTGTGAAGTGTAGACTTGGTCCTGCGGGTTTGCAACATTAGTACTTCGGTAAGACAGATTGGGATGGTTCTACTTGAAGTTGTTGAAACCTTTGTTGTAACCTCCATGGTTTTGCACATAGTTGACTTTTTCTGACTGCAGAGTCTCCCCATCCTGGACTTGGAACGTCTCATCATCACCCAAAAAATGAACGTGCTTCTGTTGCACAAGGAGTAGCTTGTCCAGTTTGTCATTCATACTTTCATTTCCCTGCAGTGCTTCTCATCAGAATCAGAGCTGGTGCGGATGCTTCTTTCATAATCCTCATTGTAGTTGCCATCCGACTGAGCCAAGTTCTCTACCAGCTCCCATCCTTCTTCAACGTGTTTGTTGAGGAAGTTCCCGTTAGAAGTGGTATCAAGAAGCATCCTTATCTTGGGAAGGATACCTCTGTAGAGAGTGCTGAGAAGTGAAGCTTTGGAGAAACCATGATGAGGACAGTGCGTCTGATAACTTTTAAAGCGCTCCCATGCTTCTTAGAAAGTCTCATTATTTGTCTGTGTGAAACCGGAAATATCATTCCGTAGTCTCGCAACCCTGGAGTTTGAGAAAAACTTTGCCAAGAAGGCTTTGTTGTAGTCATTCGAGGAGGTGATAGAGCCTTGAGGAAGCGACTTTTCCCACTGATGCGCTTTCTCTCCAAAAGACATCCTCACTAACTCCATTGATCTTTGTTAGGCTGCAGAGCCTATCAAACTCGTCCAGGTAATCGAGTGGATCCTCCATAGGGAGGCCGTGAAACTTGTTGCTCTGAACCATGGCAATAAGACCGCTCTGGATCTCAAAGTTGTTGTTCTGCACTGGTGGAGGCACGATGCCATTACGCTGATTCTGGTTGCGTGGTGCATCGCGTGCAACGATGTTGTTTGGTTGCACTTGCTCATCTACAACTGCATCCATTGTGTCTGTTTCTGTCTGTGTTCTGAGTTGGCGAGCAATACGGTCGATGTTATCGTTGAATAGGAGATTTTGGTTTCCTTGTGACCGTGTTTGCATACAACGAGTACCAACTGGTGAAGCTGGTGATTCGCAGTACCTAAATCAAAACAAACAAACAGAAAAAAACACAAAGTTAGTAATTTTCAGTAAAATGAAAAAGAACTTGATCTTAAATATTCTGAAATCTCAAATATAGCAAACAAACACCCAATTGGCAACGACGCCAAATTGATAATAGATTTTTAATCAATTATCCTAAAACACCAATCATGTCGTTGTAGTATTTTAGGTGTCAATCCAATCAGTTGTGATGCAAACAGATGAGATGTGATCAGAAGTCACTAAGTCAAACCAAGCAATAACGGTTTTGAGGTTTCTAACAGCCCTAAGCGAACATGCAGAAAACAGAAATAGTATCAGAATTACTAAAATCACTCGACTACAACTGGCCGATGCCAGAGGCAGGATGTGGTCGAGTAACTGGCAGAAAATGAGACAATTGTACTCGACTGCACAGTCTGTTGCCAGACACTGGGTGTGGTCGAATAAGTTGGTCTAGTAATTGCAAAAACTAAGAAACATGCAATAAGAACGATTAAGCGATAACAATAAAACAGAGAAATCAGATAGACGAGAAATTCCTAAGGATGGGGAAATCAAATAGAGTGGTATCCTAGCCTATTCGAAAGGTTAACAAGCGCAATCAAGCTATCCCTAGACAACAGGTTCAACAAAAGATAAATTCACTCCCGTGATAGAAATCCTCAAGGAAAGCTAGCCCAGACTAATTCCCATTAACGGAATCTAATTATGCAGGCAATAAGAACAGACTGATAAAGTCAATAATCGCTCTAAACGGCCAATCCCTTGGGATAGAGACGAATATCTCAGGAACTAGTAGATCAAGCATTCCATCGAACACCTTCTGGGTACGGGAATGCTTTGGATCGAATTCTAGTTGATCAGAAAGAAATAAGCAGTAAACACAACTAGTCCTGAAGGGATTCAATCAATTCTAAAACTTAACCATTCTACAGACTAAGGATTCCACAACCATTCTATCCCATCCTTAAGAACTCTATGTCACTACTCAGACAACATGCTCAAAGACATAAACGCATGTAAACAAGTATATTGCATAAGTAAAGAGATAAAGAGTAGAGAAACAAGATGACAGGTAAAATCAAATGCGGAATCTGAATAACTTGGAAAAATCTCGAATTACAGGTTGCAGAAGCAACAGCGGCGCAACCAGAGTAAAACAGAAAATAAAACAGAAGCAAAAACTCAATGTCGACTAGATGTCCCAGGACAAAACCCTCTGACACCTATTTATAGAAAACGAAATAAAATGATAGTAGACGGGCCAGTAACCTAATCGCCCGGCCCATAGAGTGATAATGGGCCGAGATGGGCTTCGTGATCCGGTGGAGCTCCAGGCCGCTTCCAAACACTTCTTCTTCTCCTCTTCTCTTCCTTGTGCTTAGCTTGTCTGGTTGAGTGCGGATTTGAGTAGATTATGAAGATGTGATCGAGTGCTTGGTCGAGTGATGGTGTTGGTGGTGAGTGATGATACTCGACCAGGGGGTCAAGTATGTCTTCTGGTTCTGGCTCGCTTCTTCCAATTTGCTCGCAAACAGGTCAAATCACCTGAAAACAACTCAGAAATGCAATATGTATGCAAAGCTATCATAATCATGCAAAGTATGCAAGAATGATGAGAAATGATATAAAATAGTGATGAATGATATAAACTGGACTCAAAACGATGATGAATGAACACTGAAAACATGCAAATTATAGACATATCACATGCCTTGTAGCTCTAGAGGTGGCACAGCAAGAAGAAAACAGCACAAGAGTTAGACTTGTCACCTACCAACACAGTGTTGTTCTTGGTCACACCGAAGGGTTCCTTCAGCGCCATGACCATCACTTCCATTTCAGCGTCGATGATGGTTCCAACGATCTTGCGCTACAAGAAAACACGAGATCAGTCTGCATACTTATTGCATGTTTTGGTGTGTTTTCAGGTGTAAAAGCAGTTTACTCAACCCACTATTCTATCATTACCAGAAGGGAAGCAGCAGAGCAGCTACTCGACCAGTCACTCTATCAAAGCAGCTATAGAGGAAGCAGTAGACAATCACTCGACCCTCTACTCGATCCTCTACTCTACCTCTGACTTGTTGAGCGATCAAAGAGCCTTTAGATCCTCCTCATTCCCCACTCAACCAGACAGTTGAGCATAAGAAGAGGAGAGGAAGAAGCAACTACTCGACCAATTAATCACTCGAATCATAGAGGCAAAGGCGCAATCTTTGTGGCACCCTATCACTCAATCCCCAAGGGTCGAGCATTCATCCAAACTGCCTCAAGTCTCTTGTCTTCTAGTGAATTTAGGGTTTTCGGGATTTTATTATAAATAGGTCACTTTGGGGTTTGCCCAAAGGACCAAGCTTTTATCCTCTAGTTTTTCTTTGTGTTTTAGAATCTTTGAACCTTAATTACTCGTACTCTCAAGTTGTTTATCTTGTTTAGATCTACATTTTGATATGTTTAGAGTAATTTCTAGGTTTGTGTTCTTGATTATGTTGCTAGAGTGGTGATTACGGTTATTGAGGGTGGATTAGATTAGGGTAAATTCGAGGTTTGTCAGGTGGTTAAGGTTAGGTTAGATCCCTTTTGGATTAGTTGGGCCTAATCCTTATTTCTTTCTGATCAATTAGAATTCTCTCCAAGGTATTCCAGCATCCAAAAGATGAATGGAATGCTTGTTCTACTAATTCCAGAGATTTGTATATTCTAGCCCAAGAGATTGGATGTTTAGACTGCTTATTGACTTTAATAGATTGTTGCTTAATGCCTGCTTTGCTATGTTTCATTAACGAGAGTTGAGATTAGGAAGTGGTAAAGTTATGAGGTATTTGCCTTTCGTCTATTAGCCACCTTATAGACCCTAGATATGCCCATATCAATGAATCCATCCTTAGGACTTCTATTCTTCTTAGATTTATTTGCTTATTTGCCTTCACCCTTTTATTGCATTTCATTCACCTCTTATTTACTTTCATCCTTTTGAGTTACCTGTTAGTACTTGAATATGTTGCATGCTTGGTTCTACTCGACCCTATGATCGAGTAGGGCACTTTAGTTCACATTTTTATAGTTTGAAACTTGATTTCGGATTATTACTAGAAACCCACCTTCATTACACATCTAGCTTGACTTAGTTGCTTATATACACATCTTGACTGCCTAGTGATAACATCGTATTTTTGCCCACTTTTACTATGTTTTTTTTAGGTTTTCCATGGAGAAATCAAGAGTTAAAGGACACTGATATAACCTGATTTTCACTGCTTTTATCTATGTTTTAGGTATAAGATTTTGAGTTTTTATGTTATTTCTCGAGTGTTTTTAGTGTCTTTTCAGGTATTCTATGCAATGGGACAACAATGGAGATAAGGAGACATTTTGGAGCAAAAGCTAAGAAAAAGGAAGCTAAGTACGATTTTGGTTCAGGAATCAGCGAGGAGTGTCGATTGACACACTCTTGGTGTCGATCGACACCAGTTTCGGCCCTGCAAAAACCGTAGACGCTTTCAAGTTTATAGAAGATCAAATTTGCCCTAGAAGACTTCCCTATTTGCATTATTAGTCTCTGGACGTTTTTAGGGTCTATATATATTGTTTTTAGACCTAAGTTTCTTTTATCAAGTCTTTTATCAAGTTCTTTGCAAACCCTATTGTGAGAGACATAAGCTATTCATCGATTGTTTTCTCAGAGTTTCATTCAAATCGATATACAGTGAAGAGATCCCTTCTTTCCCCTTCTCCATTTACTGTGTTTATGCTTTCACACTCAAATATGTTGTTTGCTTCATCCAATATGTCTGAGTAGTCTGCTTGTTAGGAATAAAGTTTCTCATTAGGGATTCATATGGTTTAGTAGATTGCCCCCTTTGCTAGGTTATCTATAGAATTCTTCATCTTTAATTATGCTTAATGCTAGATCTAGAGTAATTAACTAGATCTTGAATCCAGACAATAGATATTCCAGCCATAGGTATCTATAGTTGGATCTATTATTTGATGAGTCTGGTTTATAAGTGTGTAATAAGAATCGGTCTATTTACTAAGATGAACAATTGAACTCGTTGAGAATGCATATTAAGGTTGATAGTTTCTCGGCTTCTCCGGTTATTATTAGCTATAGATATAGGGAGTTTCGCGTCACACCCACCGGTTATTCCATAATTAGAGTTTGAGTTTAAGAATGGTTTGATAACAACCTAGCTTTCATTAGATCTACTAACCAATAGTTTCCTGAGAATACCCTGTTCCTAGCTCTTTATTAAATCGTTTACAACACAATCAATCTGCTGTCTTTTTACTTTGTTCTCTTTTATTTTCACTGATACCCTGCTAGCTTAATCTCGACATTTAACTCATTGTTTGAACAAAAGAACTCTGTGAATTTGATCCTAAAATACCGTAATTGATGTCTTATTTGAGAGAGTAGTTCTATGTAATTTGAATTATATCAAACTTGGCGCCGTTGCCGGAATTCTTGGGAATCATCATTGAGTTTTGTTTAGAGATTTCGTCTAGTTTTTACTTCTATTTTGTTACTCATGCGTTTCTTGTTTTCTTCTTTTCTGTGTTTCAGGTGTATGCCTAGGCAAACAAGGAGCACAAAACAGAACGAGCTTATCAACTTGTTTGTTTTGGACTTGGGAAAACTTGAACGCACCAACCGAAAAACTCAGAAATTAGCAATGGCTGACAGAGTCATCAGAGATGATGCTGAAGGAGTTTTGAGAGATGAGGATGGGCAAGCCTACAATGAGGCTGGTCAGAGATTGGATGATCATGGACTCATCCTACCTGAGGACGCCAATGAGGATCAAGCGCGCCTCAATGCGCAATTAGCTGTTAGAGATGCAGTAGGGCTCGGTGTTGAGCGACACCAACTGGGTGTTGATCGACACCATCGGGAGTAGAACGCGGATGCAATTGGTGTTGAACAACACAACAGAGGTGTCGTTCGACACCAACACCAGATTCCTGCAGCTATTCCTCCATCTGCAGAACCACGTCGTACTCTTGGGGATTTCAACAGGCTAGACCTGTTCTATGCTAATCGATCAGCGATTGTACCCCCACAATTCCAGAGAAACGACTATGAGCTAAAGCCTAGCTACTTTGCTTTAGTTGGTCAGCATTCTTTCCATGGCTTATCTCATGAGCAGCCAATGGATCATATTAAGCGATTTGAGGACCTTGTTCTGAGCATCAAGGCTAATAGTCTCAGAGGACTACCTACTGTGCAAGCTCTTCCCTTATTCACTTGGAGAAGCATCAAGATAGCCTTCTTGAACAATTTTTACGATGATGCTAAGTCTGAGGAGTTGAGAAACAAGTTGTCTACCTTCACACATGGTCCAGTTGAAGCTTTCAAGGCTGCTTGGGTTCGTTTCAAGGAGTACCAACGAGATTGTCCACATCATGGTTTCAGTGAGGTACAACTTCTAGGTACCTTTTTCAGAGGAGTTGATTGGAGATACTAGATGGCTCTAGATGCAGCGAGCAATGGTAACTTCAATACACGTTACCCAGCTGATGCTACAGCCCTGATAGAGAACCTTGCTTGCAGCAACAGTACCAAGAATGTTGATTTTGAGAGGAAGAAGATTACTGGAGCTATTTCAGGAAATCAAATGGCAGAGGTGAATGCTAAGCTCGATTCGGTTCATAACTTACTCATAGGGAAGAATCATGTCCACTTTGCAGCTGAGGAAGAGACTATTGAGCCTGAGCCTGAGTCAGAGGAAGAAGTCTTCTACATAGATGGTCAGGGATAGAGGAAGTTTGGGCAGCCATAGGGCAACTTCAGTGGCAACAGGTTTACAAGGAACTAGGGTTCCTCCAACTACACTCCAAAGTCTGCTTTCCAGGAGACCTCCTTTCCTCAAAGCTGCTTTCAGAGGAACTACGGTAATCCTTTAAGATGTTCCTGTTAAGGTTGGTAACTCTGTTATCCCTTCTGATTTTGTGGTCCTGGACTACGAGAAGGAACCCAAAGATCCCCTTATCCTTGGAAAAGCATTCCTAGCTATAACTGGTGCGAGGTTTGATGTGAAGAGAGGGAGAATCTCTCTCAAGGTTTGTGATTTGGAGATGGAGTTTGGCATGGATGGTTCAGAGCTTACTAAACCTATCAATTGCATTGCTTCCAGCACAGACATACCTCCTCAGACAGATCATAATCCCACCACAAAGCCACACACAATGCTCCAACACGTTCAACTCACCAATGAGAGTTGAAGAGCACCGGTGTCGACCGACACCACTACCCCTGTCAATCGACACCCTCGGGTTTCACAGACAGATGATTCTACACACTCTCTCCAGCCCACACCACTTGAGGACCTATGTGATAAGTTCTCTTCTATCTCTTCTCCTATTTTATCTTTGATTACTTCTTTGGATTAATCGAAGACTGCTTCACAAGATAACAAACCTAGAGTTCCTCGAAAGCTTGTTTCTCCTGTTGTTTTTGTAGGTGACGAGAAGAGTGTCGATCGACACACCCCTGAGTGTCGATCGACAAGAGAAGCGGCTCCAACCAGATCCATTTACGCACCGCCTTGGAAGGCTAGGAGGCAGCATCAATCCTCCACCACCACTCCACCCACATCCTGAACTCCGCCAAGTCAAGCTATTGACTCAAAACAAGCGCTTAGTGGGAGGCAACCCGTTGGTTAGATTTTTCTTTTCCTTTTCTTTTCTTTTCTTTTATTTTTGATTTTATTTTCCTGCTTTCTCTGGATTTGAATGCCACTGGAGACACTATCGTTTAAGTCTGGGGGAGGTTCGTACTAATGATGCTTTTATTTTTGTTTCTTATTTTGCAGTTATTTTGGTTATTTCTTTTATTTTCTTTCAAAAAGAAAAAAAAAAAAAAAACGTTTTCTTTAGTTTAGTTAGGAATCATGATCTATATTTCTCTTGTTTATTGCCTGATTGATGAGTGTTGTAGGTTCGAGTCAATCCGACTAATGGAAAATCTAGATGGCAAACCAACAAACTTGAGGATATCCTAGTTTCTAACTCAACCACTAAGGCTAGAGCTAATCTCACTGCTCTTCCTTTTACCTCTTCAAACAGTTAGTATTCATAGATCTTGACTCCTTGTTCATACCGGATATTAAGACCAATGTGATAAAAAGAATATGTTCCTCTCCTCTTATAAAAAGAAAAAAAAATATATAATGAGAGATTGAAACAACTTTCAGATAGTGTATAGGGGTAGGAATGTTTCCTATGACCCCATTATTATACATTATTTGGAATGATCAATTATAAAGGTTGGAAAAATGTCGAGGGTGTCGATCCAGTATGCGAGTTCCCCTTTGTTTACTCTCTAAAAAGAATAAGTCTAGGAGAGAGAAAGAACACCGAAAAAGAAAAAAAAATATAAAGAACGGTCAATTTATCATGGTATAATACAGAATGAGTCTAGAAGGATCTTGAATGTTGGCTTGTTTGATGAGACCCAGTGATGAAAGCTTGGTGGATATAATTGTGGAACTTAGGTATGGAATCTAGAATGTTTTGTAAGCTTGCAGAGAAGTACATGTTGGTTAGGATTTGATTAGACTTGTTAGGAATATGGACTTAGTTTGAATGATCATGGCAATAGGTTAGAGAATGTTGGGAGTTCCTTTGTTTTCAAAACCTCTTCCACGGGTTCGCACTACAAGAAAACAGGTGATTGACGACCTACAAGTCAGTCGTTTAGTAGTCGTAACTAAAGCTAATACGACTAATTTGCGACTAATGACTGTAGTCATTAATCCATAGTCGCTAAAAACAGTAGTCGTTAATTAGTCGTTGGTCAACGATAATAATACGACAACTGACTAAACAGTGAAAAATCGTCGTTACGTAGTCGTACTATGTCGGCGACTAATTGACGACTATCCTACGATTATTTGTACTGTACAGAGCGTGTGAGAACATGTAGTTGTTTCGTAGTCGTTAATTGTGTACGACGACATTACGACTATGTTGCGATTAAATATTCTAAACCCTGGGTATGTTTCCAGTTGTCGTAAAATAGTCGTAAATATGTTTACGACTATTCGACGACTCTTTGACGATTAAAAGTACTTTACCAAGGATTTGAAACTTTTTGTCATAACATAGTCGTATAAGTATATACGACTATTGGACGTCTGTTTTATGATTCTTTTATGACTAATTTGTTTAGTCTTATGATTGTCGTAAAGTTATGTGACTAATTGACGACTATTGAGCGACTATAGTGCTACTTATTTACTACTTTTTTGCGACTAATAGTTTGGTCCGAATAAAGATTTGGTCATCAGGTGATGGGTTTCTTGTTTGTTCTTGTTTGTTCATCGATTGTTCTTGTTTGTTATTGATATGCTATACAATATGAAAACACTGCTTATATATTGAAAATCAAGTTCAAAACATAAAATTATCTTGTTCAAACATACAACTTATTGAAAGATACAACTAGTGTTTGGAAACCTAAATTCTATGGATCATTAGATGGGGGAGTAATTGGGATACGCTCTAGGGATGTGGAAGAGTGTGTGGCAATGAAGTCCAAGAACTGCGGATCGGCTTGGCGGAGATACTTCTCGACTAAGGACAAGTGCTCGAGCTTGTCCTTTTGCTCAGTTGTGACTCGGGCTGTCTCGGCTTCTCGGGCAGCAATCTCAGCATCTCGCTTCTCGTTATATGCAGCATGTTCTTCAATTTGCCGCTGAGCTTTCTGCAGCCGTTCTTCTAAGGCTTTAAAGGTTGAGTCTCCGGGGAGTTGGCGGTTGGCACTGCCTAGAGTTTCTTTAAGACAGCCAAGTCCATAAGGATTGCCTCTTGCATCCTTTTCTGTGGACTGCAAGAAATAAAGAGGAAGATAATTAGTGACAGATCCTAAATGTCTCTAAGACTCTGAAAAAGACAAAGAACATCTTACCTCGAGAAATATGGCTGCATACTCATCTAGTGTGAGATCCCGAGGATGTGAAGAGCCATCAGACACAGCAGAAGCAGCCGCCTCTAGTTCAGACAACTTCTCTCTCACATTCTGCTCATACGCCAGAGCAATCTTCTCTGCCTTCTGATCAACATAAGTCCCATCCGACTTAGTGTGTGTCTGGATGAACACCTCACCAAGAGGGACATGTCTTCCCATTTTTTCTTCCTGCAAACACAGATCACAAGCTTCATTACTATCAACAGACTAAACATCACACACAGTTAAACGAACATCACTAAAACACATGGGAAGATTGCAGAAACACTTACCAATTCATCTTGGATTTCTTGGAAAGACTTTGGCCCAGAGTAGTGGACGTGAGGACCGAGACCGTTACGGTCAGAGAGACGAGCTTTGGAATATGTCTTACTCCTTTTCTGTGCCTCTTCAGTGTCCCAGTAGTCGCACATGGTTCCCCACAGAGTTTCTCCAATCCATGGAGGCTGCTCTCGAGTTCTCCTTGCGGTGCTAACCATGTCCTTCAAGCGCCTCTTAACGATCTCATTGAAGTAGTATTGGACTGTCCCTGTTATTAAGGGATCCTAATGGTGAGTTTTCTACAAAAAAGTGTGAAGTTAGTGAACAAATGACAGATTAAATAGTACAGTCTAATGAAAGTTGGAGAAATACAAGAAGCTTACCTCAAACTCTAAAAACAATCTTTCTCTTTTATCCAATGGCACACAAGACCAATTATAGTAGGGAGCATTGAACTTTTGAGTAAAAATCCGTGTGATCTTTCTAACCAATTTAGATCCTCTGTCGCGAGTAAACCTCCAAACACATGCAACACAGACAGAAAGTAAACATGTTTAAAATCCAAAACACTACAACTACAGCAGACTATATAATTGAACAAAGGCAGATTCTACAAGATTCTAGACAAGTATAAGCCGACAAGATCACACACAGAACACAATAGTCAACATAACAAGATCATAGAGAGTAAAGAACAAGTATAGACAAGTATAGAACAAAGACAGATCCTCATTGTCAAAGCCGAAAACATGCTAAGTTCAACAATCAACAAATGTTCCACAATTATGTTCATGATTCACAACAGAACACAATAAAGAACTTAACAAGATTATAGACAAGTATAGAACAAAGACAGATCCTCAATGTCAAAGCCGAAAACATGCTAAGTTCAATAATCAACAAATGTTCCACAATTATGTTCATGATTCACAACAGAACACAATAAAGAACTTAACAAGATACATAGACAAGTATAGAACAAAGACAGATCCTCAATGTCAAAGCCGAAAACATGCTAAGTTCAACAATCAACAAATGTTCCACAATTATGTTCATGATTCACCACAGAACACAATAAATAACCTAACAAGATTATAGACAAAGTGAAGAACTTAACAAGATCACACACGAGTTTAGAACAAAGGCAGATTCTACTATGTTACACAAACCCTAACAAGCCATTCTACAGACCATAACACGAATTACACTACACAGGCTAAGAACACTAGAATAAAATAGAGGAAGAGAACATACCAGTCGGTTTTAGGTTTGGGAATTGGAGACAAGACACAACACCACTGCTCCCTGTTTGGCACAGAGAGTGTCGATTGCAGAGCCAACGCCGAGTCTTCTTGTAGCTCCGGCAACGTCCCAGGAACTTCCTCTTGGAAGTTGTTCCCTTGAGACGACGGGTGACTGTTTCCTGGAGCGTCTGAATCTCGCGACTAAGGAGGAGTTTGCTGAGATGGCGCTGTTGGCGGCGGAGTGTAGTGGACCTCTTTAGATAGAGGCAGAGGAGCTTGATGTTGTGGTTGAGTCGTTGAGTTCTGGAAGAGTTGCAGAGGCGGTGGATAGTTGCGGACGTGGGGTGCAGACGTTGAAGGTCCATGTTGTTGAGCCGGCTCCGTCGCTGGAACTTGAACCGCCAGCGCCGGCTCTCTGAGTGACGTTCGGCGTCGTCTTACGCTTCCGGGAGCCACCTCGACCGGCGATAGGCATGATAGTGAGCCAAATGAAGAGATTAAAGAGAAGAAGAAGAAGACGACGAAGCAGATCAAAGAGTTTGAAGGTGAGAGATCGAAGAAGATCGATCGATCGTAGCAGAAGAAGAAGAAGATCGATCTAGAAGGAGAAAGGATCGATCTTAGAAAGAGTTCTCGGGATTAGGGTTTTCGAGACGAAGAAGAAGAAGAAGAGGAGGTTGGATCGAATAGGTTTAAGGTGAGAGATCGAAGAAGATCGATCGATCTTAGCAGAAGAAGAAGAAGATCGATCTAGAAGGAGAAAGGATCGATCTTAGAAAGAGAATTGGGGATTAGGGTTTTCGAGACGAAGAAGAAGAAGAAGAAGAAGAAATGGGTAAGTGTTTGGCTCGAAGAGAAATGACTCGATTTAGGGTTTTCAACACAATAGAAGTCGCATAATAGTCGCATAATTGTCGCATATTCATTTGGGTTTGGGCCTCAAAATTTTGAAGCCCAACTAATCAAAAAAGTATCGTTGAATAGTCATAATTTTGTCGGCAATTATACTGGGTTTGGGTTTCAAAATTTCAAAGCCCAACAAATCAAAACTTGTCGGAACATAGTAGCATCTTTGTCATAAAATATTACTGGGTTTGGGCTTCAACATTTAGAAGCCCAAAATACCAAACATCTGTCGGCCAATAGTCGCAATATTGTCGCCGATAATAATGGGTTTGGGCCCCGAAATTAAGAAGCCCACAAAACAAACTTGTCTCGGTATTTAGTCGCAATATAGACGCCTATACTAATGGGTTTGGGCCTCGAAATTTTAAAGCCCAACATATCAAACAGGTATCGCATAATAGTCGTCGTTTTTTCGCCGATTTTAATGGGTTTGGATTTCAACGTTTAGAAGCCCAATAAAACTTATCTTCGTCGCTCATTAGTCGCATCATAGTCACTTTTAAATTGATATAATTATAAATGTGAAGAAATATTTGTATATCATAAAAAAGTTCAATGATATTATGAAACAAAATTCATTCTAACATTTATTCAAATAATTATACATATATTAACACAGTTATACATCTTCATCTTCTACTTCATCTTCGTCCGAGGACGATAAATTACATCGGAATTCGTCTTCTGGTTCAGCATCCCCGACATCGTAATCAAGGATTATTGGGTTTAAGTTGGCTACCGGAGTTTCAAGAACAAGATCTTCAATTGTAGTGAGCAAAACATCATCATCATTTTCTTGTTTGCAAAAGAGTTGGATCATTGTTTTCATATTCTCCAGAAATGTTTCCCCTCGGATTGACTTTTAGAACATTGAGCCAAATGTTCTTTGGTTTCTTCGTATATGGATACGGAATATAACAAACTTGATCTGCTTGAGATCCTGTATACATATATCAAAGATAGATTATTAATAATTAAAAAAGAAACGTATTTTGGACTTAAGAATAATTACGTACCAAGAATAAATTGCTCGTATTTATTGTATTTCCTCGTAGATAGAATGTCTACAACGCCACTATGGCTTCGTCGAGTGCCTCTCCCGATCTTTGGGTCATACCACTTACACTTAAAAAGTGTGATCCTCAAATAGACGATACGCTCATCCTCGAGTTCTATAATATTAGTTAAGGTACCGTAGAAATCCGCTTCATCAGATGAATCAGCGTAATTTTCACCTTTAACACAGACCCCATAGTTACATGTCTTTCTTCCAGTGCCGTGATTTTGCGTATGAAACAAATATCCTCTTGTGAAATACATTGGCCAAGTTTTAACCTTGTTCAAAGGTCCTTGCACAATCTCTTGAACCCAAGTAGGAAATGGAGAAGTAGTGTTCCAGTTAGTATATATTAAATGATCACCTTTCGAATGATCAATTAGTATATATTAAATGATCACCTTTCGAATGAACCAAAATTGATGTAGACTTACATATTCTTTAACCCATAGATGATATTCTTCCGCTCTTCTCGCGTAGAGTTCTTTTTCGGGCAAGCATGGATATTTCGCAGAAAGATAATCTTCGAACATACTACATTTACAAAACTGAGTAGTCCATCCTGATAACATGCTATACGCCGGAAAGTCGCTAATCGTCCACAGTAGTACTGCTTTTAGATTAAAATTCTGACTCAATGAAACATCGTACGCATCGACTCCAGTAGACCACAACTCTTTTAACTCCTCAATAAGAGGTTGGAGGAAGACATCAAGACTAGCTCGAGGATGATTTGGACCAGAATTCAGAATGGTAAGAAATAAGTACTCTGTATTCATGCACATACCAGGGGGTAAATTATAAGGAGTTAGGATCACAGGCCACAACGAATGATTACGAGACATGCCAAATGGATTGAACCCATCAGTACACAACCCGAGATAAACGTTACGGGGATCTTCAGCAAACTGGGGATGTAACCCTTGGAAATATCTCCACTCTGCTGCATCTGAAGGATGATTCATTTCTCCCTCCTTTGATTGGTGCTCAGCATGCCATCGCATTGCCGCAGCTGTCTTATGGCTCTGATACATTCTCTTCAACCGGTCCCCAATAGGTAGATACCACATACAACTATATGGTACTTTGGTTCTTCGACGGTCGTCCTTAGGCTTCCATCTTTTCGCGCCACAAAATCGACATTGATCTTCTTTTTCTTCTTCTTTCCAAAATAGCATACAATTGTTCTGACAAACATCAATCGTATGATATGGAAGTCCTAAATTGCGCATTAACTTCTCGGTCTGGTAATGTGAAGTGGTTGCCTGGTTTTCTTCTGGTAAAAAATCTGTAAACGTTTCGCAAACGGAGTCCACAAACTTTTCATTCATATTATACTCCGCCTTGTTGTGCATGAGTCGAGATGCTAAGGATAATTGCGACTGCCTTTCACGACAACCATCGTACAAAGGATTATTTGCACCTTCTAACAAGTCGTAGAACTTATTTGAATGGTTACGGACCGGTTCTTCCACATTCTGATAACTATCATCATGACGATAGTTATCATCATACCCCACGTTAAAATTAAATGCATCGTTCACCATATCCACATATGGATCTTCTACAATATTACCCACTTCTTCATGATTCTCACTAAAATACGTCCTATTCGTGTAACTCGTTCCTAAATCCATATTCATTTCTTCTCCATGCTTATACCAAACATAATAATCATGCATAAATCCATGACTAAACAAATGACTACTAACTCTTCTACCCGAGATGATGTGTTTTTCATTCTTGCATACACTACAAGGACAATGAAATTTACCTCGACTACTCTGTACTATTGGCTGACTATTAGCGAATGTCATGAATTGCTCAACTCCTGCGACGTATTCGGCTGACAAATTCCCCGTCACTTCATCAAATCTCTTGTACACCCAATCTCGATAGAAACCGCCAGTACCGCCATAATTGTAGTTTCCCGCCATTATACAATAAAGTAACTATTTTTTTTTTCTCTTTGATGTTGTTGTTGTTTTGATTTGTTGGTGAAAGAAGAGTTGCGTGAACATTTATTATATAGGCCAATTTTTGTGACTAATTTACGACTACAACTAAATAATTAGGTGTACCTACTTACCAATGCGAAACACGTCTTCCATCTACTATATACGACTACGGTGCAACGTTTCTACGACTACAGGCCGACTAAGACGTCTAGTCGTCCTGTAGTCGCCAAATTAGCGACTAAATAAAATAGACGGTAGAATAGTCGTTAATTAGCGACTAAGCAACGACAACATTATCCCTTCAATAATATAATCGTCAAATAGTCGTTACTTGCCGACTCTTTGCCGACTGCATACGATAGACGTAAAACAACGACTATGTAACTATAATTTTTCGTGTTGTCGCATGCGAGTCGTAAATCCGTCGCCAAATAGTCGTATAATGTTACGACTTTGTTTGTTGTCGCTGATTGTAGTCGTCGTTTACCTGTTTTCTTGTAGTGTCGGCTTTTGTGTTTTGCTTGAGGGCAAGCAAAAGCTAAGTCTGGGGGAGTTGATATTACCCAATTTTCACTGATTTTATCTATGTTTTAGGTATAAGATTTTTAGTCTTTATGTTATTTCTTGAGTCTTTTTAGTGTCTTTTCATGTATTCTATGCAATGGGACAACAATGGAGATAAGGAGACATTTTGGAGCAAAAGCTAAGGAAAATGAAGCTAAGGACGATTTTGGTTCAGGAATCAGCGAGGAGTGTCGAACGACACACTCTTGGTGTCGATCGACACCAGTTTCGGCCCGGCAAAAACCCTAGATGCTTTCAAGTTTACAAAAGATCAAATTTGCCCGAGAAGACTTTCCTATTTGCATTATTAGTCCCTGGACGTTTTAGGGTCTATATATATATTGTTTTTAGACCTAAGTTTCTTTTATCAAGTCTTTTATCAAGTTCTTTGCAAACCCTATTGTGAGAGACATAAGCTATTCATCGATTGTTTTCTCAGAGTTTCATTCAAATCTATATATAGTGAAGAGATCCCTTCTTCCCCCTTCTCTATTTCATGTGTTTATGCTTTCACACTCAAATATGTTGTTTGCTTCATCCAATATGCCTGAGTAGTCTGCTTGTTAGGGATAGGGTTTCTCATTAGGGATTCATATGGTTTAGTAGATTGCCCCCTTTGCTAGGTTATCTATAGAATTCATCATCTTTAATTATGCTTAATGCTAGATCTAGAGTAATTAACTAGATCTTGAATCCAGATAATAGATATTCCAGCCATAGGTATCTATAGTTGGATCTATTATTTGATGGGTCTGGTTTATAGGTGTGTAATAAGAATCGACCTATTTACTAAGATGAACAATTGAACTCGTTGAGAATGCATATTTAGGTTGATAGTTTCTCGGCTTCTCCGGTTATTATTAGCTATAGATATAGGGAGTTTCGCGGCACGCCCACCAGTTATTCCATAATTAGAGTTTGAGTTTAAGAATGGTTCGATAACAACCTAGCTTTCATTAGATCTACTAACCAATAGTTTCCTAAGAATACCCTGTTCCTAGCTCTTTATTAAATCGTTTACAACACAGTTAATCTGCTGTCTTTTTACTTTGTTCTCTTTTTTTTTTACTGATACCATGCTAGCTGAATCTCGACATTTAACTCATTGTTTGAACAAAAGAACTCCGTGAATTCGATCCTAAAATACTGCAATTGATCTCTTATTTGAGAGAGTAGTTCTAGGTAATTTGAACCATATCTGACACTTCAAGGTATATTTCAAGTATTTCCGCTTCAAGGAAGAATTATGAGTTTTCATGCAAAAATGAGTAGAAGTCAACAAAAATCCGTTTCAGAACAGTTTTTGTGCCTTAGATGTTTTACATCCAGCCAAGGTCTTACAGGTCTCGGCATGAGGGTATCTCGGTGTCATTGGAAAGCTAGAAGAGTCAAAATTAACGTCGAAGTCGAATCGAAACAATCCATGAAGACGGTCAGAAGTTATGGTCCAAAGAGTGAAAACATGTCCTAGAATCGCGGTTTTAAAAATGATCAATTTAAAACCGCCGACCAAGGTGACTTGAACCCGCGCGTCCCCTCGAGTCTTTCACCGACTACTAGGACGCACGACCACACCTTCCCTTCCTCTTGCCGCCAAGTTGCAGCAAGAAGCCCAAAAACTTGGCCCATCACTTACTAATCAATGGAAGGACGTTTCTACCCTTTGACCTAATGAAGCCCTATAAATACATGTTTAGGGAAACCCTAAAAAACAACCACGAAAAAGGCTGTCTCATGCGGCTCTCACCGCCCCAAAAGTCTTCCTCCTCTTGTTCTTCTTTAGATCTCTCTTTTCTCTTCAATTCTATATTCTCTACTTGTAACAGGAAGAAGATTTATGAAGCTTTGGATTTCCTGAGAAGATTTCTAAACCCTTTTCTATACTCATACTCTCTTTTATGCAATTTCTTATTCGTATGATGTTGTGTTCCTTGAGTATATGTGAGTAGAACTCTAGTTAGGTTTTAAGGGGGGGGGGGGGTTCAAAGGGTATTCATGGGGACTTTAGATCTGATTTAGTTTGGCGGTTTCTATGGTTTTCTTTGATCGTTTACACTATTCTGTCTAGTTGAGTTGAATCTTAATGCTTGTATGTCCGGAACGCCACCTAGTACTTGACCTTAGGTATTTCATTATTTGGCAAAATCTCGTTTGAATGCATGAACTAGCTCAACTGAATAAAGAACTATAACCGTTGCACACCCGCCAAGTGATAGGGACTTATGGACTAGAATCGAATTTGAACTTAATGCTTTGATCTTGTATTTTGAAACCATGTTAGCACCTACTAACCGATAGGGCAACTGAGTACGCAAGATATTATTGATAATAGCTGGCTTTCACCTACTAACCGTTAGGGTTAGGTGGTCTTGATAGAGTTTTGTATGTCCGAAAATTTGGAAGTACACAAACCTAACCATGTTATCACCTGAATTAGAATCTATACCTTACTGATTGAACCATGACACGCGGAGAAAACCCTAGATGATCTAGCGTTTCGTTTTACTTATTTTACACCGCTCTCTTTTTTGCTTTCTACTTTTATTGCCTTTTCATTAATTTCCTTTTATTGCTTTTTACTTTTATTCCATTCTTTACTTATTTTCACTGCATACAACAACCCCCACTCTTTTCTTTGTCTTGATCCAGGTTACCTAACTTGAATTCTTCCTTGTAGCTACACTCCTTGTGGATTCGATCCTCAAAAACTACTCTGATATACTATGCACTTGCAGTAGTCGTGTGGTCTTTCAGGTAAAAACCTGAGGCGAAATAAAACACGCATCAAGGTTTTTGGCGCCGTTGCCGGAAGTGATTCTAGCTACCGTTGAATTCAGACAAGTTAACCTCTTGTCAAGACACTTTAAGCTTAACGCTTATTCTCTTTCTCTTTTACTCTACTTTGATAACTTCTTTTTCCCCTTTTAGCTTCGGTTCTTGCTCATTAGGGTCAATTGGTATTTGAAAGAAACCACTATATCCATTAAGAAAGCAATAGTATGGGTGATTAGCTAAGCGTTCAAGCATTTGATCAATGAATGGTAAAGGAAAATGAATTTTCCTAGATGTAGCATTTAGCTTTCTATAATGAATACACATTCTATGCCCAGTTATAGTTCTAGTAGGGATCAATTCATCCTTTCATTTTTAACAAAAGTCATTCCGCCCTTTTTAGAGACGCAATGCATTGGAGAAACCCAGGTACTATCAGAGATAGGGTAAATGACACCAGCATCAAGCAGTTTCAAAATTTCTTTTTACACTACTTCTTTCAAGTTAGGATTTAACCTCCTTTGTGGTTCAATGCTAGAATAGGATACGTTTTCAAGATGGATCCTATAATTGCATAAACTAGGTGAAATTCCCTTAATGTCAGATAGTGAATAACCAATTACTCTCCTATACTTTCTAAGTTCAGATAATAGCAAGTTCACTTCACCATCATTTAACTCAGCATTAATGATCACGAGGTAAGTAGAGTTTGGACCAAGGAATGCGTACCTCAAACCTTGAGGAAGTGGTTTGAGATAAACCTTCGGTGCCTTGAGTTCAACCCAGTCATCTGAAGTCAGAATGATTAGCTCCCCAGAGTCGATGGTGGTTGCGGTCGAGTGATGGGTCGAGTATGTACTCGAGTGAGTGGGTTGAACTTGTGTTGACCTTTCTTCACTCATTACCATCACCTCTGTTGTTGGTCCATTCAATTCCCAAAGAGTTCTGATTCTTCCATCGCTCTATGTGAGTCTAACAGCTTTTGGTGTCCCAAAGTCTCCAAATGTAGAAACCCATCTTCACCACTTTTGGTTAAATAACTGTTAAGGTGATCTTCTTCTGCAAGCTCTTCCAGTAACTCATCAGCAAGAGTTGTCCTTCTATAGTAGGCTTCTTCATTGTATCTTTCACGTCAAAGGTCATCCTAAAATCTTTGCCAAGGTTTAGATTGATTTTCCCTTTCTTGATATATATCATAGCTCCTACAGTTGTTAAGAATGGTCTTCCCAAAATCAAATGGTCTTTGGGCTCTTCATCCATCTCCAGGACTACAAAGTCAGTAGGTATCTCTACAGCTCTAATTCTGATTGGTATGTTTTCGAGAAAATCATGAGGGATCCTTACTGATCTGTCAGCTAGGATAAGGGATATATTGCAGGATTTGTATTGAGTGAACCCCAATCTTTTGGTAACAGAGAGTGGCATGAGACTGGCTGATGCTCCTAAATCACATAGGCATTTGTTGAAAGCCAATGGACCTAAAGAGCATGGTAAAGTGAATGAGCCAGGATCACTAAGCTTCTTGTGAATGATCTTCTTTTGTATAATAGCACTGCATTCGTCACTCAATACTACCATACCTTGCAATTCTTGAATTCTCTCCACGATCAAGTCTTTCAGAAACTTGTGGGAATCCATGATTAGTGCTAGAGCGTCAACAAGAGGTATCTGCAACTCTACCTCCTTGATGTTCTTGGCAAACATAACTCTATACTTATGTGCCAATGCTTTCTTGTGACGGCCAGGAAATGAAGGGTGTGGTTTGTAAGGAGGAGGAACAAAGACCTTTTCTTTGTTTTTGACAACAACTGGTTTCACAGCAGTTGGTGCTGTTATTGGGAAGGGTGGTCGAGTGAAATGGTCGAGTGGTTGCTCGAGTGACTGGTCAAGTGGCTGCTCGAGTTCCTTGTCAGCTTGATCTTTAGTGAGACTGAAATCCTCCCCATCATGATCTACACTGTCCTCAGTGACTATAACGCCCCCGAATCGCTATATGGCCAGACAAGCCAAGGGCAACCCGGAAAAGCCACATTGATAGCTCACACGGACAACCCAACTTAGGTTCCAAACGGATTTAGACCCTTAGCCGAATTACCCACATGAACCATCCCTCACGAACGCGGTTAGGCTTTTTAGCCCTTGCCATGATCGTGAGTTATGTCAGTTTGGACAAGACTAATATCGCATGAAACACACTCTTTATATGAAAATAATCTTTTATAACATATAACTTTCGTACACCAAGTATCCAAAACGTTTTAACAATGGCGCCACGAGCACATACGCTCAATCAAATCAAGAATCAAAACCATTAAGTTTTGCAAAAAGCAACAAACTCTGTATCGGCTTTCCTACGTCCTGAGCATCTCTCTAATGGTTCCCACTAAGGTTTCCTGCAAAACAAATGGAGTCATAATTAATCTAAGATTACTTAGTGAGCTCGGTCTACCTGCAACAGATATTAGTTCCCCATCCCATAATCATAACACGAAACACGCAACATAGAATACCAACGAAAGGTAGCTTGCCGAAGCATCTACCAAAAACATGCAAATGCAATTAAGACTCCAATTTTATTAAGTCTTTTAAATAGGGCCCGATATGCTGCCTTCAAACACCCCCACACCAAAAACACAAACTCTCGGGATCTCCTGCTTTACAACCACAAAGGCATGTAACCGGAGCATCCCTACCAAAACGCTACACCGTCGCGTAGACAACTCGACCAGGGTAGCTAGCCCGTCTCTCTGTGCCCTTCGCACTACACATCAAGACCCAACATTTCAAGATATGATGAGACATGGTTACTTAAACACAGAGAATCATCAATATCCTTACTCAACAAAACCTCCCAACCATAAGCCATAAGCATAAGAATCTAAAGGATATCATATGCGGCTTAGTACCATCATTCACACCATTAACTACTACTCATATGATTCATGAAATAAATCAATGAATGCAAGAGTATATGATCATGCAACCAAACAAGCAATCAATCACCCAAATAAACATCCAAACCTATTATGTGCCATATCACATGCATCGAGACTCACAGAGATTCGGTTGAAGGTTTAAGGTTAGCTTCAATGATTCTCGGACATTCCATGACTTCCGAATCTTGATCCCAGCTCAATTAAACTCTCCTCATCTTGATCTAACACCTCTTGATAGAAGCAGCCTTGATTCATGAAGCTTTACTCCAAATAAACATTTATGGGACGTGTTCCTCGGGAGGTTCTCAATCGGACAGGATAACGGCATGGATTTCTCACTCATGGGTAGGAATTCTCAATCACGGACATAAATTCTTTAGTTAAGGGCAAATTTTCTCAATCGCGGGCAAATTTTATGAGTCGGGCAGCCTTTCGGTTCTCTCTTCTTTCTCCCATCAAATGGCTCGAGTTTGGTCAAGTATTTATAGGTGGGACAGATTGGCCTCCAAAGAAATGCATGTCATCTGGTGGTGACATTTTGCGGGACACATGTCCCCCGCCAGTGAAGACACATATGCTTCAGAAATGGGACGATGACACGTGGAAGAGGAAACTTTGGCTACAATCCTCATAAATTTGGCTCCAAGCAACTTTTCTTGGGCTCCAAGTAAGCCAGCCCACGTGTCCATGGACCATGGCGCAGTCAAAGCTCGGGATGGCAAACTTTCACCCATGGAACGCCTGTATTGCCCAATCTTGCCCATTCTTGCCCATCTTTGCCAATTCTTTCCCAAATAGTAATTTTGTTTGCCCTTAAATGATTTAACACCTTTTGGACACATTTGGGAATTGACCATGTACTCAGGACAATTTTCTCCCGTTTTGGTTTCGTTAGGATGACCCGGTTTTGAATTAGAATTGGCCAAGGTCATTTTTACCTTGCCCATCTCTTTGGCTTTCGTCCCTTTACTATTTCTTTCTCTTCCAGTTCTTCCTCGGTCGTTCTTTGATGTTTTCCGGCTTGGCCGCTTACCCTTTAGCGAGGGTCACTACAGTGACTGTCTTAGGTGCCTCTATGGTTGGAAGTGCTTTTCCACTGCGCAAGGTGATAGCATGAGCATATTCTTTTGGATTCTGAATTGCTTTTCCTGGAAGTTGGCTTGTCTGTTTCTGAGCGGAAGTAGATGCGGAATTTCCCTCTAAGTATTGAACTTTGGTACTCAGTGTCTCCACCTTGACATTTAGATCATTGTAGCTATAGTCCAGCTTATTGTGTAACTCAAATATCTTCTTAGCAATCTCCATGGAGCCAGATGCTTGTCCGTGAAGCAGGTGTTGTAGCATTAGTTTCATGTCAGTGTAACTGTGCTGCAAACCCTGATGGTGGTTGCTGTTGGTAGTTCCCTTGAAATTGTTGCTTTGGAACAAAACCTTAGTTGTAGGGAACAAAGGGTTTGTTCTGACCTTGTTGTTGCTATGGAGGATACACTTGATCCTGTGGATCAGCAACGTTTGTGCTGCGGTAAGAGAGGTTGGGGTTATTAGTCTTAAAATTGTTGTATCCTTTCTAGCAGTCCAAAGTGAACATGCAGGAAACAAAATATTCAAGCAGAAACAGTAAAACACTCGACCAACACAGCTCGTTGCCAGGCAGTGGGTGTGGTCGAGTGACAAGTCGAGTTACAGACAGAAAATGTAACATGGATACTCGACTGCACAGTTTGTTGCCAGACAACTAGGTGGTCGTGTATCAGGTCGAGTAACAGGCAAAAATTGCAAAAACTACGCAAAAGGTATAACAAGATGCAGTAAACAATAACAGAGTAAACAAGAAGTCAATTAGATGAAAAATTCCGGAGGATGGGGTAATTGAGTAGTTTGTTTCCTCAGTTACAGGTGATTGACATGCTCAATAAATTATTCCTAAACAACAAGTTCGATAACCAAATCTAAGTGCCACCGCAACAAAGACCCTCAAGTTAAACCAGTCCCAGACTCAATCACCATTGACGAGAGCTAACCTAACAGGCATTACGAATCAACAAGTTAAAGCCAAAACGCTTCCTGCAACCAATACCTTGGTACATAGTCACGAATCTCTGGAAATAGTGGTTCATACATTTCATCGAACACGTTTTGGGCGCAAAAAAGTCTGGGCTCAAATTACAGTTGATCAGAAAGCAATAGGCATTAAGAACAACTAATCCAGAAGGGATCGAAAAATCAAACTCAACCACCTAGCATAATGAGAATTCTAAACTACTCTAACTCATCCTCAGAAACCTACTCACTACTCAGACATCATTGCAAAAAGCATAAACGACGATAAGAATGAAAACATGATAGCAACAAAGTAATAGCAAGATGATAACAGGATGAACAACTTAGTAAAAGAAATGAAAAGCAAATACTGAATAGATTAATAGAAATCCGGATTACAAAATGTCAAGAACACACAGAGTTTGCGGAATAAAACTTTGTCTTCGAAAATGTAAAATACATGCTACTTATTGGGCCGAATTAAGAACTGTATTGGGACGACATCATATTGGGATGGATTAAGAACTCTACTCGACCCAGGTGGTCGAGTGATTGGTCGAGTGATTGGTCGAGTGGTGGATGATGGTGAGACTCGACTTGGTGACAGAGTGGACAATCGAGTGGCTGATGACAAGGGACTCGACAACGTGGTAGAGTGATTGGTCAAGTAGGTGGTTGTGGTAGTACTCGACCTCGTGGTCGAGTGGGAGTGATCGAGTGGACGGCGAGAATTGGATGTGGTGATACTCGATCACTTGGTCGAGTAGTGATGAGGAATGGTGAAGGCAGCTACTCGACCAGGGGGTCGAGTGGTCTTGTGAAGTGGTGGAGTCGTCTACTCGACAAGGGGGTCGAGTGGTATGTTGAAGAGGTTGTGGCCAAGTATTTCTTGAAGTCCAGGATGACGGTACTCGAGCAGTATTGGTCGAGTATGTTGATTTGATCAGATTCACTTCTTCCAATTAGCTTAGCAACATCTCCAGATCACCTGAAAACAACACAAATATGCAATATGCAGGCAAAGTGATGACAAATGATGTGAAATGGTATAAAACAGTGGTGATATGATGCTAATTTCGTGACAAATGGATGCTCAAAACATGTAAAATACACAGTTATCACTTACCGTAGAAGCTGGGGCAGCATATCAATACATCAAGGATTCCCAAAGGAGAAGCGATCCCTGAAGCTCCTCCTCATTGAACCTAATTGGTTCCCAAATGTCGAGCCAACGACGTTAAACAAGTGCGCTATGTGGGAGCCAACCCACTAGGTAAATATTTTCTTTAGGATTTAAACTTTGCTTTTGCTTTTGATCTCTCCAGTATTTGTTTCAAGACTTTTTAAAAACAAAAAAGAAAAATAGAAAAATAAAAAATAGAAAAACCCAAAAAGAAGAGAAGGAAGGAGGGTCACCAGAACCCGTCACTAGGCACCCTGACAACCGGCCCGGCTACTCGCCCGAGTAACCGACACCGCCCATATGCGCCATCCTCTGGCCAAAGACCACCGGACTGTGCCACACCTTCACCGACTTGCCCCACCTGGCGGCCCAAGTAACATCTTGTCCACCGGTCCGGCCAAACGCAAACGAAGCCGGCCAAGACTCGGCCAACTACGGCCAACACGTGAATAGGTAAGAGAAGTTGCACCGACACGGCCGATCGGTTCGTCGATGGATTCGTTTAACCTGCGACCATTCCACCCATCCCAACGACCGGTGACCCCATCCAACACATGGTCGTTTATTAACCAACCCACTCCAACCTTTTGGCCAAGCCCGCAACTGTCCGCCATCCATTCACACCACTCGTCAGCACGAATTTGATCTTATTCGTTTCCGTATTGACAACAACAAGATCAAATCTATCTTAGGTATCTTTTTATTTATTTTGTTTTGTTAAAGTTATTGGTTGTTTTAGGTTTTTGTTTCAAGGAAGATGCGAATGGAGATTAATATCATGGAATTCAACCATACTAAGCCGAGTATGAGCGATGTTAAGCAAGGAGAGAGACCATCCGGTTAGTCACCACAACCAAGGTGACATTGTTCTTAACCTATCTTTCTCACAGATTCATCCCTATGCTCATTCTCACACTGGGGACGGTGTGAAGTAAGTATGGGGGGTTAATGAATCTGTTACTACTAATGCTACTCATTATTTTGTTGACTTGAGACCTTTATCCACTTTTTACACTGATACGCTCTAACAAAGCAAAAAGCTTTTATTTTCAGTTTTTATTTCTTTTCAAGGTACCATTGGGCAAGGACAATGTAGGGAACAATGAACCTACTATATGATTAATAAGACCATTACAATGTGCTAACTCATACCCTAAGTGACAAGTTTTGCAGGACTCACAAGGACGGACAATACCTAGAAACCCACTACCGTATCTATCCCCTGAATTCTCACTACAGAGACTTTGTTTGACCTAACGTTAACTCTATTTTATTTGGACGAATTAACCTGATCTTAATTCTTTCTCATGAAGGGGTGTTAGAGCGGGGAAACGAGCATATACATTCAGGACTTCTTATCCCTTTTTACTACTCTCTGCTGATCTTGAATGGCCACTCATTTTTAGTGGTTCCTACCCTTAAACCCTATCCTTTTTTCAAGCCTCATGCATTCTCTTTTCCTTTTTCATTTAGCAGATATGTGCAAAAACGTTGGAGAAAATGGAACAACACAGTTTCCCGCCATAAAGACAAAAATGAAGCAAAAATAAGAGATTGCAACAAACGGCCTAAGAGTTTATTCTTCCTTGGAACCAATTCAAAAAGTAAGCTCATTAGACTCGGTGTTTCAAAGTTTTGTTTCCCCTTCCATAAAAATAAAAAAAAATTAAAAAAAAAAAGAAAAGAAAAGGAAGGAAAGGAAACATTACAACCAAGAGAGTCTAGTGGCATAGTTCGAAGGAAAGACATGGAAACTTAAAGGAGAGATGAGCCAATTGCAGTAGAGGGCCCCCTCAGAAAAACCTAAGTCTAGGGGAACCGAAAGTAAGAAAGAAGTAAAGGAGAAAGAGGTGTTTAATAGAAGACGTGGTTGGAAACTGTGGACCTCAACCAATTTGATAGCTCTTGCGGTTTTGCAACATATCCTGCATTCGAGACTATACGGTAACTCTAAACACTTTAACTCCCCCACTTAAACACCAATTCATACCAAGTTCCGTCTACCCCGAATGACACCCTCTAGTGAGAAATCTCACGCTACTTTTAATAAATGAAGAGGGTTAACTGATGAGATTCTTGAGTTCTCTTGTAGGTCCGAGACGGATGGATAAGGATAGTGAATGTTTTGATTATATAGTGAGAATGTTCTAACGTGAAGTTTTTGTCTTTACGCGTCCACATGATATCTTTTAGGACATGGTCTCTGATAGTAAGAGACTTCTGCTTTTTTCAAAATCTCTCCACCAGCTTGGCTTTGTTGTTTGCTTGAGGACAACAAAGTCTAAGTCTGGGGGAGTTGATAACATCGTATTTTCGCCCACTTTTACTATATTTTTATTAGATTTTCCATGGAGAAATCAAGAGTTAAAGGGCAATTAAAGGCATATTTCAAGTATTTGAGCTTCAAGGAAGAATTATTAATTTTTCATGCAAAAAGGAGTAGAAGTCAACAAAAATCCGTTTCAGTTTAGTTTATGTGCCTCAGATGTTTCACATCCGGCCAAGGTCTTCCCGATTGGCATGAGGGTATCTCGGTTTCATTGGAAAGCTAGAAGAGTCAAGATTAACGTCAAAGTTGAATCGAAGCAATCCACGAAGCCAGTCATAAGTTATGGCCTGAACAGTGAAGGCATGTCCTAGAATCACGGTTTTAAAAATGATCAATTTAAAACCGCCTGCCAAGGTGACTTGAACCCAGGCGTCTCCTCGAGTCTTTCACCGACCACTAGGGCGCACAACCACGTTCCCTTCCTCTTGCCACCGACTTCCAGCAACCCTAAGAAGCCCAAGAACTTGGCCCATCACTTACTAATCAATGGAAAGACGTTTCTACCCTTTGACCTAATGAAGCCCTGTAATACAAGTTTAGGGGAAACCCTAGAAAACAACCACGAAAAAGGCTGCCTCTTGCGGCTCTCACCGCCCCAAAAGTCGTCCTCCTCTTGTTCTTCTTTAGATCTCTCTTTTCTCTTCAATTCTGTATTCTCTACTTGTAACAGGAAGAAGATTTATAAAGCTTTGGAATTCCAGAGAAGATCTCTAAACCCTTGTCTCTACTCATACTCTCTTTTATGAAATTTCTTATTCATATGATGTTGTGTTCTTTGAGTATGTGTGAGTAGATCTCTAGTTAGGTTTTAGGGGGGTTTCAAAGGGTATTCATGGGGACTTTAGATTTGATTTAGGTTGGCGGTTTCTATGGTTTTGTTTGATCTTAATGCTTGTATATCCGGAACGCCACCTATTACTTGACCTTAGGTATTTCATTCTTTGGCAAAATCTCGTTTGAATGCTTGAACTAGCTCAACTGAATGAAGAACTATAACCGTTGCACACCCGCCGAGTGATAGGGACTTATGGACTAGAATCGAATTTGAACTTAATGCTTTGATCTTGTATTTTGAAATCATGTTAGCACCTACTAACCGATAGGGCAACTGAGTATGCAAGATATTAGTGATAATAGCCGGCTTTCACCTATTAACCGTTTGGGTTTAGCTGGTCTTGATAGAGTTTTGTATGTCCGAAAATTTGGAAGTAAACAAACCTAACCATGTTATCACCTGAATTAGAAATCTATACCTTACTAATTGAACCATGACGCCTGGAGAAAACCCTAGATGATCTAGCGTTTCGTTTTACTTATTTTATACCGCTCTCTTTATTGCTTTCTACTTTTATTGCCTTTTCATTAGTTTCGTTTTATTGCTTTTTACTTTTATTGCATTCTTTACTTATTTTCACTGCATACAACAACCTCCACTCTTTTCTTTGTCTTGATCCAGGTTACCTAACTTGAATTCTTCCTTGTAGCTACACTCCCTGTGGATTCGATCCTCAAATAATACTCCAATATAGTATGCACTTGTAGTAGTCGTGTGGTGTTTCAGGTAAAGGCCTGAGGCAAAATAGAACACGCATCACCTAGCAATCACTGTGAAATGGATTGACACCCCTTATTGTTGCATCGACATGTTAGTGTTTAAGGTAAAATTGAACACAACATAGTTAGACCTCAAAAAACTAACTATCAGAGAGGAGCGTAATTCATCGTGGTTTGGTTGTGCCGACGGCGTGGTCTCTTCATGTCTTGCTAAGGGATTGACCTACGCTGAAGTAGGGTTATATTGGTGGATGCACTCCTGGGGGATCTGCCTACGTACCCTGTTACGGGATCAAGCCATGACGTAGTTTGATTGCGGTGGTGGCTGCACTCTTGGGGGAGCTGCCTACGTACCATGCCAAGGGGTCAAGCCTTATCGTAGTTCAATTTTGTAGAGAGCATTTTCGTGGTATTTTTTTAGATGCATGGCATTCCAAGACCGTAACTCAGGTATTCCCTTGATTACTTTTTCGAGCTAATAGACGTCGTCGCGAACTACCTCGGAGATTCGATAAGGACCTTCCAAGTTGGTGCCCAATTTTTCGGCATTTATCTCTCTCGTGTTGCTGAACACTTTTCGTAGGACAAGTTCTCCCACGCTAAATCTCAGAATTTTAATATTGGAGTTGTAGAAGCGGGCGGCAACTTGTTGATAATTTTGAACTCGAATCATTGTCTGATCTTTGCGTTTGTCGATGAAGTCCAGGTTGTCCTGCAACATTTGGGTGTTCAGGTCTGGTTAGCAGGACTGGCGGTGACCTCATCAATATATTTATGTTTATTAATTACAAAATAAAAAAGGTAAATGCTTAAGAATTCAAATTTTTCTGATATAAAGTTATCTATAGCTACCTGAAATCTGATTTTATAGATGAGAACATTCTCTCCACAAGTGCTACTGGTAAAAATATCATTCTTACTATTTATATTAGACTTTTTGGTGAATTTGTCAATATATTTATGTACACTAATTACAAGATAAAAATGATTTCATGATTCAACTCTTTCTTCCGATATCCAGTTATATGCAGCTACCAACAATCCAATTATAAAGACGCGACCATTTTCTTCACAAGTGCTACACGTAAATAATTTATTTTTACAATTTATGTTTGACGAAAGTTACAGAGATTTATTTTTTTGCTATTTATATTCTTACCATTTTTAGTCAAATTTTTCCTGATTTGAAATTTTATATTTTGTAGGAATTTGACAAAAGTTACCGTGATTTATTGTAAAACTGGATCATTTGGAAGACAAAAACGGAAAACATATGGAGTTGCCTAAGCTTTACTATTAATTATCATGGTTTTTTTTTTCTTTTTTTTGTAATACTAGATATTAACCCGCGGTATACCGTGGGCCTATATTTTTATTAAATAAATTTGAATTTTTGTGTTAAAATGATCTATAAATATATGCTCTTATTTTGTTTAACTTAAATGTATGGTACACGGCAAGAAAATATTTTTTAACTTAATATTTGAAATTTTAAGTTGTATTTGTTTTCTTAATATTGTTTAGTGTTTAAGATTGTATAATTGTATTTGATTGTTAAGTTTACCCGTAATATACATTCATGGATTAATATCAACACAAATCCGTCAATTCTAGGATTTCACCCGTAGTATAAAATTTACATGTTTATAATGTATATAATTTTTATAAAAAATTTGAGATGTGTTTTAAAAAAAAATTATTTAAGTTGTATTTGTTTTGTTAATATTTTTTGTGTTGTTTAGTGTTTAAGATTGTTTAATTATAGTTTAATCGTTAATTTTAGGATTTTACACATAGTATAGTGTCTCGTATTATTATCGACCCAAAACCATCAATTCTAGGACTTCACCCGTAGTATACAGTCACAAATTATTATCGATCTAAACCCGTCAATTGTAGGATTTCACCCGTAGTATAAGGTTTATATATTTATGATATTTAAATTTCTTATTTAATTATTATAAATATAAAATATTTATAATATTTAAAACTTCATAAAATATTTTAGTATTTGAAACAGTTATAATAGTTTACTTTAAATAAAATTTAAATATATATAATATTTTGAAACTTTTTAAAAGTTTCCATTTTTGACATAATGAACCGGAGTAAACCGAACACTTTTAGTTTTGGCCGTCTAAGAACTCAAGTTTCTTATTCACTCGTATTCATAATCATTTTGGTCTTTTTTGTAGTATGATTCATTGTCCAATTTTTTAAGCGATATGAGATATTGTACACATATTATTTCTTCATCGATTGAATAATATATGTCCGTTTTAAAAAATTTGAATCACATCATATACAGAAAAATAGAAAATTTTATTAACAATGTGTAATTTATATAAATTCAGAATAAATTAAATATAAAATTCAATAAAAGTGAAAGAAGAATCATATATTTATGTTTAGATTAGGTAGAGATGTTTTAGGAAATTAGTTAAAGTAAATAACAAATATGGTTAGTTTAGAGATATTATATATATTAAATTTGGTAATTAAATAATTAAATTTTATTTTGAATTATTTTTTGGTAGTAAATGGTAATTGTTTTCAAGAATTAATGTTATCCAAGATCCGAACAAAATTAAACCGGGTAAAACCCAACCATTTGAAATAATTGATGAATAAAAGCTCAAATTTCAAAACTTATTTTCAAAAAAAGTGTTGCAAAAATGTATATACAGATTTTTAACTAAAGACAAAGAAAAATAATATTTTAAGAGAGACGTGAAGGAGATATTAATGGGTATTACAATTAATTAATTTTTGGGCTGTTTTTAATAATTTAATTTATTTGTTTTTTTAACTAGATGACATGTCAACTTCAAGAATTGTTCTTATGAAAATTAAAAACAGGATTTATTTTAGAATATTTCATAGCTTATCACAAAACGATACATATTTTTAGCGGATACATAAAATTGTATGCAATACTTGATTGAGAATAAAATATAGTTGTAAGAAAAATAGTGCAAATACTTATTATTCTTAGTTATTTTGTAATACAACAGGACATATAATCAATCAAAACCTTATAAATTTATTTATGTTGCAAATTCAAGTATTTTGCTTTACTGAATTATAGCCCTAAAGCATGATAATTCAAATACATAGCCCTAAAGCGTGTCGATTAGTTTGGTGGGCTCGACTTGGTGGGCTCGGCTTGGTGGTGTTGTTTCTTTTGCGGCGTTGTGTTTGAGCTCGCGTGGAGGTGATTCTAACCTAATTGTTCTTATTTTGGAGAGATTGACGGCGGAGGAGGTGATGGAGCTCAAGGACGGCTCCGGATCTGACTCATTCTCGCCTTCGATTTGGTCTCTCAGACAGTTTATCTGGTTTGGTTTAGATTTGCTTCTCTCCTCGGGCTCTTTGTGGTTGTGGCTAGCTGGTCGGAGTTCTCAGAGAGGTTTACTATATTCGTTCAATGTGGATGTGGCAATAGTTTGTGTGGAGGTTTTTTGTTTGGCTTCGTCTTACGTTGAAGCTTCAATGTGGCTCTTTTGTGGCTCAGTTAGGTTGCTTTTTTCTTTTGTTGTAGGATCAGCCTATAGCAGTTTGCAACAAAATTTTCACTACGTGTTGCCTTGGTGGGGTTCTCCATGGGGAATTGAGGCGGCGTTTGGATTAAGCGGCTTCGCTATTTTGTGGAAGATGTTCTGTTACTCTCAATGAATTGGTGGCTGGAGGCGGCTTTTCTGGCTGCCCGTAGATGCTCATGTGCCGTCGAGTGTGAGTTTAGTCCGCTTAAGCCGCTCTGTTTTTGTGTTAGTTTTCAGAGAAGCGGTAAGTGCTCTTTCTTGAGGTTTGAGGACAACTTTAAATTTGGGTTGCTTGTGATAACAAAGATGAGGACATGAGCTCTTTCGAGCCGAGGAAACCACGCAAATGTAAAAACTTTATTGTTTAGAATCAATGTTTCGTTTTGGGTCTCCACTAATAGGGTTTTCGTTGTGATTTCCTTTTCTTTTTTCCTTGTCTTCTGTTGTGTTGTAGTTTTTGGTGGTTTTTATAGTTTTCGGTTAGTCTGTTTTCTTTGTAATTTAAATTAAAAATTTAGATATAAATTTAATCTTTTCTCAAAAAAAATTTAAAAAAGAAAAATCAGATGCATAGAAAAGTCTACGAGATGCAAAAAGCTTGAAGCTTTATGATCGTCAAAAATCGATCCAAGCAAAGATCAATTAACTTTATGTGAAAGGCCAAAACAAAATAAAATAATAATAGAAGAATGAGAGAGTCCGGAGAAGAAAGGTAGACAAAGAGACCTCCGTCCCGGCAAAGACGGGCTGTAACCTTCTTTTCCTACTACATTGTCCCCACCACCCACATGCCTCCATGTTCTCTTTTTTCTCGTCCCAACATTTTCTTTTTCTTTAATGTAAAAATAAACATTAACATCGCTTATATCAAATATTGGTCGATTAACTTTTATAATGTTTTTAATCAAATTATAAATACTACTTCAATATTTCACACTAATATTACTATTGTATTACCATCTTAATCTTAATCCGATAAAAATGATGATAAACCAAAGAATATTTATTAATGTTTCTTAGTTTTATTTAAGCAAAAATAAAAATTAACGTTTTGATGTATTTCTTTATTTAGAATAGGTATTGAACGGTCATATATATTAAGAAATATATTCCAACCAAAACTAAACGAATTTTACGCTTCAAGTCTTAATTTTAATGAAGTAAGATAATGCTTACTTGATTGTTTATTTTATCGTTTTGTGATTAATTACCAGTATTTTTCATTATTGGTGTCGACAGTCAAAAAGTAACTTTGTTTACATATTGTTCAAATTTAATAAAGTTGTTGTTTTTTCAAACCGAATAACCATCATTTTCAACATATTTGGAGGAGCTTCATAGCAATAAAAAAGAAAAAATTAACTATCTTTTCTTTATTTTTAATCACTCATAATTGGAAAAAAATTTGGCACGAACAATTCGTGCAGAATCGCTACACATTGCTTACATAAACAATTCATGCAGAATCGCTCGTCTGATTTCTAAATAATTTGATGACAAAGAAAACAAAACTATGTTCCCATTTACTATACCAAAAATAAAATAAAAAAACATGCACATATGTATACGATTCCTAACTTGTATTAGAGAAAAGTTCTTTTTCTATAAACGGATTGAACTTTGACCAAACACTATGTGTAATAATGTCATCTGTACATGAATGACAAGTCCTCAAGAAACAAAATCACAAAATCATTTTGAAGAAACAAAACAATTCAAAAATACCATATTAATTTAAAATGTCAAAATATCATTGCATACGAAGTACACCCGCTACTAACTAGCAACCACAAATAAAATCATTTAGAACAACACAAGATGTTATGGCAAAGACGAAAGATAATGAAATGAAACAAAGGATCAATAGCAAATACACCATCTCCTATTCCACAATATTTAAAACCAGAACGATTAATATATGGGGGACAATATAGTAAACCGAACATTTGTCGATAATTGGAGCTCATGTAACATGCTTACCTTACCGCTTTCATGGAGATGGATATCATGCAGGACAAGTTTATTCACAACATCACCACACTGGTAAATTGAATGCTAAATAATTCATAGACCAGGTCATTAAACTTACGATTTGATCACAATGGTCAATTTATCTCCAGGATATATATAACGCACTGCCCGTGGAGTGAGATGTTAATCATGTTATTCGTTAATGTTTGGTTTAAGGGACTCTATAGGTGTTTTAAGATCAAGATCTACAAAAAAAAATAGAATAATTAAATAGATAAAGTTAGAATTTGTTCTAATTAGTTTATCTAGTAGTTAGAAATACAGACAATTTGACTATCCATTCACAATAGTCGGCAGGAATTTCAAACTCGAAGAAAGACGTGTGGTAACCCAATTCTACGGATCGAGAATAGTCCATTCTATACCATTTCAGTGTTCTACCGGATTAAATAAAATAAAATAATAATAAAAAAGAAAAAAAAACTAAATAGATAAAGTTACCTTTTGTTTTGGTCATTGACGCTTGGGGTGGCAAGTCATATTACCTGATACAAGAAGCACTTGTGAATAAAGTGATGGTTAGACCAAAAGAAGCAAATTTCCTCCACCCAATTTTGCCTGATTATTGTAATCTTCAACTCAAAAATATCTACATAGACGATTTTTCTATACAGTTATTGTCATTACAATATTTTTATTTATTTAGTCTATTTCCTAGTTATATGTTTCCATATCATACCAATAAAAAAAAATTTGGTTGAAATTCAATATCTGGTATCTACATAAAATAGTACCAACTTTCACAAATTTTTTTACTACCAATTAATTCATACATGGCCATTTAAACAGTATATATTGTGTTAATTTTAGTTTTTACTATCTAGGCATTTCTCTTATTTGAATATATATTTATTTTATTCAAAGAAAAATGTTAATTAATTTTATAATTCATAATACACTAAACAAATTACGATCTTAATGTCTATTTGAGATTTTATACGATATATTTAGTTTTAAATATTTATATTTGTTAGAAGTGTCATCAACATAGTATTGGTTATAGTATTGGTTATATGACAACGATTTTGTTTTTTGTAATAATTATCATATGACAACTATAGTATCATTATTTTACGTAATATGAATACAACCATATTATAAAAAAAACTGAGTCGGACTACACCAATACGACACATGCAAATGCAAAGAAATAAATATTCTATTACTGATGAATACAAATATTTGTTACAGCAGAAAAAAAAAAGCCAATATTCTCCTCGGGATTAGTGCTGTAAAAGAATGACCCTTCTCTTCCCTTGTCCCCTATAAATATCTTTCTATCGACCATCTTCCTTCTCACAACTTCAACTTCCCTCTTTCTCTATATTACGCTTTTGCCCCTCACTCCCTCTTTCCACAATTAGGGTTTCGTCTGCTCTACATGACCCTCTCTGTATTCTTCCACAGCTTTCTTGAACTGCAAAACTTCTTCAGATTTTTTTTTTTTTCTTTTGATATCTCTTACGCATAAAATAGTGATTTTCTTCATATCTCTGCTCGATTGATTTGCGGTTCAATAAAGCTGTGGGAAGATACAGACAGAGTCAAATGATTTTCTAAATTTCGTTCATATATATGAAAGCGTGATTGATTCCATAATCAGATCTGATCACAGATCTTTCGTTTACGTGTTTTTTGTTTTGTTCTCTTTGTTATTTTTTATGACTACCAACTATATTGTAGCTAGATTCAAGATTCTAATCTCTAAATAAGTTCTTTAAAAAAAAAAATGATTCATTGTTTAAAAACCCTAACTTCTGTCTATGAGTTTAATCGGTGTTTATGAATATAATACATACAAAAATGTTTTTGAAATGGGATCTATAAATTTTGTATAATTTAATAATATTGGTATGGGGAGATTGTGTTGATTGTCTTATTTAGATTGATGATCTGTAGATCTGTCTAGTCAAGATATATATTATATAATTATGAATTCATTTCCTTGATGGATCTCTCTATTTTGCGATCATTTAGATTTTGCAAATTTATCAAGGTCAAAAACTTTTCATAAGATAGCTAAATATACGGAGCATATAATTGAGAAGCAAATTTTGTTTGGTTGATGAGTTAATAATGTGTTGCTGGACCACATTTTGAATATTCATGATGTAGAGGAAGTAGTAGCGAAGTAGGTTCTTGGGTCGATCCACATTATTTGTAATGCTTTCATATTATTTATTTTTGAGATAATGATTTATTGGTGGAGAAAGGATTGGATGTTATGTGCAATCTAGGATTAAAGAACAACGAGATCTTGGGCTTTATCGAATATTTTAACAAGGTCTTAATGATTCATATTTATTTGATACTAGATTTTACCTTTTTAAACAACTTCAAGAGGTTAATGAATATTTTTTATTCAACCCTCAATTGTTTGCAAAACTCTCGCTGGTCTAAAGCGTAACTTTGTCTTTTAAATTTATCAACTGCAACGTGTTATGAAATAAAAATCATATATACGTATATGAATTTCAAGAGGTAAATTCACATTTTTAAGCCTTAAAATATTATTGGATAATACTTTAAACATTAAAAAATAATTTTATTAACACTTTAAATCTCCAAACAAGATTTTCTTTTTCCAAAAAATATTCTACATTATAACAATCAAAGAATGTCGACGCTTAGCCAAAAAAATGTATCATTCATCGTAGCGGAAAAATCTGCTACGAGATTTTTTACATTCATAAATACTCTTCTTTTCGGAATATTTGATTTTTTTGATAAAAATAACAAATTTAAGAAATTAATTAATTTTGAGTTTATTACATTAAAAACAAAAATTAATCTCTTTTAAAAATAATTTGACCAATAATATAACTTACTGTAAAATACTAATAGTTGAAAATTGTTTAATTTAATATTTTACATAGAAACTTGAATTGTTTTTTTTTTGTCATCCTCTTTAATTTAGAGCTCAAAATAGCCATTTTTATGGTATGTTGTTTACATAAGTGAGTGATGCTTTTCGGAACAGACTTTCCGTACCGAATTATCCGGTTTATATTTGCGCATCGACAAATTTGTGAACTCATCTTTGTCGCTCTGAAAAATGAGTTCATCTTGGTTTTCTGAAGATGCTGTCCATTCGGTTGGGAAAGACATCATCTTCACCGGGTCGGAACAATCTGTAAAAAATGGTACATCTTGGTTTTCTCGACCAATCATACACTTCATTGCCCAAAGAAGGGCTTCAACTTTTGTATGGAGTGGGGAGAGACTTTTACAGGGTTAGCAGCGCCCATGCTTCATGTTTCTTCATTTGATGATGTACAAAACCATCTTAATCCTAAAAACTTATCAATCTCTTTCCAAGATCCATTTACAAAACAACGAAGTCCTGCATACGTAATATCCCTTGAGATATTTCTCACAAGAGTTCGTGTTTCCAAAAAAGAGACCAGATTTTCAGTATGAAGCTCAACTTGAGCTAATTTCCACGATTGTGCCTCTTGTTCTGCTAAACATAATATCTAGAGTGGATCATTATCCACATTATAAAAAATCTTTTCATCTCATGCTTTCCAAATGTACCAATTGCTAAAATCTTTTCATGGGTATGAAAATGAATCAATTGCTAAAAGTTGGCCTCCAAAATAAATGATCCAGATTCACATAACTAGAATCTGAGGGAAAAATTCTTATAGCCGTGGGAATCTGTGAAAGCGCCCAAATCTGTCGAGCTGGGTGACACTGAAAGAGTGTATGATTAATTGTTTCCTATGTGGCGCCACATCTTGCGCAACCTCTATCACAATTTATGCCTCTATTCCATAAATTTTGTGTCACTGGCACACATCCTGCTAAAATTTGCCATAAAAAGTGGCGTAACTTAGGCGAACATTGCACTTTCGAAGTTTATGCTTTTAGTATTTTGATCTCCGGACCAATAAAAGATAAAGTTGCATCCATATGTTCTATCCGAGAAGTATGATATCCAGATTTGACATTATATTTTCCGGATTTTGTAAAATGACTACCTAAAGTATCCTCTTTGTTGGGTGCACCCACATGCATGAAACTTATCAGCGGGATATTTTTGGATTAAAGATCTCTTGTAAGAGATCTATATTCCACAAATTTGTCCGTTTGTCGATAAGGTTACTTACTTTTAAAAATGAATCAATAACGAACCCATTACTTTTAAACTTAAATTCTGTTTTCAAAACATCATATATTGTGAAACAAAAAAGTTTAAAATATCATATAGTATGAAATAGAAGGAATAATAAATTATGAAATTAATTAAAATTAAAATTAAATTGAATAAATTTTTATCAAACAGACATAAATTATTTTACCATCATTTTTATGGAAGTGCAAATAAGAGTTTGGAAGTTTAAAGTGTTAGTTAAATTATCTTGGTGGTTTATAGTGTTATTGAAATTCTTTCGAGGTTAAAAATGCTACCTGTTGACACTTTGAGGGTTAAAAATGTATTGTTTCTTGTTATTGTTTAAACATAAACTAATATCTTCTTGTTGTAGAAAACAAAACACCAACTTATGGTTTAGTTAAGAACAAAATCGTTTGCTATAATCAATATAAAAAAACTATATAGAATCTGAATAAAAGTGTTATCAGATCATGAACAAGTGGAATAAATGATATACCTGGATTTTTACCGATTTTAGGTATAATATGGGTATAGTTTTTAGAGTCTTTTTTGTTATTTGTCGAGTCTTATCTAGTCTTCTTCTGTTTTTTACACTTTTGGATACTTTTGAAGAATATTGAGCATTTTGGAGCGAAAACAAAGGAAAATAAGCTAAAATACAAATTTGGAATCTGAACGGGTGTCCGTCGACACCATTCACAGCTCAGCCTAATTCTGACGGTTTGAAGAATTGAAGTCTCCAGAATATACCCCAAAATACTTCCCTACACGTTTTTTAGACATTATATATAGATTTTCAAGGTCATTGTTTAGACCTAACTATTTTTACATGTTTTACAACTCCCTAGATTCTAAGTTTTAGTTACTTTGCTCTGCAATTCCCTAAGGTTTGTGGAGAGTTCTTAAGAGATTTCAAAACCCTATAGAGAGAAGATCTTTTTGAAACTCTATTCTCCTTTTGATTTTGTTATGCAATCTTATTCAAACATGATTGGTGTTTCTATGATCATGTCTGAGTAATCTACTTGTTCGGTATAGGGTTTCTCATTAGGGATTTAGATGAATTAGTGAATTGATAAACTGTTAGGTGATATACCGCGATTTTCACCAGTTTTTGTATGATTTAGGCATAGGTTTTAGAATCTTTATATTATTTCTAGAGTCTTTTCAGGTATTTCGAGGACCGGGACAAGTTTTGAAATAAGGAAGCATTTTAAAGCAAAATCTGAAGAAGCTAAGCTAAATGACGAATTCAAATAATATAAAGATGGCTTAGCTTAGTGTTCACAAATCAAGAGTGTCGACCGACACCGTTCGTGGTCCAACAAAAGTCCAAGACGGCTTAAAGATTTAAGAATGGCAGTTTTGCCGAGAAGACTTTTCTAATCGCATTAGGAGCCCCTCCACATTTTTGAAGACTTAATAAATAGTTTTTATGGTCATTGTTTAGACCTAAATTTTGATACTTCTACTTTTACTCTGCAATTCTCTGAGGTTTGTGGAGAGTTCCAGAGATTTCAAAAACATATAGAGAGAAGATCTTTTCTAAACTATATTCTCTTTTTGATTTCTTTATGCTTTCTTATTCAAACATGAGTAATCTACTTGTTAGGTTTAGGTTTAGGGTTTCTCACTGGGGATTTAGATGAATTAGTAGATCTTTAAAACTGTTAGAATTATCTACATAGTTCTTCGTATTAATTGGTTTTACTGCTAATTCTAGAGTAGCTAACTAGAACTTGATCTTAGGTATAGGTAGCATTCGAGAGGGCACTGATACCTGAACTACTATAGATGGGCCTAATAGCTAGATACACATATGTATGGTTTAGCTATTAGGTGAACTTATCAAACCTGATTATAATGCATGTTTAGTAATAGAGATTTCTAACTAGGATTGGAATTTTTATTGCTAGGCATAGTTAGTCAATACGGCTAGAGCTGGTTGGCCATAGTTTATTTTTTTTGAGTTCTAGAATGGTTCAATAACAATCTTAATCATAGCTAGATCCATTGTTTGTCTATTTCCTGAGAATTTCCCTAAACCTGATGCTTTAATCATCTGAATTTAAAACCAATCTGCTCTGCTTACTTGTTTCTTTTATATTTTTCTATTATTGATTTTGTTCTCGAGACTTTTACTTATTCAGTGAACAATTGAACTTAAAGGAATTTGACCCTAAAGTACTACAATTGATCTCTTATTCGAGGCAGTAGACTATAGGCAATTTGACTCATATCATTAGGATTACTTTTAGAATTCCTCTTCTTGATTGTTCTTAATGAGTTATAGATATCTAATTAGAACTTAATCTTAAGTTGATAGGTACGATTTGAGAGGACGCTATTTACTGAAACTATCATAGATGGGCCTAAGTAATTAGATACATAGAGGTCTGGTTTAAATACTCAGGTGAACTAATCAAACCCGGAGTTTCAGAAGACTATCATCTCTGCAAGCTTTTCCTATACTCACTTGTTGGGAAAGTGATATAGCTCAAATTATCCCTAAGTTTACTCCCTCAAAGAAAGAGATCAGATAACATCGTATTTTAGCCCACTTTTACTATGTTTTTATTAGGTTTTCCATGGAGGAATCAGGAGTGAATGGACACTTCAAGACATTGATAACTAGGTTTTTTTTAACACCTAGTTAGGTGATGTTCAATTTCCTCTTAAACACAAACATGTCGATGCAGCTATAGGGGGTGTCAATCCAGTCCACTGTTATTACTAGCAATCAAGATGTGTACAGAAGCAACTAAGTCAAGCTAGATATAATGATGGTGGGTTTCTAGTACAAATCCTAACCAAGTTTCAAACAATAAAAATGAGAACTAAAGTGTCCTACTCGATCATAGGGTCGAGTAGAACACAAAAAGCAACATGTTCAAGTACTAAAATGCAGTAATAGATGACTTAACAAGGGGATGAAATAACAGGTAAATAAAAGTGTAATCAAGGGGTGGATACAAATAAATCTAAGAAGAATAGAATTCCTAAGGATGGATTCATTAATAAGGGCAACTCTAGGGTTCATCAGGTGGCCAACAGGCGAAATGCAAATACTCTAGACGATAGATTCAAAACAAGACCAATTCACTCTCGTATCATTGATCCTCATAACTTTACCACTTTCTAATCTCAACTCTCGTTGATGAAACATAGCAAAGCAGGCTTTAAGCAACATAAACACCCAATCTCTTGGGCTAGAGTCTACAAATCTCTGGAATTTGTAGATCAGATATCCATTTGAACGTCTTTTGGACGCTGGAATACCTTGGGTCGAATTCCAAACTTAACTGAGCTAAATATGCATTAGGGCCAACGAATCCAGAAGGGATCTAACCTAATCTTAACCACTAGACTAACCTAGATATTACCCTAATCTAATCCATACTCAAGAACCCTAATCACTACTCAAGCAACATAATCTAGAACACAAACCCATAAATTACTCTAAACATATCAAAATGTATATCTAAACAAGATAAACAACTTTACTCAAAGAACTAAATGCATAAACGAAATAGATTAAGAGTAATTAAGGTTTCAAGATTCTAAAACACAAAGAAAAACTACAGAATAAATGATTTGTTCCTTGGAAAAACCCCAAAGTGACATATTTATACTAAAATCTCGAAAACAATTCACTAGAAGACAAGAGACTTGAGGCGGTTTGGATGAATACTCGACCTTGGGGAACAAGTATCAGGGTGCTACAAAGACTACACCTTTGCCTCTATGCTCAGAGTGATCAATTGGTCGAGTAGTTGCTTCTTCCACTTCTCTTCTTATGCCCAGCTGTCTGGTTGAGTGGGGAAATGAGGAGAATCTGAATGCGCTTTGATCGATCAACAAGTTAGGTAGAATCCGTTCGCCTTGATCGAGTGAAATGTCGAGTAGAGGGTCGAGTGATTGTCTGCTGCTTCCTCTGGTTCCCCTCTAAGGCAATAGAATAACTGCTTCTCCTCTGGTTCCCCTCTGGGGCTATGAATAAATTGTCGAGTAGCTGCTCTGTTGCTTCCCCTATGGGCCAATAGAATCCTCTGGTTCCCCTCTGGGGCAATGAATAACTGGTTGAGTAACTGCTCTAGTGCTTCTCCTCTAGGGGAATAGGGTAGAGGGTTGAGTAAACTCCATGTAATCTCCTTCTGCACCTGAAAACACACCAAAACATGCAATATGTATGCAAAATGATCCTAGAAACCTAAGTGAGCAAAATAAGCTAAAATGGTGCAAAATGATATGATACAATGAGCAAATGCATAGCTAAATGATGATAAATACATGCATAAAATGAGTAGAATACAGTGTTATGAGACATATTTCAAATATTTAAGGTTCAAGGAAGAATTATGAGTTTTCAAGCAAAAATGAGTAGTAGTTGATCAAATTCCGTTTGAGAACAGTTTCTGTGCTTAAGGTGTTTGGCATCAAGCCAAAGTCTTTCCGATCACGGCATCAAGGTATCCCAGTGTCATTGGAAAGCTAGAAGAGTCAAGATTAACGTCGAAGTCTTATTGAAACAATCCATCAAGCCGTTTAGAAGTGATGGCCCGAAGAGTGAAGACATGTTCCAGAATCGCGGTTTGGAAATAATCAATCTAAAACCGCCGACCATGGAGACTTGAACCTGGGCGTCTCCTCGAGTTTTCCACCGACCACTAGGGCGCATAACCACTCCTTCCCCTCGTCTTGCCGCGGACTTCAATCCCTCTTTCTACCCTTTAACCCAATGAAGGCCTAAAATACTAAGTTTAGGGTAAACCCTAAAGAGACCCACGAAATTTGGCAGCCTCCTGCGCCTCCCTTGCCCTCCTCTTGAGTCGAGACTCTCAGCTCCATTGGAATTCTACCTCATCGAATCAAGCTCTCAAGTCGTCGTCCATCTTACTATGTTTGTTTATCTTTTCTCTTCTTCTCTTCTCTATTCTCTATTTGTTAAAGGATGAAGATTCATCAACTTTGGATTTCCAGAGAAGATTTCTAAACCCTTTACATATACTAATTGAAACAATCCGACCCGTTTTCAAAAAAAAAAAAAAAATATTCTCATAAATAATTTAATAATTTCCACAATCAATTAATTTCAATATCAAAGTAAACCACCAAATTCAGCAAAACTTATTCAACAAATAAACTACAACAACTTTCCAAAAATAAGTTACTAAAAATAAATCTTAACCATTTCTAAACTATAATTTAAAAGTCGAGATTTATTAAAACAAACCAGCAAATTATCGATAACAATGCAATTATCAATTCTGCATTTATTCATAAATAAATCATAAAATTCGACCCACAATGACCACGAAAACCGAGACTTTGATCATCATCCTCTCCTCGCCATGATTCCACGTCACAGTTTGTCTATACCTGCACCAAGAAAGAGATGCATACATATTTTAATAAATACTTAGTGAGGCGATCCTCCCATCTACGAGCTATACACACAACCAGATCAAAAATTACATAATTATGAATCAAACAACCCAATGAACATTAACTCACTTACACAACCATCCCAAGAAATAAATATGGATCTATAAAAATCCTGCCTAGATATCACAACAAACAACTACATAAATCCAATCGCTTAGATAAGCTCATGGTCACGCACTCAACTCTGATAATGAATGATTTTGGACAAGGAACAAAATTATACAACCAACGATGACTGATATGTCAATAATTTGCATGTTTTCTGCATTCATTCATCGTCGTGTTGAGTCTAGTTTCATAGCATTCATCACTATTTCATATCATTTTTCATCATTCTTGCATACTTTGCAAGATTAGGATAGCTTTGCATACATATTGCATTTCAGAGTTGTTTTTACGTGATGTGGAGCTGTTGGCGAGCAAATTGGAAGAAGCGAGCCGGAATCAGAAGCCACATACTTGACCCCGTGGTCGAGTACATGCATCACAATACTCGACCCCTAGGTCGAGTAACATATAAGTCGTTCTTACAATATACTCGACCCCATGGTCGAGTAACCACAGTCTAGCCCACTCGATGACACCACTCGACCACCTGGTCGAGTAACACTTTTTCACACCACCTGACCACCACTCGATCACCACACTTGACCCCCTGGTCGAGTGTCATCAGTCACCACCCAGTATCATCACTCGACCAAGCACTCAATCGCATCTTCAAAGTCTTCTCAAATCCGCACTCAACCAGACAAGCTGAGCATAAGGAAGAGAAGAGGAGAAGAAGAAGTGTTTGGATGCGGTCCAGAGCTTTACTCGATCGCAAGGCCCAACTTGGCCCGTTATCACTCTATGGACCGGTCGATTGTGTTCCCGGCCGATCTTCTATCATTTTAATTCTTTTTGTATAAAGAGGTCTTTGAGGGTTTCTTGAGACATCCAGTTTACATCCAGTTTTTTGCTTAAGTCTAATCAACATGAATTCTATCCGAAGCATTCCCGCACCCAGAAGGTGTTCGATGGAATGCTTGATCCACTAGTTCCTGAGATATTCGTCTCTATCCCAATGGATTGGCCGTTTAGAGCGTTCATTGACTTTAACAGTTGGTTCTTATTGCCTGCATAGTTAGATTCCGTTAATGGGAATTAGTCTGGGCTAGCTTTGCTTGAGAATTTCTATCATGAGAGTGAATTAACTCTGTTGTTGAACCTGTTGCCTAGAGATAGCTTGATTGTGCCTGTTAACCATCTTAATAGGCTAAGGAGACCACCCCATTTGATTACCCCATCCTTAGGTATTTCTCGTCTATTTGATTTTTCTGTTTCATTGCTATTGATTAATCGTTCTCATCTCATATTGTTTAGTTTTCACGTTTGTTTTACCTGTTATCACGAACTTACTCGACCACACCCAGTGTCTGGCAACAAAATGTGCAATCGAGTATAATTGCTACATTTTCTGTATTTTACTCGACTACTTACTTGACCACACCCTGTTACTGGCATCAGCCAATTGTGGTCGAGTGTTTTGTGATTCTGTTTCATGCATTTTCATTTAGGACTGTTAGATACTCCAAAATCTATAATTGCTTGGCTTGACTTAGTTACTTCTGATCACATCTCATTTGTTTGCATCACACCTAAAATGGATGACACCTAAAATACTACAACGACAGGATAGTATTTTAGTATTAATTGATCGTAAAAACCTATTATCAATTTGGCGTTGTTGCCATTTGGGTGCTTGTTAGCTATATTTGAGATTCCAGAATATTTAAGATTAATTGCTTTTTAATTTTCATTCAAAGTTACTAACTATGTGCTTTTTCTGTTTGTCTGTTATGATTCAGGTACTATGAATCACCAGCTTTACTCGACCTCTGATAAGTCTGCATTTTACTTGTATTAAGCATCCATTTCTCATCACTTTAGCATCATATCACCACTGTTTCATACCATTTCGCATCATTTGTCATCACTTTGCACGTTTAGGATAGTTTTGCATGCATATTGCATATATGTGTTGTTTTCAAGTGATTTGGAGCTGCTGGTGAGCTAATTGGAAGAAGTGGGCCTGATCAAATCAACATACTCGACCACGAGCTCGAGTACCATCATCCTTGACTTCCTGAAATACTCGGCCACAACATCTACAACTCACCACTCGACCCCCTGGTCGAGTAGAGGACTTCACCACTTCTCAACAGCACTCGACCCCCAGGTCGAGTAAATGCCTTCACCAATTTTCACCACTACTCGACTCCATGATCGAGCATCACCATCACCATCGCTCGATTGCTCACTCGACTACATGGTCGTGTACCACCATCCATTATCACTCGATCAATCACTCTGCCACCAAGTCGAGTCCACCTTCATTCACCACTCGAATTTGAGCCCAGACATTTCTGCACACAAAAGGTGTTCGACAAAATGTCTGAGCCACTAATTCCAGAGATTCGTGGCTCTGTACTAAGGTATTGTTTACAGGGAGCGTTTTAGCTTTAACTTGTTGATTCATAATGCCTGTTAGGTTATCTCTCGTCAATGGTGATTGAGTTTGGGACTAGTTTAACTTGAGGGTCTATATTGAGGTGGCACTTAAATTTGGTTATCGAATTTGTTGTCTAGAGATAGTTTATTGAGCATGTCAATCACCTGTAGATTGAGGAAACTAACTACTCGATTACCTCATCCTCGGGAATTTCTCATCCAATTGATTTCTTTGCTTACACTCCTATTGTTCACTTGTTCTTATTACTCATTGCTTAGCTTTTGCATTTCATACCTATTATCACTAATATACTCGACCACACCCAGTTGTCTTGTAACTGACTGTGCAGTCGAGTATCTTTGTTACAGTTTCTGCTTGTTACTCGACTTGTCACTCGACCACACCCAGTGCTTGGTAACAAGCTGTGTTGGTCGAGTGTTTTGATTGTTCTGCTTGAATATCTGTTTTCTGCATGTTAACTTAAGACTACTAGAAACTCAAATCTGTTTTTGCTTGGCTTGACTATGTGAACTCTGATTGCATCTTGATTGCTAGCATCACACCCATTTGGATTGACAACCTTCAGTACTACAATGACATGATAGTGATTTAGGATTAACTATCTTAAAAACCTATTATCAATTTAGTGAAGTTGCCAATTGGGTGTTTGTTTGTTACATTTAAGATTTCAGACTTGCTTAGATCAAGTTCTTTTTCAATTTTTATTTCAATTACTAACTGTGTGTTTTTCTTGATCCAGGTACACCTCTACTGTATGCAAACTTGATCAAACGGCAACCAGAACCTCATTTACAATGATAATATCGACTGCATTGCTCGCGAACTACTGGAACGGAGAAACACAGTCAACCTTGTGCACCACCAACCACTCGAAATGGCTGATGAACAAAATCAACAAAGTGGACCCGCAAACATTGGTGCTAGAGATGCACCAAGGAATCACCGTCAGTGGAAAGGAATTGCACCTCCTGCTGTCCAAAACACATCTTCGAGATTAAGAGTGGTCTCATCTCGATGATTCAGGGAAACAAGTTACATGGTCTGCCTATGGAATACCCACTCGACCACTTGGATGAATTTGATAGGCTCTGCAGCTTAATCAAAATCAACGGTGTCAGTGAAGACGGATTCAAGCTCTGGTTGTTTACCTTCCAACCAATCATGCTATCCTTACCTTCCAACCAATCGGCCAATCACGCTATCCTTACCTTCCAACCAATCGGCCAAAGCCAAAGACTCATACGGACTTTGGCTACACCATCAAAGGTTTGAGAAGCAAGACGAAGCTTGGTTAGTGTTTTGGAGTCGAATATGACTTGATGTCATGTGTATGATTGAGTATAGGAACTTAAACCGCAACCCGATCTTAAAAGCCTAAGTAGTATATCCTTGTTAGAAGACACACAGACAAAGACTCATACGGACTTCGACTACACCATCAAAGCTTTGAGAAGCGAGAAGAAGCTTGGTTAGTGTTTTGGAGTCAGCTGATGGCTAAGCATATGGGACTCCATATGAGAAACTGAAAGTTAATCTGCTCTTTCCGCTACGAGCTGAAAGTAAAGTGGTTCTTGACCCTCTTTCACGGTGACAGTCCAAGTACCATCAGACGGGGGTGCAAGTACTCACATTATCACGCGGTGCAGAGGGACCATCTCATCCAGTCAATACGGGTCCACCACTTCATCCTCCCCAGCCATCGGTTAATAAGCTAAAAAGAAGTTAAAGAAGTACGGAAGCGACAGAGAAGTAAACACTCTCCTCAATATAGTTTCACTCGAGTCACGTCAGTACCTCTCCTTTTAGTCGCTCGTTGAGACCTCATCAACTAGTTAATACCTCTGGACCTCTCCTTTATCAGTCGAGTTTGTGTTCACCACCTCTCTTGTCTTTCACTGAATTGAAAAGCCTTGTATATTGATAGGACTATATGGGCTGCATTCTGAAGTTTCTTTCATCGCAAACTGACCATGGGGTAAACCCTCTAAGATAGGGGGCTGGTCAATCCCATGTATGTTGACAGGGAGAGGGAGCGAACATTCTTATCATATCAGAGCAAGCCGAAGACCTCTTCCGGAAAATCGGTTCCACTTCCAATCTTTTTTTTGAAGAAAGAAAAGTAGCAAGAGAATGGTTCAAGTTCGGATCGAGTAACGGTGATTGAAGGGATGAGGTGTAAGTTTTTTTTTCAATCCGTTCTAATTGTAATAAGAGAAGAGGGAAGTCCGTCTAAGGAAATTAGTGAAGGAAAGTGATATGGATGTTCATTAGTTAAGATAGAACGAATTTTGTTGCTTTAGATAGACCGATGTATTTTCTTTCTTCATGAATAAAAGGGCAAAGCTTTGATGGTGTAGTCGAAGTCCGTATGAGTCTTTGTCTTTGTGTCTTCTAACAAGGATACACTACTTAGGCTTTAAAGATCGTGTTGCTACCCATATGTAGCCTACGAGGAAGAAACGATTCGATTCCTCTCCACACTACAAGTGGAGCTCTACCAAGGTATGAGCTCTGATGATTTGGAAAATGAAGGATTGGGATTCTTTAGATTCTTTGTGTATGGTCAAGATTATGTGTTGACAATCAAGCGCTTGGAAGGATTGTTTGGTTTCCCCAGTGGAACGGGAACCAAGCCCAAGTTTGACAGAGATGAGTTGAAGGATTTATGGCTCACTATTGGAAGCTCTATACCGTTGAATTCTTCGAGATCCAAGAGCAACCAGATACGCAGCCTTGTCATCTGGTACTTTCAGTGTTGTGTGGCCAATGTCTTGTACTCTAGAGAGATAACATGGACTGTCACCAACTCGTATATGGAGATGATCGTTATTGCTCTTAGAGGTACTCTCCGCCAAACCAAGAATGGTATGTCTCTCCAAGATAAAACCAATGACACACCTCTCTTTATACTTCTTCGTATCCACCTGTGTGGATACAAAAGCTTGGCTGTCAACAATAACCACAAGAGAGCACGAGGCGCTCTTTGCATAGGAGGTGTTGTCACACCGATTCTCATCGCTTGTGGAGTCCCAATCACATGTGAAGGATTTGAGCCAAGAGCAATGAACCTCAGGCATCTACGTCACTGCGAAATCCTAGAGTTTGCAATGGTCGGCGACAAGCATCGTTTTAAGTTTGAGCACTCTACGTACAAGAAAGCCAACATCCTTCTCCCTAGTCCGATACTGAGGTTACACGCATAATAGAGGGACATAACATTGATTTGAAGCCTGCACTTGAGAACCTCTATTACGAGAACGCTCAGCCAACAGATGAGGATGTTCATACAGAAGAAGCTACTGAGGATGAGATTGGTGAGACATATGAGGAGAAGTATGATTCAAGCATGTATCATTTCAGTGAGCATGTAGCTCCAGCGAGAGAGAGTAAGAACTTGAGTGAAGCTCACAGAAACAATAACAAGTTACAGAAGTGGTGCAAGAAGCAAGACAAGTTCATCATCAAATGTCTAAAGACTATCAAGTCTCTGAAGGCCATGCTAAGCTGCTCGACTTCCACTACATCTATTCCGCAGGGACAACCTCCTCAGGACATGCCATCGAGGAGATTTGACGAGCCTGAGCCAAGTCAGCTCAGACCTGAGCCTAGTGCGCAGAGAGTCTCACATGTCCCTGCCAGACATTTGTCATTCGAGTCCCGGGAGCACAAGAAGAAGAAGAAGGCTATGCTCGCTTGCTCTAGCAGCAGATCACGCCTTATCCATTCGAGGAGATCAATTCGACCACGGTGCTGGCCGCCACAGAGGCATTGAGGTTGAGTACCCACATGCTGGAGCTAAGATAGAACAAGGCGACTCTTCAATGTCCTGGGAGCAATCACAGGCAACTATTGACGACCAACTCCGTTCACTCTTCGACTGAGGTAAGCGTCTCACTTTACCATTGTATAATACCATCGTTTGTTTATATTTTATTTATGTGAAGTGTTTTGTCCTGAGTACTCTCTTCCAAAGTTGTGTGATTTAAGTTTGGGGGAGGGCTCAGGAAGTGTGTGTTGCATTGTATATACTCTTTAGTCTGCATTCATCAAAGACATAGAAAAAACCAAAAAAAATAATAAATTTCGGAAAATGATTTCGCAAAAACAGAGTGTTCATATTGTTGCATTGCATTTAGGATTGAGTATAGAGTGTTTCATATAGGATTGTTGCATATGCATAGGGGATAATGAAGAGATAACCTTGTAAGCATGATGATTACTAAATGAGTTATTAGTTCTCTGATGCATTTGAATGACTTTGAAGTAAAACTGCACCATGTTCTATAGAAACCACTCGTTGCATGTCATGACACATTTCCTTGTCAATTTGAACTTGAATCTGACTTATAATTACCATGTTCGCATAGGTTTTGAACTTATAGATAGAATACATACTTGGATTTTCTTTCACTTATTCACCACTAATCTAAGTAGCTGCTTCTATTATTGGAGTAGTTCCTCCACCCTTAACCAACCCTTCTTTCAAGCCATGTTATTTTGTGAGAGCATGTGAGGCCTATTTTCAGGATTGAGCTTGGTAGAACCTGTTAGGTTTGAGCCGACAAGAGTAGTATCCCATGTAGTTCCAATCCGCGTTTTCGGACTTGATAGGACTAGGTGGAAACTTATTTGGGGATTGAGATTGAGTGTGAAAAGAAAAAGAAAGAAAATGGATTAGAGTCATTTGGTTAAGGAAGCTGAAAATCATATTGAGGTCTAGTAAATGTTTGGGAAGCATAGAATTGATAAGATATACTCTAGAAAAAAATATGGCAACAAAAACAGAAAAAAAGAAAAAAAATCATAAGAGCCATGAGAGTTTAAGAAAAACCAAATTCACTAGACTAGACTCATAGAGTTTAAGAAAAGACTCACCATAAGAACAAGAGCGAAAGAAATGAAAAGAAATAAGTTGATCAAAGAAAGAATCGAAGTATGCCTTTAGTGCAAAAGGGTAGACTTAGGATCATCATTGAGTTTAGAGATAGGACCATCTACTTGTTATTCACGATTTATGTCATTGGGTTGATGGGGTGATATTCTTGTATGCATAGGTTGGCACTTACCTTTAGCATTCTTCTAAAGCTCCGTCCTTTTTCATTGAGAGTCTCCTGTTATTCAAATTGGAACCACCTTAAAGGGACTGAGGTGTGGGTTTGGATCATAACAGAGCATGGCTAAAGTTTTTAAGTAGAAGTCGATCACCTCGCATCTTAGAACTGTTAGCTTATACATTGATCATAATTGTCTTATCTCATGTTTTGGTTATGAGTCCCTAACTTCAAACCTCACCTCCAGCTTGTTCTTAATTGTCTACTTGAGGGCAAGCAAAGACTAAGTTTGGGGGAGTTGATAAGTCTGCATTTTACTTGTTTTAAGCATCCATTTCTCATCACTTTAGCATCATATCACCACTGTTTCATACCATTTCGCATCATTTGTCAACACTTTGCATGTTAGGATAGTTTTGCATGCATATTTGTGTTGTTTCATGTGATTTGGAGCTGCTGGTGAGCTAATTGAAGAAGTGAACCTGATCAAATCAACATACTCGACCACGAGCTCAAATACCGTCATCCTTGACTTCCTGAAATACTTGGCCACAACATCTACAACTCACCACTCGACCCCCTGGTCGAGTAGAGGACTTCACCACTTCTCAACACCACTCGACCCCCTGGTCGAGTAGATTCCTTCACCACTTTTCACCACCACTCGACTCCATGATCGAGCATCACCATCACCTTCACTCGATCACTCACTCGACTACATGGTCGAGTACCACCATCCAATATCACTCGATCAATCACTTTGCCACCAAGTCGAGTCCACCTTCATTCACCACTCGACAGCATTACTCGACTGCCAGCTTCAGAGTCTTCTCAATTCCACACTCAACCAGACATTCGAGCATAAGGAAGAGAAGAAGACTTTGGCTCGTCACTCGACCCACTACTCGACCACCTGGGTCGATTACCGTTCTTAATACTCGCCAATACTGTGTCGTTTTGAGTATTAGGGTTTCAGAACATTTCTCTATAAGTAGCATGTACTTTATATATTCGAGACTAAGTTTTATTCCATCGACAGTTTGTGTGTTCTTCGCTTTTGTAATCCGGATTCCTCTTAATCTATTCAGTATTCGCTTTTCTTTTTACTAAGTTGTTCATCCTGTTATCGTTCTGTTATCATTATGTTGCAATGATGTTTCCATACATGTCATCGTTTACGTTATCTGTAATGAAGTCTGAGTAGTGACTAGGTTTCTGAGGATGTGTTAGAGTAGTTTAGAATCCTCCGTCTGTTAGGTGGTTGAGTTTGATTTATAGATCCCTTCTGGATTAGTTGTTCTTAATGCCTATGGCTTTTTGATCAATTGGAATTAAAGCCTAGACATTTTTGCACCCAAAAGGTGTTCGACGAAATGTCTGAACCACTAATTCCAGATATTTGTGGCTTTGTACCAAGGTATTGGTTACATGGAGCGTTTTGGCTTTAACTTGTTAATTCGTAATGCCTGTTAGGTTAGTTATCGTCAATGGTGATTGAGTCTGTGACTAGTTTAACTTGAGGGTCTCTGTTGCGGTGGCACTTAGATTTGGTTATCGAACTTGTTGTCTAGAGGTAGTTTATTGAGCATGTCAATCACCTTTAGATTGAGGAAACTAACTACTCGATTACCCCATCCTCGGGAATTTTTCATCCAATTGATTTCTTTGCTTACACTACTATTGTTCACTTGTTCTTATTACTCGTTGCTTAGTTTTTGCATTTCATACCTGTTATCATTAACATACTCGACCACACCCAGTTGTCTGGTAACAGACTGTGCAGTCGAGTATCTTTGTTACAGTTTCTGCTTGTTACTCAACCACACCGAATGGTTGGTAACAAGCTGTGTTGGTCGAGTGTTTTGATTGTTCTGCTTGAATTTCTGTTTTCTGCATGTTCACTAAGGACTGCTAGAAACTCAAACCCTGTTATTGCTTGGCTTGACTCTGTGAACTCTGATTGCATCTTGATTGCTAGCATCACACTCATTTGGATTGACAACCTTCAGTACTACAACGACATGATAGTGCTTTAGGATTAATTGATCTTAAAAACCTATTATCAAGCTCATGTATGTGTTAAAGTCTAGTTGTTAGTCGTTGTAGGCAAACTCGATCAAAAGGACACCAGAATCTGCTTTTCAACGAAATTATCGACCGTATTGCTCGTTAGTTAAGGGAACGGTTAAACACAAAAGCTATGGCTGAGGATCAGAACCCAGAATTACGAACCAACATTGGTGCAGGCGAGGTACAAAGCAACCACAATCAGTGTAATGGCATTGTGCTTCCGCTAGTGCACAACAATAACTTTGAGATCAAGAGTTGTCTCAATTCCATGGTTCATGGCAACAAGTTTTACGGCCTCCCTATGGAGGATCCACTCGATCCCCTGGACGAGTTTGATAGGCTCTACATCCTAATAAAGATCAATGGAGTTAGTGAGGATGGCTTCAAGCTCAGATTGTTTCCATTCTCTTGGGGACAAAGCTCATCAGTGGAAAAAGTCGCTTCCTCAAGGCTCCATTATACCTGGAATGACTACAAGCAAGCCTTCCTGGCTAAATTCTTATCAAAATTCAGGACTGCAAGACTCCGGAATAAGCTTTCCGCTTTCACCTAGAAAAATGCCGAGACTTTCTTTGAAGCATGGGAGCGCTTCATGGGATATCAGACGCAATGTCCTCATCATGGTTTCTCCAAGGCATCATGGCTAAGTACTCTCTACAGAGGTGTTCTCGCTAAGATCAGGATGCTCCTTGATACAACATGCAATCAAAATTTCCTGAACAAATATGTTGAAGAAGGATGGGAGCTGGTAGAAACTTAGCCCAATCTGATGGCAAATATAATGAAGATTATGACAGAGCCATTAGAGGGAATTTTGATTTAGAAGAGAAGCATCACAAGGATATAAAAGCTATGAATGACAAGCTAGACAAGCTACTCCTTGTGCAACATAAGCAAGTCCATTTTCTCAGTGAAGATGAAACGTTCCAAGCCCAGGATGGGGAGAGTCTCTAATCACAAGAAGTTAGCTATGTGCAAAACCAGGGAGGTTACAACAAATGTTTCAAAAACTTCAAGCAGAACAATCCCAATCTGTCTTACATAAGTACCAATGTTGCAAACTCGCAGGACCAAGTCTACCCTCCACATCAGCTGAATCAACCCAAACCCTTTGTTCCATACAACCAGGGTCAAGGGTATGTTCCTAAGCAGTAGTATCAAGGCAGCTATCAACCGCAACTTCCACCACGTGGGTTCGCACAACAGCAACAACAAGCTTCCACAACTCCAGACTCAGACTTGAAGAACATGCTACAGCTACAGCAGATTCTCCAAGAACAAACAATAGGAGCAATGGATCTGGCCAAAAAGATGGAAGAAATACACAACAAGGTCGATTGTAATTTTAATGATCTGAACACCAAAATTGAAGTGCTTACCTCTAAGGTCAGATACATGGAAGGCCAAAGTTACATGACTTCAAGGGAAGTCAATACAGAGTCCAAAGGAATATGCCACTGCTCACGCCATCACTATCTGTCATGACCAAGAGCAACTTGACATGAATCTAAATCAATCACTCAGGACAATGAAGTTCAGGACGGGGAGGCTTCTAATTGGATTGAAATCTTAGTTGTTGAACTCGACCATTCAGCTGGATCTCGCCATCAAATTCAGTCTACCTTGGAAGAGAAAGCAACCATCATCGAGAGAATGGTAAACCGATTCAAGCCAACTCCATAACCTTCACGTGCTCTTCCATGGAAATTTAGGAAAGCTTGGACAGAGAGATACAAATCTCTTGCAGAGAAACAACTTGATGAGATGGAAGCGGTGATGCCTTTAATAGAAGTTCTCAATCTGGTTTCGGACCCTCACAAAGATGTGAGAAATTTGATACTGGAAAGAATCAAGATGTATCAAGATTCAGATGATGAATATGATGCTAATCCGTTTCAAGCTACTGGTAAGAGGATTGTTCAAGAAAAGTTGGAAGATCCTGTATCTTTCACTCTATCATGCTCCATTGGGGAATTGGCTTTCAGCAATTGTCTATGTGATCTAGGAGCCTCGGTCAGCTTAATGCCACTCTCTGTGGCGCGGATATTATAATTCATTCAGTACAGGCCTTGTGACTTGACCTTGATCCTTGGTGACAGGTATTCAAGAAAAAACCCTTCGACATGCTCAAAGATCTGCCCGTCTTATTTAATGGAGTAGAGGTGCCTATAGATTTTATTGTGCTTGAGATGAAAGCAGAACCTAAGGATCCTCTGATCCTAAGAAGACATTTTTTGGCCTCAGTGGGAGCGGTGATAGATGTCAAAGATGGGAAAATAAGTTTCAACCTTGGGAAGCACATCAAGCTGCAGTTTGACATCAACGAAACTCCAAAAAGGCCAACAAAAGAGGGAAAAACCTTTGAGATCGAAATTTGATCCCAAGAGAAGGATTTGAAACTAAAGGAGTAAAAGAACCAATCATAGCTCAACCTCGACCTTCAGATTAAACCACTTAATCAAGTACACTCTTTGCGCCTGATTTGCAAGAACTCAAAAAAATGTCTTATGTGCAAGAAGAAACCATAGAGAAGCTAGCCCACACTGTTGAGGAATTGAAGAGTCAACTGAATCAGATGCAAGGGAAAGCTCTACCTCAACGCGACATTGACACTATCTCTAGAAAAAGTTCACTTCAGAATGGTCTGAAGAAATAAACTATCCACTAGAAGAGGAAGAGGCTTACTTCGAGGAAAAAAGAATTGAGTATTCTGCTGCACATCTCTCAAGGGAGGATGCCGAGTATAATGATCCTCTCATGTTACTCATTTTCTTCCTAATAAGCCTGAGTCACGCTAGAGACTTTAAACAAGCTCACTTGGGAGAAAATCCCATGACTATCCCTGAATGATTTTTTTTGTTTCTTGTTATTTTTTATTTGTTTTGGTTGTGTTTTTGGTTCTCACGAACAGAGGAACAGTTTGGAAATGGAGTAAAATTTTTAAAAATTTACTCTACCAAGCACTAGGGGATCGAGTATACCAGTCCATAGGAGTCCAAAAGTTTGAAAAATATTTCTGTTGCACCCAAGTTACCTTGCAATCGAGTAGAATAGTCGAGTACATGTGATGACTTTACCCAAATTTTTAAAAAATCATCATTATTCTTGACCAACAGAAGCTAAAGAGGCTTAAAGAGGATTTACTAAGTTTACACAGGATTACATAATGTTCTGAGACTTTTTTCAGTTAACAGGGAACAATGCTTCAGGACAAATAGACAGCGTGGCCCACCACCTCCCCTCTTTGTTCCCCACACCTATCACCAAAAGATAAAGAATTTATCTCCTTTGCTTCTCCACCACCCACTTACTTGACTTCAACTTTTAATCTTTTATATACTTGTGTTCTTAAAGGAAAAAATATCATAATTTTAATACATGTTTAATTTAAGTTAAAAAATAATTTATTTCTTAATAAGATAACTTAAATGATAGTAGAAGTATAAATAAATAAATAACATTTATGTACAAAAGAATCAAAAACAAAATATTGTTAGTTTGTTACTATATGTGAGTATATTAAAACCATCCATACAGATAAACACACTGCGCGGGTTAAAGACCTAGTTTATACAATATTAAAGTTTAGGTTATAAGCTTCTAAAGAAGTCCACATATACTTTTAAACGACTAATCGCAATTACACATGTCACTAATTAACATACGTAGAGTCTAATAATTTTCTAATTATTAGTTATAATTGATAAATTGTAAATTTCAATACAAATTATTGAATATCATTGGTTTAGAGTTATTGAAAATTGTAAATCACAAAAAACAATACATTTAAAAACAACATTTAATATGTTTTCTTAATATTTGTGTTTTTCCTAAAAGATCAAACAAAAAGGGGAGTTGAAGTATAAATAAATAAATAACATTTATGTACAAAAAAAGGGGATAAATTCTTTATCTTTTGGTGATAAGTATGTAAAAGAATAACTCTCTTTTATTATCTTTAGGAAACTCTCTCAAAACCTAAAGTCTCAATCTCTCTCAAATCCCATAAGTTGTATCACAACATTGATACCTCCTTATATAACAAAGCTTTAACCTAATCTTAACAATTAGATAACTCCTAATATCATAAGATAACTCCAAACAATATATTCTAGATATCTCCTAGCATAAAAAAGCTTAATCTCTTTTTCCTCTTCTTTAGTAACTTACTCCTCAAGTTACTCTCCTCAAGCTTATCCAACATTCTCCCTCTTAAGCTTGAACTCTTCTCCCTTTAAGTCTTGAACTCCAATGAAGCTTCTCATCTCTTTGAACTTGGATCGACCAAGTGCCTTTGTTAAAATGTCTGCCTTTTGTTCATCTCTGAAACACGTTCCACTTCAATTTGACCATTCTCAACACATTATCTAATGAAATGGTATCTCCTATGTATGTGCTTGCTTCGACCATGAAAGACCGGATTCTTCGTAAGGGCAATAGCTGATTTGTTGTCGATGCGTATGGTTACACTCTCACTTGATGTACCTGTAATCTCACTCAAAAGATCTTGAAGCCAAATTGCTTGTTTTGTTGCCTCTGTTCCTGCCATGAACTCTGCTTCACAAGACGACATCGCCACAGTGTCTTGTTTCTGAGAACACCAAGAAATTGGTCCTTTGCCAAGATAAAATATATGTCCTACTGTGCTTCTCCCATCATCTGGATCCACATTATGGCTGCTATCACTGTATCCTACTAGTCTTGGTATCTCCATGCTTCGAGTGAACGATATACCAAGTGTAGTAGTTCCCTTTAAGTACCTTAAACATTGTTTCATCGCAGCCGCATGTGATTCTCTGCGACTCTGCATATATATACTCAAAACTCCTACACAAAACGACAAGTCAGGTCTTGTATGTAGCAGATATCTGAGACAACCAACGTTTCTTCTAAAATCTGTTGTATTCACTTCCTTTTCATTTTCTGATTTTTCCAAGTCAAACCAATTTCCATAGGAGTGTGTGCTAGGTTGCAGTCTTTCATCCCAGCTTCTTCTAAAATCTTGAGAGCATATCGACTTTATGACAATATTATTCCTTCATTGTGTTGAGTTACTTCTATCCCCAGATAATAAGTCAACTTCCCGAGATCACTCATCTCAAACTTAGCAGACATCTCCCTCTTGAATTTGTTGATCAATTCTAAGCTTGTCCATGTGACAAATAAGTCATCGACGTACACAACAACAATGAGGAGATTACCTTTAACTTCTTTGCGGTAGACTGATGGCTCCTTAGAGCACTTCTTAAAAAGAAGTTCAACAAGAATGTGATTTAGCTTGTTGTTCCAAGCTCTTAGGGCCTGTCTCAATCCATACAAAGCCTTTTTAAGTTTATAAACCTTATCCTCTTTTCCAAACTTCTCAAAGCCCTCTAGTTGTAAGACATAAACTATTTCCTTTAGTTCTTCGTGTAAGAAGGCAGTTTTGACGTCGAGGTGATGAATCTCCCAACTATGAGCTGCTGCTAAGTCGATGAGCAATCTTATTGTTTCAATTCGTGCTACAGGTGCAAAGGCTTCTTCGAAATCAACTCCATACTTCTGGACATACCCTTTAGCAACAAGGCGACCCTTGTATTTGTTTATGCTTCCATCAGAGTTTCTTTTAAGTTTGAATACCCACTTCAGACCAATCGGCTTCACTCAAACTGGTAAGTTCACGAGATTCCATGTCTCTAGTCTCTCAATAGAGTTGATTTCTTCTTCACAGGCGCGTATCCACTCCTTATGTTCTCTTGCTTCATAAAAACATCTAGGCTCGTTGTTTAGAGTCAAAAGTAACATCTCACCCTCCTCTTCTGCAAGCAATACGTAATCCTCAAGGTATTTTGGTCTACTAACCTGTCTAGTTGATCTTCTTAATGCTTGCAGAGGAGAAACACTTTCACTTGACTCTGTTGCTTCTTCTATTGCTTCTTGACTTGTCTCAGAATTAGAATCATCATTTTGTTCTGGAGAAATCTGATCTGTGTCTGCATCTCCTTCTTTCTCTTTAAGTTCATGATCACCAAAGTCTTCAATCATGACTTTGAAGCTTCCTTCTCCGTCTTGTGTTGAGTCATCCTGTGTCCAGTTCCAGCCCTTTGTCTCGTCAAAGACAACATCACGACTGACCACTACTTTCTTTGTTTGTGGATCGAGTAATCTGTAAGCTTTTGATCCTGATTCTGTCCCTAAATGAATGAGTACTCGAGACCTATCATCTAATTTCTTCAAAAACTGCTTGTCTATCTTTGCATATGCCGTACAACCAAAGATTCATATGTGGTCAACGATTGGTTTCTTCTCTCTGAAGCATTCATATGGGGTTCTATCCTTAAGAGCTCTTGTAGCGACTCTGTTGATTAGATAGGTAGAGTGTCTTATGGCTTCCCCCCACAAATAATTAGGCATGTGCATATGCTTCAGTATGCTTCTCGCCATCTCCAATAGAGTCCTGTCACGTCTCTCTACTTCACCGTTTTGTTGTGGTGTATATGGAGCAGTGAGATGCCTTCTTATCCCTGTCCTTTCGCAGAAAGAATTGAACTCTCCAGACACGAACTCTCCTCCTCTGTCAGTTATGAAAGTTTGAATCTTCTCTCCAGATTCTTTCTCTACCAAAGCTTTGAAGTTTTTAAACTTAAAAAAAGCATCTCCCTTCTCCTTTAACAGCACTGTCCACATGTAACGAGAATAATCATCAATGAGTACAAAGATATAACGATTTCCAACACTTGTTTTTGGTGTTATTGGACCACACAGATCTCCGTGTATCAGCTCAAGCTTCTTGGTTGCTCTAAAGACGGTCGCTTGTGGGAATGACTGCCTTGTCTGCTTTCCAAGTAAGCAAGAACCACAAACCTCCGACTCAATCACTAAACTTGGAGCTCCTTGGATCAATTCCTTATCAATCATAGACTTTAGTGTGATGAGACTCACGTGTCCCATTCTTGCGTGCCACAGACTTGACATACTTGTACTTGTTAGGTATAAACATGCTTCCTTTCTTAAGCCCATCTTTACTTTGTATAGACTATTCCTAGACCTCTCAGCTTTTACCAACAGCTTTCCTTCTTGATCATGCATAGTTAGATATCCATCCTTCAATTTTATTTCACATCCTGACTCAGTAGCTTGTCCAAGGCTAATTATGTTGCTCTTGAGTTCAGGAATAAAATAGACATCTAACATTACTCTTGGTTTACCATTCAAGTCTATGAAAGCTATTGTGCCCTTTCCCTTAATGTCGATGCGTGAATCATCTCCAAAGCGTATTTTCCCGGTAATAGAATGGTCCATCTTGTCAAAGTATCGACGATCTCCTGTCATGTGGTTACTAGCTCCGTTGTCCAGGTACCAAACATTCTCTCCATCAACGTTTGTTTCAAAACTGCTTGGCATACAACTTTGTTCATTTAGATAAACCACTTCATGCATCATAAGCTCATCCGCGACTTGGGTCTCCTTATTGTCATTTTCTTGAGTTTCCTGCAATTGCAACAATCGATCAGGACAATACGAAGCATAGTGGCCGATCTTATCACATCTAAAACATGTTATATGTGATGCATCTCTGCCACCATTCCGTCCTCGTCCTCTTCCCCTATAGGATCCTCTTCCTCCTCACCCTCTGATTCACGTTTACTTGAGTCCATACTTGAATACAAAAGCTTGCTTTGGTCTTCTTCAGGATCGTCTTCGTCGTAAACTCGTTCCTCATACACCTTTAAACGACCAACTATGTCATCAAAAGTTATGGCATTAAGATCCAAGACTTGTTCTAAAGCAGCCACAATGTGAATGTATCTCTTCCGAGGAACACTCTTAAGAAACTTTTTAACAAGTCTTGATTCTTCAATAATTACACCCAAAGCAGCCGATTTTACTGAGATCTCAGACAACATGCCTGCAAAGTCATCTATTTTATGAGAATCCTTCATCTTCAGTCGATGAAATTCAGCCATTAGGGTCTGCAATCTAGCATCGTTCACTCTCTCTACCCCCACATCTCTTGCTTTGATCGAATCCCATACTTCTTTTGCTGTCTCAAGTTCTCCAATCCGTAATGCTTATGATTCAGGAATGGATTGAAACAACAAGGTGCATGCAACATCACTCTTGTCTTCATCAAACGGCTCCGTAACCTTCTCTATCACATCCCAAGTCTTGTGAACCTTAAGCGCTCTCCTCATCCTCATGGCCCATCATGTGTAATTCGTTGCGTTTAGCATAGGACATTGAATCGAAGAAGATCTACTCACTTCTCTCATTGCTTTAGCTGCGGGTGAAGCTGCGGGAATTATTTCACTCATTCTGCAAGATCGATCTTGCTGTGATACCAAATCTAGTTTTCAAGAAAGATTAAGAACACAAGTATATAAAAGAATAACTCTCTTTTATTATCTTTAGGAAACTCTCTCAAAACCTAAAGTCTCAATCTCTCTCAAATCCCATAAGTTGTATCACAACATTGATACCTCCCTATATAACAAAGCTTTAACCTTATCTTAACAATTAGATAACTCCTAATATCATAAGATAACTCCAAACAATATATTCTAGATATCTCCTAGAATAATAAAGCTTAATCTCCTTTTCCTCTTCTTTAGTAACTTACTCCTCAAGTTACTTTTCTCAAGCTTATCCAACAGAGGTTTCCAGTGATGTAGTAGAGCAGCAAAAGGACAAATGTCTAAGAAGAGAATGTTATCTTGGAAGAAGAGAAAACTCAGTTTTAGATCTCCAAAACAGAAAGGCGAACCTCTTCTTAAAAAGGATTGTCTTGAAGAAGGAGGTGATGATATCGATTTTGACCGCAGACAACTAAGCTCATCCGATGAGTCTAACTCTAATGTAAGTACATTGACTACATTTGTTTTATAGTTCTCTGTTTTTATAATTTATTGTTTCTTAACTCTTGGTTGATTCTCTTGCAGTGGTATAGGTCTGATGATGCAGTCATGAAACCATAATCCCAGTTTGGAGACGTTATAACAGATGTAAGCAAGACACCAAAAGTGTAAAAAACACGACACAAATTTAACGTGGTTCACCAACACTTTTTGTTGGCTACGTCCACGGGCAAAGACATAGATTTATTACTTAAGAAATAGAGTACAAAATACAGGGAGGCTAGGTTAAGAAGAGTACTTATACAAAAGAAGCCCTAATTAACCCTAAACTAATTGGGCCTAAAGTTAAGGGCCCAATCCAATTCAAGTCATATCTAACAAATCTCCAACGTGACTTGAATCCTCCAAACAGCTGTACCTGACACACTGCTCACAGTGTTGTACCAGACTTCGCCCTTAGATAGATGTACTAGATTAAGCTACCAGACGGTTGTACTATATGCATTATCCCAATGCTAGACGTACCAACCAAAAGTAGCAGAGATATGTACCAAAATTCTCATTTGCCTCAGATATTCCATCAGGGACCAGATGCCCCTGCAAGCCAACTCCTTCGTCAAGTCAGATGCTTCACTGAGCCAGAATACTTATTCAGAAGCCAGAACGCCTACCAAGACCAAAATGCTTCATCAGAAACCAGAACGCTCCACTGGGGCCAAATGCTTCATAAGGAGCCTTATGCCTATTCAGAGGCCAGATGTCCCTCCAGGGACTTGCTGCCCCGTTAGGGGCCTGTTTGCCCTTCAGGGCGATTAACAGCTTGAGACATTCAGCAAGTCTAAACAATGTTTAAACTTGCTCTAAGGAACCAGCTTAGTGAACATATCTATAGGGTTATCAGCAGTCCCTACCTTCTTCACTTGAAACCTCTTCTCATTTCTCAGAAAATGATATCTCACATCAATATGCTTGGTCCGCTCATGATGGACATGATCTTTGGCTAAAGAAATCGCACTCAAACTGTCACAATACATTGTAGCCTGATCTTGATGCAAACGGATATCACTGACCAATCCTTTCAGCCAAATACCCTCTTTAGCAGCTTCTGTTGAAGCCATATACTCTGCTTCTGTGGTTGACAGCGTCACAGTTGGCAGTAGAGTTGCTTTCCAGCTAATTACAGAATTACCCAAGGCAAACACATAACCAGTCATTGATCTTCTGCTGTCTATATCTCCTGCATAATCCGAATTAGAATAGCCTGCAATCAGGCTCAGAGCCTCACCTCTGTATAGGAGTCCAACATCAGACGTACCTTTCAGGTACTTGAAAATCCTTTTCACAGCCAGCCAATGTTCTTTTCATGATTGTCCCATGAACCTATTGACATCACTGACTACAGGTGCAAGATCTGGTCTTGTACAGACAATAGCATACATCAAACATCCCACAGCATTAGCGTAAGGAACACGAGACATATACTCTTTGTCCTCTTCAGACTAAGGAGCAAACATGGTGAGAGGAATATTAGCAGCAAAAGGAGTATCAACAGGTTTTGCTGATAACATACCAAACCTATCCAACGCCTTCTGAATGTAGCCTTTCTATGACAAGAAAAGCTTATTCTGACTTCTGTCTTTGAGAATCTCCATCCCTAGAATCTTCTTTGCTGCTCCCAGATCCTTCATCTCCAACTCAGCACTCAACAAATCTTTCAATCTCTGAATATCAGACATCTGTTTGGCATTTATTAACATGTCATCTACATAGAGCACCAGATAGACGTATGATTCATCTTTCAGCTTGCTAGTGTAAACACAGCAATCATACGGACTCCTGTTGTAGCCCAGCTCCATCATGTAGTTGTCAAACCTCTTGTACCACTGCCTGGAGACTGCTTGAGGCCATACAAAGACTTGTTCAACTTACAGACGTGATCTCCCTTTCTAGGAACTTGGAAACCATTTGATTGAGTCATGTATATTTCTTCTGCTAATATACCATGAAGAAAAGCAGTTTTAACATCAAGTTGTTCAAGTTCCAAGTCCTGATTTGCAATAATTGCTAGCAGCATTCTGATTGAAGTGTGTCTGATCACATGTGAGAAAATCTCATTGTAGTCTACCCCTTCTCTTTGGCTGAAACCTCTCGCAACAACTCGAGCCTTGTACTTAACCCCTTCTACTGGTGATATCCCTTCCTTTATCTTGAAGATCCACTTGCAAGTAACAATCTTTCTTCCCGGTGGTCGTTTGACCAAATCCCATGTCTGATTTTTACAGTGAGATTCCATCTCATCTCTCATTGCAGGAAACCATTTCTCAGCCTCAATCCCAGAAAAAACTTCTCGATAAGTGGCTGGCTCATGAGTATCTACCTCTTCTGCAACCTGTAAAGCATACCCTACCATATCCTCAAGACAGAATCCTACCATATCCTCATAACCGTATCTTTGCGGTGGTCCAACTCCAATCCTCTTTGTTCGGTTTTGAGCGATACAGTAAGGTTTTGATTCTTGCTTGATAGTGTCAGGTGACCCATCTGCTGCCTGTAGCCCCTTACTGTCTTCTGGTTTCTGTAAATCAGCTTTCTGATTAGCTGTCAGCTCCACCTATTTATCAAAGCTACTGTTCTCTTCTGTAGTTGTAGACTTCTCTGAAAATCAGAGCATAGAAACTTTGTCAAAGACAACATTCCTTCTCAAAATCACTCTCTTCTCTGATGGAGACCAAACCCTGAATCCCTTGACTCCATCTCCATAGCCTAGAAATACTCCCTTCCTTGCTGTTGGCTCCAATTTACCTTCATTTACATGATTATAAACTGTGCAGCCAAAAATCTTAAGATTAGAGTAATCAGCAGATTTACCAGACCACATCTCTGCAGGTGTCCTACACTTGATTCATGTGTGCGGCCCACGATTTATCAAGTAACAGGCTATATTTACTGCTTCAGCCTAGAATCTTTTTTCTAAACAAGCATTAGAGAGCATACACTTAGCTCTCTTCAATAAAGTCTGATTCATCTGTTCAGCTACAACGTTCTGGTATGGTGTATCTCTGACAGTGTGATGACGAGCAACCCCTTCATCCTTACACAGCTGATTGAACTCTGATGAACAGAACTCCAGACAATTGTCTGTCCGCAGCCTCTTGATCTTCTTTCCAGTTTGATTTTCCACCAAAATTTTCCACTCCCTGAAGTTATTGAAAGCTTCACTTTTGTGTTTTAGCTTGATCACCCAAGTCTTCCTAGAGTAATCATCAATCATCGACACAAAATATCTATGACCTCCTAGAGATTCAACTTGAGCTGGACCCCAACAATCAGAGTGAATATAATCTAATGTACCTTTGGTTATGTGAACAGCCTTAGGGAACTTACTACGGTGAAGCTTCCCATACACACAATGCTCACAGAACTCAAGACTCTTGACCTCATGGCCACACAAAAGATCTTCCTTGGACAAAATTTTCATCCCTCTTTCACTCATATGACCAAGCCTCATAGGCCATAGCTTAGTCATATCCTCCTTGTGAATCTCTGAAGATGCAACATTCATTGAACCTATAACAGTGAACCCATGTAGTATATAAAGAGGACCACTTATAACAACCTTGACAGACCTGCAAAATTCTGTCTCCACCAGAATATTTTAGACCTTTGCTATCAAGCAGACTCAGTGATATCAAAGTTTTCTCCGTCGACGGAACATGTCTGACATCGTTCAGTGTGCAAAATCTGCCATCATGTGTCATGATCTGTATAGAGCCGATTCCAGCAACCTAACAGACAGAACTGTTAGCCATCTTGATGCAGCCGTTTTCTACATGTACATATGTTGAGAACTACTCTCTCCTTGGACACATATGAAATGATGCCCCTTGTATCCAGAACCCACACATCAGAGTTGTGGGCGTTTCCAGCAGCCACAAGAGCAACATCATATTGAGACTTAGTGTCATTTTCTGCTATAGCAGTAGATCCTGTGAAGCGTAGATCTGACTTCTTCCAAAGTAACTGTAACTTTATTCACTATAAATGATTCAACAAAGTTCTCATATGATAGTGGTAAAGGTACCAACAGAAGCAAAGCAGCATCTTCATCTTCAACTTTAAAATCAATATTCCGCAGTTCTAGTAATACTGACTTCAACTTTTCTAAGTGATCTTTGAGTGGTGTACCTTCTTGCATCCTTAATGCAAACAGGCGTCGTTTCAGAAGCAGCTTGTTCTGTAGAAACTTTGTCATATACAAATTCTCTAACTTCTTCCACAGATTGACAGAAGTGGTTTCTCTTGAAACCTCAATGATGACTTCGTCTTCAAGACACAACATGATTGTGGAGTGTGCCTTCTTGTCCATGACATCCATCTCAGCATCATCGCTCTTCCCTTTACTGTCATTAGACAGCGGCGCCCACAAGCCTTGTTGTTTTAACAGGGCTTGCATCTTAATTTGCCAGAGACTGAAACTGTTTCTTCCAGAAAACTTATCAATCTTCACATTCATCGAAGACATCTTCTCACCAGATTACAAAACATGGAATTTCCAGAACCTTATTCTGCACAAAACTTCTTATGCAAAAAATTCGCAGGACGAAAGAAGAACAAAGTAACCTGGCTCTGATACCAGTTTGTTATAACAGATGTGAGCAAGACAAAAAAGCGTAAAGAACACGACACAGATTTAACGTTGTTCACCAACACTTTCTGTTGGCTACGTCCACGGGCAAAGAGACAGATTTATTACTTGAGAAAACAGAGTACAGAATACAGGGAGGCTAGGTTAAGAAGAGTACTTATACAAAAGAAGCCCTAATTAACCCTAAACTGATTTGGCCTAAAGTTAAGGGTACATTCCAATTCAAGTCATATCGAACAGGAGATGATGATTTCGTTGTTGGTAGCTGGGAAACCAAAGAAATTATAAGCCGTGATGGGCTGATGAAACTCACGGCTAGAGTATTTCTCGCATCAATTGATCAGAGAAGCGAGAGAGCTACTGGAGAAAGCGCATGCACAGCTCTAGGTGAAGTGATGGCACATTGGTTAGGATCCAACAGAGAGAAATCCCAACAAGGTCAGAATTTGACAGTCTTATCAGAGAAGGATCATCCGAGTGGAGAAAGATGTGTGAAAACGAGGAATATCGGGAACGGTTTCCAGACAAACATTTCGATCTCGAGACGGTTCTCCAAGCAAAAGTCAGACCCATCTGTGTTGTCCCTGAAAGAACATTCATCGGGTTTTTCCATCGAGAGAAATCAAAGGAAGAAGAAGAAAAAGAAGATGTTAGTCTAGATTTTCTTAAAGGTGTAATGTCCTTTGACAGTATCTGGGAAGAGATCATGAAACAAGAACCAGAAGAGTCGGCAAGCGAACATGTGATCTACATTGTAAGCTGGAATGATCATTACTTCGTACTCCTTGTGAACCACGATGCTTATTACATCATAGACACGCTTGGAGAGAGGGTCTATGAGGGTTGCAACCAAGCGTATGTCTTGAAATTTGACCAAGATGCAGAGATCAAAAGATTACCATCCGTCATCAAAGACAACAAAGCCGACATGGGAAGCCAGAAACAAGGTGGTAAGAACAAGTATGAGCAACCCGAAAGATCAAAAGAATCAGAAGAACAAGGAGAAGAAGTAGTAGTGTGTAGAGGTAAAGAGTCATGTAGAGAGTATATAAAGAGCTTTCTCGCAGCGATTCCAATACAGCAAGTGAAAGCTGATATGAAGGAAGGACTGGTTTCATCTTTTCATCACCGTCTTCAAATAGAGCTTTACTACACCAAACACCTTCATCACCGCCAACCCAATATGTTTGAATCCTCTACAACCAAAGTAACTGTGTCAGAAGCTACTGTGTCTATGACAGTGGCTTGGTTATTGGCGAGCCAATTCAGCAATAGTGGTGGGTTTGGTTGCGAAATGGCTGAGCTTTTGGGGATAAAAGTTTAAGAGAAGTGTATAGAGAAAAGGAGTTTTCCTTCTGTGTGAATTTTGATGTTTATAACTTGATAACCCTTTTGGTGTTTTCCTGGCTAATTTGATGTTCATAATGTCTTCTCCTCACTCCAATAAGTATTTAATAAAATCGGTAACTGTTATTCTCAAATGCTCAAATGTTATTTGATCCAAAGCCAAAATCTATATATAATAGAAAAGTTTTCTCTCTATCTAGACTATTCATATCAGTGTGACATCGTTTACTTAAACATCCATATAAATAAAACTACAAGTTACAATTTATTTAAAATGTTCATTTAATACATAAGTGGATGTGTCTAAAAAACCACTCAAACCTTCAAAATGTCCAACGATACTACAAAACCAAATTTCCCAAATCTGACCCTCACATGATAACCTTTCTCGGCCTCAAGCATAGTATAGTAATTAGTAAGTGGTGATATTGGTGTCAAAAGTCTCTATTCAATGCAATGTAAAATTTTATTAACAAAATATATAGTGAGTTTTTAAATTTTTTGTGTGTTCACGGTACTTGAATAACATTCCGCTTACTAGATGTCTAGTCTGTATAGTGGTTGAATAATCCGCCAAATTTAAACGTCACCTTGGTATGAGACTCTCCTAAAACATTTTTTTAAATAAGCAAATAATCTGGGGAAAAAACCAAAAAATAAGAATGAACAAATGTATGTTTTATGTTTTATAAAAGTAGTAAACAAGCTGCTCCATTGTTATCATCAACCAAAAGAAGCTATAGCTCTAAGTAATGAAAACACTTTCACTTAACCCAATTTTAAAGCTTCGATTTTTCTTAGCCATCAAACAATAACCTCAATCCCAAAAAAATACAAAGTATTTATTTAGTAAAAAATTGTAAATCCGACCACCATTCTTGTACTAACTCAAGACAACAAAAATTTTACGCCTTTTCCTTTCACTTTTGCAGGGAATGTGCTATGCTCAACACAAATTTCCTCTAAATACCATAATAACTTTTTCAACCTCCAATGTTTCTCATTCTTCTCTTAGTAAAATTGATATTTTGTCGAACTAACATCTGCAGCTTTTTGATTAATAAGTAACTTCTCTATTCTATATAGATGATTGAAATGCGTTTACTGAAGAACAACTTAAACACTCACCACCACAATGTTCAACATCACTAAACCTGATTTTCCACAATATGAGTCCGAGTCTCACTCTACCATTTATATTTTCATGTGTGTGATCGCCTCATTCTTCTTTCTTGTTTTGGTTGGAGCTGCGTCTGCTTTTGTCTTGAGCGCCGCAAGGAAAAACGTCCCTGAGTTGAGACAGTCTCAGCTTCTATCTTCCAACTCGTCCCAAGCAAATAATAAGAAAAAACCAAGCAAAACATAAGAATGAAAAATATTTTTTCAAGACTCATATCTTAGCCCTGTCATCTCGGTCGATCTTTGGTTCTCCATACCATTTCTTCATATCTCAATACAAAACTAAACAGTAAAGAAAATTATAAATAGTTAAATACTCATATGTTACTAATAGATTATTATTTTGGAAAAAGTTGATATTTTTACGTTTTCCACCTGTAATTAACAAAACAAATGTTTTGATATATTTTTTATATCAAATATTTTTAATAATTATGAATTAATATGCAACGGGTATTAAAGACAGTTTCTTTGGAATCGGGCAACGAGGCGGGCCTTGACATGATTCAGAATTCCCAATAAAAGATCAACAATTCAAAACCTATAAAGATCAACAATTCGGAATTTTTTGAACGGCCCTATCACTTTTGAATTCTAGGTAATAGGTTTATCTCAAACTTACTAGAAAAACCAAAAAAAAATTTTCAACCTACAATTGACACTCTTGACAATTCAACAGTTTGTAATTGCAGGTTTTGATTAACCAAAACCTTCTCTATTCTATATAAACAATGATCGAACAAGAAGAGCGAAGAAGAACGAAAACCAACTCACCAACAAAATGTTTAACTTAACGACGCCAAATTTTCCACTTCCACCAAATCACTCTCACACTCCCGCCTTAGTGGTTCTCTTCGGTGTGATGGCAACTTGTTCATTTCTCATCGTGGTGGTAGCGGCAGTGTGCTACTGTCTGGACCACCGCGAGCAAACTCGTCCATGCGTCGAGCAATAATCTGGAAAAAAAAAGCCAAACATAAGGAAAAAAAAAAAGCAAAACATAAGAATGAACAAATGTATGCCTTATGTTAAGTAGTAAACAAGTTGCTCCATGTTCATCATTAACCAAAAAAAGCTATAGCTCTAAGCAATGAAAACACTTTCAGTTAACCTAATTTTAAAGCTTCCATTTTTCTCAGCCATCAAACGATAATCTCAATCCCAAAAAAATACAAGTATTTATTTAGTAAAAAAATTGTAAATCCGACCACCATTCTTGTACTAACTCAAGACAACAAAAGTCTTACGCCTTTTCCATTCACTTTTGAAGGGAAGGTGCTATGCTCAACTCAAATTTCCTCTAAATACCATAATAACTTTTTCAACCTCCAACGTTTCTCATTCTTCTCTTAGTAAAATTGATATTTTGTCGAACTAACATCTGCAACTTGTTGATTAATAAGAAACTTCTCTATTCTATATAGATGATCGAAATGCGTTTACTGAAGAAGAACAACTTAAACACTCACCACCACAATGTTCAACATCACTAAACCTGATTTTCCACAATATGAGCCCGAGTCTCACTCTACCATTCATATTTTCATGTGTGTGATCGCCTCATTCTTGTTTCTCGTTTTGGTTGGAGCTGCGTCTGCTTTTGTCTTGAGCGCCGCAAGGAAAAACGTCCCTGAGTTGAGCCAGTCTCCGCTTCCATCTTCCAACTCGTCCCAAGCAAATAATAAGCAAAAACCAAGCAAAACATAAGAATGAAAAATATTTTTTTCAAGACTCATACCTTAGCCCTGTCATCTCGGTCGATCTTTGGTTCTCCATACCATTTCTTCATATCTCAATACAAAGCTAAACAATAAAGGAAATTTATAAATAGTTAAATACTCATATGTTTCTAATAGATTATTATTTTGGAAAAAGTTGATATTTTTACGTTTTTCACCTGTTATTAACAAAACAAATGTTTTGATATAATTTTTATATCAAATATTTTTCATAATTATGAATTAATATTCAACGGGTATTAAAGATAGTTTCTTTGGAATTGGGCAACGAGGCAGGCCTTGACATGATTCAGAATTGCTAATAAAAGATCAACAATTCAAAACCTATAAAGATCAACAATTCGGAATTTTTTTAACGGCCCTATCACTTTTGAATTCTAGGTAATAGGTTTATCTCAATCTTACTAGAAAAACCAAAAAAACTTTTTCAACCTACAATTGACACTCTTAGCAATTCAACAGTCTGTAATTGCAGGTTTTGATTAACCAAAACCTTCTCTATTCTATATAAACAATGATCGAAGAAGAAGAGCGAAGAAGAACGAAAACCAACTCACCAACAAAATGTTTAACTTAACGACACCAAATTTTCCACTTCCACCAAATCACTCTCACACTCCCGCCTTAGTGGTTCTCTTCGGTGTGATGGCAACTTGTTCATTTCTCATCGTGGTGGTAGCGGCAGTGTGCTACTGTCTGGACCACCGCGAGCAAACTCGTCCATGCGTCGAGCAATAATCTGGAAAAAAAAGCAAAATATAAGGAAAAAAAAAAGCAAAACATTAGAATGAACAAATGTATGCCTTTTGTTAAGTAGTAAACAAGTTGCTCCATGTTCATCATTAACCAAAAAAAGCTATAGCTCTAAGCAATGAAAACACTTTCAGTTAACCCAATTTTAAAGCGTCCATTTTTCTCAGCCATCAAACGATAACCTCAATCCCAAAAAAATACAAGTATTTATTTAGTAAAAAAAATTGTAAATCGGACCACTATTCTTGTATTAACTCAAGACAACAAAAATCTTACGCCTTTCCCTTTCACTTTTAAAAGGAAGGTGCAATGCTCATCTCAAAATTCCTCTAAATACCATAATAACTTTTTCATCCTCCAAATCGATACTCTGTCGAACTAACATGTGCAACGTTTTTATTAATAAGAACTTCTAACTCTATATAGATGATCGAAATGCATTTACTTAAGAAGAACAACTTAAACACTCACACCACAATGTTCAACATCACTAAACCCGATTTTCCACAATATGAGTCTTCACTCTACCATTTTTATTTTCACACCGTGTGATCGCCACATTCTTCTTTCTCGTTTTGGTTGGAGTTGCGATCTGCTTCTGTTTTGAACACCGCAAGGAAACACATCCCTGAGTTAAGCCAGTTTAGACTTCCATCTTCCAACTCGTCCCAAGCAAATAATAAGTAAAAAAGAAGGCAAAACATAAGAATGAAAAATAATTTTTCTAGACTCATATCTTAGCCTTGTCATCTCGGTCGATCTTCGGTTTTCCATACCGGTTCTCTATATCTCATACAAAGCTAAGCAGTAAAGAAAATTTAGAAATAGTTAAATAATCATATGTTTCTAATAGATTATTATTTTTGAAAAAGTTGATAAAATTAGTTTTTTCACATGTTATTAGAAAAACAATTTAATTGTTTTGAAACATTTTTTTACATCATATATTTTAAATAATTATGAATGAATCGTAATATAAGAAATTTAATTATGTCTAATATCAGTTAATTAAAAATAAATTAAAAAATAAAAATTTGGGAACAAAATAAAAAAAGAAGTTAGAACATTTTGTAGGAAGAGAGAGACAGACATAGTAGCCGGCGCAGAGAATTACTAGGGGAAAAATGTTAAAAAAATCATGAACTTTCAAATTTGGGACAAAAAAGCATGAACTTTCGAAATGCCATTTAAATCACAAAGTTTCGTTTGACGTTTTGAAAAAATTGTCAAGTTTCGTTGACTTGGCCATTTTGGACACGTCGTAAATTTCCGTTAACAGGGTTAACCTTCCGTTAGAAGTTTCTGTTAAATTGAGACGACGTCGTTTTGAAACATCGTTTTGGACGTTTTGGTAAAAATACAAACATAGCATATCTATACTAACAAATAAAACTACACAATTAATTGAAAATATATGCAAGAAATTAAAAATTACAAAACTACACAAAAAACAAATATATAAAAATTTAAATATACCTACCATACATATATATTTTGAAATTTGAAATATTAATTTTCTATATAAATGTTTTTTATATTTGAGAAACTATTTTTAATTTTCAGTTTTTCTGTATTCCAAATATAGGAATACAATAGAAAATACTTATGCAAATTATTTTCAATTTTCAGTTTTTATCTATTCCAAAAATACAATTGCAAAGACTTATGTGAATTCTATATAGATCTATAATTTATCAAATATAGAAGATGTCTTTATATATAAAATTAAATATTTGAAATTTATAATATATTATGGTAAGTTTATTTAATATATTTCGTTTTTTAATTTTGTTATTTTAAATTTATTGCATATATTTTTAATTAATAGTATATTATATTTGTTAGTATATGTATGCAATGTTTGCAATTTTTTGTAAATTACTGTCGTAGCTCAGCGGTAGATTGCTCCATGTGAGTCCAATAGGTCAGATGTTTGATTCTCTGCAGACGCTGATTTTGCATCATTATTTTCTAATGAAACGACGTCGTTTTGGAGTTTTAAAAACGACGTCGCTTCGATTTAACAGAACATTCCAACAGAAGGTTAACCTCGTTAACGGAAATTTAACGACGTGACCAAAATGGCCAAGTCAACAAAACTTGATAATTATTCCAAAAAGTTAAACAAAACTTTGTGATTTAAATGACATTTCGAAAGTTCATGTTTTTATCGTCCCAAATTTGAAAGTTCGAGATTTTTTTGACATTTTTCCCAATTACCAGGCCACAAGCCCAAAGTTTTTAAAAGCATGTTATAGAAAAAAGACCAAAAAAGAGAAGAACACTATACAAGTTCTCTGAATAAATTTACAGTGTCTTAACCACTAGGACAAGGGAAATCTTTTACTAAAGATCCGATTTATTGTATTTGTATATATAATCTACAGCCGCACGCAAATAAGTTTAATCGAGTTGTTCTTCTTCTTTGTCTCGGAGAAGGATTTGTGTTTGTATCATCTCATTTTAGCACGGAGAGATTAATTGATTTGAATGAGAAAGATGAAGAGAATCTTTGGTGCAAAGAATAACAAAGAGCTAGCCTCCTCCGTCTATTCAGGATGCCTCTGATCGGGTTCCTCTCTCTCTCTCTCTCTCTCTCTCTCTCTCTCTCTCTCTCTCTCTCTCTCTCTCTCTCTCTCTCTCTCTCTCTTTTCTTTCAATTTCATTGTTTTCCTCAGCTTTATTTGAGAAGTAAGGATTAGTATAGTGTTCTTCGAGAGCCGTCGATTTCTGGGTTTTATCGTAAAATTAGCGATTTAGCTTTTGAGTACGGTGATCATACTTGTATTACGTATTACGTATAAGCATTTGATGTTGCATTATCTATTGCATATCATATTCTCTTGAATTTAACTTTTTAGTCACTAATCACAAGACCGATTTGCTATGTTTAAAATGTTCGAAAAAATAACATAAAGACGGATTTGCTAATTTGGAAAATGCGCAAGAGAATATTGATTTTTTTTTCTTAATGGTAAGTATGTTTGTTATTCTTGATTGTATTTGATGTGATAATTCTGGATAATTTAATAATAAAGTGTCTTTGTGGCATAAAAAAATTTAAAGGGTAAATTTGTTTCTTTACTAGGTTATTAACCCCCGCGTATGCTAATTGATATCAAATTAACTACCTGACTGTTTAATATAATCCCCGAGTTAATATAATCCTCAAGACATCAGCAAATATTAAGAGCATCTACATTGCACAACATAAGAGAATGTCTTTAATTACAAATGAAATAAAAGAAAAAAATAAGAACCAATGACATTGTGCCACATAAGCTAAGATGTCTCAAAAGAAATGTCTTTGATGTCTCCCCAGAGACACAATTCTCTTTTCAGCATTAATTTAAAGACATTTACCTTTTTATTTTATTCATTAAAATCTAAAGACACTCACAATTTGTTGGGCAATGGAGGTGGCCTAAAGAAACTCTTCTTTGATTTCAGTTTTCCCATAGACCTTAAGTATCCGTGTTTTGAGGATTGAGATTATGTCACTGGTAAGTTTTTAGTCAATCTATGTTCTTATCATTTTAAGAATGAAATTTTATTAGTAGTTTATGTTCTTATTTTTTTATATCTACTCTATTAACATCTAATTCTATATTTAGATGCAATGAGTGTGGTGTCAAATATCTCGGCTATTAAGAAATTCCCATTTGTTTGTCGCCAAGGTGAAACCGACTATGAATCGAGATAATTCTCTTTTGATATTTTGGACAATATTTAAGTTTTAGTATTTATAAGTATATTTAATAATTTATCTGCCGTCTGAAAATTGAACTTAGATGTATTGATTAGTGTATTTTTGTATCATATTGGTTAGGGGAGAGAAAATAAAATGCTTTGCTGTTGGAAGATGCTGTGAAATCTTGGTTACAAAGTGGTCTAAATGTATCGGTTTAGATGCATATAACTATGAACCAATTGTTGCAATTGTTCGGTTTTGGAGAATCGCTGAGATTGAGGGTTAGTTTTTTTCAATACTATTGCAATCCTATTTACTTATGATTTTTATATTTATTATCTAATTCTAATCATGATTTTGTAACAGGTGGAAATGTCTTGATGAGTGAATTTGGATATTCAAGGCTTTACATCAATCCAACCACTTTCCATGAGATAGATATTCGAAGCTACATGTAAGACTTTAAACATTTTTCTATTGCATTAATTAACCATAACATCAATTAATCAATACAATTTTTTCTTTTTGTTTTTTACAGCCGCAGTTTCAAAGATTATGATGAAGTTCCAGAGAACCCAATGATGGAATTGATTGAAGAGAATTAGGAGTTTGACCTAGCAGCTCCTATTCTTTTTTAAATTACATTTTGAACTTCTGTTTATTTTACTCCAAACTTTGTCATTTTAAGTTGTTTTTTTTGTTGAACTATGCTTATGTTTTGAACCTATATAATTATTGTATTCCCGTTGCCTTTATTATCTAGCTTACTTTTTGTTAAACTCCTAACAAAGTTTGCAATTATGACATTAAAAACTCCTAACAAACTCCTAACAAAGTTTGCAACGATGACATAAAAATATAGTTATAGTTCTTCATATTTTTGTTAAACTCCTATGCTTATGATTTGTTATTTCCGACCATGTTTAGCATAAATATAATTACTGATGATTAATTTTAACATTTTAAAAATAATTTTTTTGGTACCAAAAATAAAGCATTAAAAACTTTGAGACAAACCATTCTTGGAAAAATTCAGGATCATTATTTATTAAGTTCATTTTTTCAACTCAATGTCATTGTCTTATCAAAAACAAAAAACAAATATATATGTACTCTTTAGATTTAAAACCCTACAAAAGAATTATCTTCCAATGTCCTTTCTATCATTTAAGAGAAATTTTTTTTGTGGAAACCCGTGTACTCTTTTTAAAGTTTCTTTTTGGATAGATATCATTATCTTTTATGACTTAAAAAGAAATCAATACATATATCATAGTTAAAATTTAACTTCTTTTAAATGTAATATATCTATAGGATTTCAGTCTATTATATATATATATATATATATATATATATATATATATATATATTGTGCTCTTATACATACTAGGTTATTAACCCCAATGATGCTGAGAATGTCGTGGATGAAGATGAAGATGGTGATGATGATGGGAGCGAGACGAAGAGAACAAGAAAGAGAAGGACCCGAAAGGAATGCGGGCGTTTAAGTTTGCTTTAGTTGAGGTTGTAAAAGATCTTTTAAAACCAGCTTGGAAAGAAGGTAAGCTTAACAAAGATGGTTACAAAAACATAGTGAAGAAGGTAGCTGAGAAAGTGACTGGTACAATGCAAAGTGGAAACGTTCCTCAAACACAGGAGAAGATTGACCATTATCTATCCGCTTCGAAACCAAAGCTTACCAAGCTCGTTCAGGTTCTTTCATACATTATACTCTTTTGCTTTGTTAAACTTAATCCACCGCAAAACATACCATGTTGTTAACCCTTGTTTTGTCTCTCCAGGCATACGTCGGCAAAATCAAGAAGACCTAATATGAATTGTACTCCCATGTTGTCTTAATACAATTCCGTATCTTTCCATCATCATAAAGCTTGAGAGCTGCAGTGGAAAGTGTTTGTTAATCTTTGGAGGAAGATTAGAAGAGCAGGTGATGCTTTGTTGTCCCCATTAGAGAGATTTTGTCCCAATTCTTTTTTCTTCTTTATCGACATAATGTGAGATGGTCCAAGTCTGATAATAGACCAAAATTGCGTTTTATGTCCTTTGTTTTCTTATATAGAAACTTAGAACCAATTTCGGTGATCTCTTTGTGACTATATATGTTGAATTTGTCTTTTAGCCCTTTTTCTTTTCTTACAGAACTACGAAACTCGTTCCTCAACTCAAATGTATGTAACTAACATATATACCGCGGGTTAAATATTTTTGTTATTTTTTTTATCACAAAATAGAATTTTATGTTTGTTTTTGTTTCCGTTGATTAATAATTATTGATAAGGTTGTGTATGCTTTTTATTGAGTCATAATTATGATATTAGTAAGTCAAATATGTGTTATTTTATCTTTTAGGATTTGATTTGTGATAGACATAACCACGGGATAATATTTATTTTTTATTCATAATTGTTTTTTTTTAAAAATTTAAATAATTTAAAATTTTGGTGTTTTCAAATTTAACCCGTGGAACATATGTAATTTAGTAACTTTGTATTAAAATTACACATTAATGTATCAAAGAAGAATAACATTCAGAGGTGTCAAAGAAGATTAACATTTATACTATAATGTTGATTTTATGTATTTTTTGTAACTAAAAATTTAAAACTGAAATTGTATTTGTTATGTTATTATTGTTTTGTTTTTTTAGTATTGTATAGTTGTAATTTGATTGTTAATTCTAGGAGTACACCCATGGTATCCAAATTTGTCCCATCTAAACTCATAGCACCATATAAACTCGTCTCATCCAAATCCGTCCTACCATGTAAACTCGTCTCCTCTAAACCCATCCCGTCATATAAATCCGTCTCGTGATAACTAAAAATAAAATTGTTCTTTTTCTGTTTAATAATATTTTTATTTAAGATACTTCGAGTCAATTTACAATTCCAATATAATAAGAAAAATTGTATACTATATTGAAATTTCAACAATTACAATCTAATAAGAATCAATATCGGATCGTTTTGAAGATTTTATATCGAATTCTTTGAACAAAAAATAACACAATTTCTTGTTAAATATTTTGTATCTTTTAAATTAATATATTTCCTATTTGTATTTTTTATCTTCAATATATTTGGTTTTGATAAATTTTAGAAAACCTGTTCAAATAATTATTAAATTTGAATCCCGAAGATATTTATGTGATTTTTTAATAATTTAAAGATATATATATATATATATATATATATATATATATATATATTGTGTAGATTTGATTATAGAATTTGTAGATTATGTTTAAAAAAATTCTGTAAATTATAAGTTTAATTGTAATGGTTTAAAAATTCCAGAAAACAATATTCATATTGATATTAAATTTATTTTGAAGTTTCAAATTTATAAATATTTGAAATTTATAAGAAAATGACAAAATTAAGTTTAACTTCACGGGACGGGGTTATATTGTGGGACGGGTTTGGGTGGATAATAACATGGGATGATATATTACGGAGAAAATCTTAAAATTAAAAATCATAATATAATTATACAATCTTAAACACTAAAAAAAATTGAAAAATTCTTTCTAATGCCCTTTTCATGATGCCCCTTTTCAACTCTACCTTTTTTAATTATTTTTATTTCTACTCTATTTAATTTTTTAAAGACCATTTTACTCCTATTTGGAAATTTTTTTAGGTTAACAAAATGAAATTTTAATATTGTTCGCCTAAAATATTCTAAAATTAATTTCTCGCCAAATAGTTTTTTCGCAAAACTTTTTTTTTGGCGGGAAATAGATTTACAAGGGATTTTAAAAGGGTTTTAAAAGATTTACAATGGATTTTAAAAGGGTTTTAAAAGATTTACAAGGGATTTTAAAAGGGGTTTAAAAGATTTACAAGAGATTTTAAAAGGGTTTTAAAAGATTTAGAAGAGATTTTAAAGGGCTTTAAAAGATTTACAAAGGTTTTTTAAAGATTTTTAAAGGGTTTAAAAGTGTTTTATAAGATTTACAAGGGATTTTAAAAGGGTTTTAAAAGATTTACAAGAGATTTTTAAAGGGTTTAAAAGGGTTTTAAAAGGGTTTTAAAGGGTTTAAAGGGTTTAAAAGGGTTTTAAAGAATTTACAAGAAGACCCTTTAAAAACTCTTGTAAATTGTTTTAAAACCATCTAAAATCCCTTGTAAATCTTTTAAAATCCCTTGTAAATCTTTTAAAACCCTTTTAAAATACCTTGTAAATCTTTTATAACACTTTTAAAATCTCTTGTGAATATTTTAAAACCCTTTGAAAATCCCTTGTAAATCTACTTCCGCCAAAAAAAATTTACAAAGATTTTTAAAAGTTTTTTTTTGGCTGAGAAAAAATTTGTTACGAAAAACAATTTTGGAGGGAAATTTGTTTTTTGGCGAGAAAAAAGTTTGGCGGAAATTTTTTTTTTGGCAAAAAAAAAAAAATTTGGCGGGAAAATTTCAGTTTTCAATTACATGTTCCTATTAGAAGAGGGTAATTTGGTCATTCTGTTCAAGGGAAGGGGTATTTTTAAAAATGTACAACATAAAAGGGTATTGTTACAAAAGAGTAGTAAGAGAAGGGTAGTTTTGCACATCTCCCAACAAAATTAACAATATTAACAAAACAAATAAACTTAAAACTTTAATTTTTTAAAAACACATCTCGATTCTTTATAATAAGTTTAAACATTATAATATTTAAACTTTATACGACAGGTTAAATTTTTGATTGTTTTATCTAGAATTTCTACCGTAGTATATCGTCACGTATTAATAGATTTTATATATATTTATAATGTTTAAATTTCTTGTAAAATTCAATTTATAATTTTCAAAACTTCATAATCTTTAAAATTATAAATATTTTAAAAACAACTAAAGCTAAACTTTATAAAGTTTGTAAAATTATAATATTTAACTTTTGATAAAAAGTTAAAAAATATTTATAATTTTTGAAACTTTGTAAAGTTTCTATTCTTTAAAATAAAGAATCAAGCTTCCTGCTTATTTGTTACTCGAATCATTTTGGTTCTTTTTATAGTATGGCTTTGAACCAATGTCTAATTTTTTTAAGCGATATGGGACATTGTACACATATTATTTCATATCGATTGAATAATATATGTCTATTTAAAAAAATTTGAATTACATCAAAAAAATATAATATTTTATTAATTATTTATATTTTATATAAATTCTAAATAAATTAAATATAAGATCAAATATTTTTTTAAAAAAAAATCATATATTTATGCTTGATTTAGGTAAAGATGTTTAGGAAATTAGTTCAGGTAAATAACAAATATGGTTAGTTTAGAGATATTATGTATATAAATTTGGTAATTAAATTAATAATTTTATATATATATATAGAAAATGGTAATAAAAACCAATTATGAGGTGTGCAAATTGTCCTTTAACCAGTTTAAATCGGCCTGAAGAGCTTCCTTAACCGGCCTATACCACCGTTATTCCCGCCATTTAACTCTTCTCTGAAACTTTTTTGGGAAACACAAAAAAAAATGAGAATAAAAAACTGGGATCTCATAGAGACTGATTCACTTCTGAAACGGAGATGGCTTTGTCGACACCTAAAACCCTAATGGATTTTTTTCAACCTGCCAAACGTCTCAAAGCTTCCCCTTCTTCTTCCTCCTCTTTCCCCGCCGTCTCCGTCGCCGGACGATCCCGTGATTTGGGTTCTGTAGCAAACTCGCCGCCTCGTGTAACCGTTACCACTGCGGTCGCCGATGATTCGTCTGGCCTTACACCTGAACAGGTCGCTCGCGCCGAGTTCCACAAGTTTGTCGCCAAGTCCAAGAGTAACCTCGCCGTTTGCTCCGTGAAGGTCACAAAAGCAAAAGGTTTGTTTTTTCTTCCTTCTTTTAGTTAATTGCTTGTCATATTGTTTCCCCCATTAAGGGTTTTGCGATTTTGAATTGATTTTGGGTTGGAAATTACAACTCAAGGAAACTGCTACGTACCATTGAGTGAGCTCTTAGTAGAAGAATCATGGCTTAAAGCTCTTCCTGGTGAATTTCATAAACCCTACGCCAAAACCCTTTCTGATTTCCTTGAACGTGAGATCATCGCTGACAGTAAAAGCACTCCGATTTCCATTGCAGTACTTGATTTTCAATGCTCTTAATACAACTCATTTTGACCAAGTTAAGACTGTTATTATTGGACTGGACATGTACATCATTTGAAATGAACATTGATTTTTCGGAGTTTCTGTTTTTGATTTTAACAAGTTATTACTCTGTTTGATTTAGGATCCTTATCATGGACCTGGTCAAGCTATGGGTTTATCCTTCTATGTGCCTGAAGGAGAAAAGTCCTTCTAGTCTGTTGAACATATTCAAGGAGCTTCATAAAGATGTTGGTGATAAGCTGCACATGGTGTACTTCAGAAGAAACAAGAAGGAAAATGTGTCACACGTGACGAGTTTGGCGGTTGAGGATGTGACAGGGATCACACGTACGAAGGGTTAAGGTTGTGCCTTGGGATTGATGAGTATAAATAAAGAAGAGATGCTGTGGAGAGTGGCATGTTGAATCAAGTGGCGGATTAGTCGACATGAGATTATCATATGGAGAGATTAGATTTGAAAAGATGATGAGAATCTAATCTCATCTTTCATTTGTTTTGATTCCAATCTTTGTAATATTTAAACATTGAGAGTTTCATTAATCTGAGGAAACTTATTAAGATAGGCTTGATTATTGGTTTCCAAATAAGTTTAATATCACTAAAGTCTATCAATTGGTGCGTCGTGACTGGGTGACACGTAGAGGGAGAAATAGCCACTCATCAAGAAATTAGGTTAAGCCGCAATTTTGGGGGCTCTACACCTAAAACCTTGTTTCTCTCTCTATCGACAAACAAAGCTATGGCAGACAAGGCGATTTTACCTCCGATTCGAAAGGTTTCGTCATCGGAGGAACAATCAGACATGTTTGGTGATATTTATGAGAAGATAGGAACAATGGCGCTACAAATCAAAGACGTTGGTGAGGGAAAACGTTTACCAGACAAAAAGTTGGATGTTGCGACAACAAATATCGAAGCTTTGATGTCTCGTTTCAACACATCTGACGCCCGGATGCAAGAGTTTCACCGTCAACTCGACATGCTCATCCACTCTTTTCCAAGCCGCGACAGTGGCAAGGAACATGGCGGATCTAGTGCGTCCCCCCAAGTCTCAGGACTCGCGTTTCCACCCATCAGCAACGTTCGCAGAGCCAATACGACGAGATCTGGGTTTTAACAACCGCGACAAGCTTCTTAAGAACGTGGATATGCCACTGTTTGACGGTGTAGACACTTACAGCTAGATTGCCCGCGTCGAGCATTTTTTCCGGATGGGGGGTTTCTCGAGCTGGTCTCCGTCAGCTTAACAGGGGATGCTTTAAGTTGGTATAACTGGGCGGTGAACCGTCAAGGGTTTACAAGCTGGCCGCAGTTCAAGGTTCGGTTGTTACTGCGTTTTGGTAACCTTAAGAGTCGTGGTCCAAGTCAAAGTCTGTTATGCATCAAACAGACAGGCTTCGTGGTGGAGTACATCCACCAGTTTGAGGATCTCTCGTCTCAGGTCTCAGGCCTTGACGACATCAAACTTGAAGAGATATTCTTAAATGGTCTTTCCTTGAAAATGCAGGAGATAGTACACATGTGGAACCTGCAGAATCTACCAGAAATGATTGGGGTAGCGAGAGATATGGAGTCCAGTCTGATTCACCGAGTGGTACTGAAAGAACTGCAGAGTGGCAAAGGAGGGTCCAAAATCCAGTCCGAGAGCAGAGCGTTGGTACCCTACCAGCCTCTGGTTTGGAAATCTAGGCCTTTCATCACAGAACCATCGGGAACCAAGGAGAGAGCAACACCTATTATATCAAGACCGCGAAAACATTTCACGGATGTAGAACTTGATGAGAAACGTCGCAAAGGGTTATGCTTTAAGTGTGATGCTCACTATTTCAAAGGCCATGTTTGTGCTAATAAGGACCTACAAGTGCTGGCTGTGGTTCATGGGTATGAAGAAGAAGAGCCACAACTCACAAATATGTCTTTATCCTACACGTACTTTGTTGGTCTTCCATCTGAGCACACAATGATGATGCGTGGCACTATCGGTAAACACGACATGGTGGTGATGTTAGATAGTGGGGCTACACACAACTTCATCACACCAAAAGTGACAGAGAAAACAAAGTCCGGCACTCAGCGGGCCAAGGGCTTTAACATTAAGCTGGGTACGAGTATCATGGTTCAGGGTTCTGGTGTCTCCAAAGATGTCCATTTCACTGTTCAGGGTCACGAATTTGTCAATGATTTCATCACTTTGGAGTTGGGAAATGTTGATCTCATTTTAGGCATCGCATGGCACAAGACAATGGGAGACAGTAATGCTAATTGGGATAAGGAGAAGCTGTTTTTTCTGGCACCAGGGCAGATAGATAACATTGTCGGGTGAACCAACTTTAGCTCAGACAAAGTTGTCTCTCAAATCATTAACGCCTGTTCCAATATCAGTTCACAAGCGTTGCGAGCCAAGTGGGGAGACACAAGAGTCACACATTCTGGCACAACTGTCCTCAGTGTTGGAATCTTATGCAGAGGTCTTTACAACACCAACGACACTTCCACCAGTTAGAGGCAGGGAACATGCAATCAAACTCTTACCACAAGCAGGCTCCATTAGCATCAGACCGTACAGGTACCCCCATGCTCACAAAGACGCTATGGAGACTCTAGTACGTGACATGCTTCAATGTGGTATTATTCGCCCCAGTAAGAGCCCTTTCTCCAGTCTTGTCTTGCTGGTGAAAAAGAAAGATGGCTCGTGGAGGTTTTGTGTTGACTATAGAGCCCTCAACAGAGTCACCGTTCTTGACAAATTTCCCATTCCCATGATCGATGAACTTTTGGATGAATTACATGGCACAACAATCTTCTCCAAGTTGGATCTTTGTTTGGGTTACCATCAAATAAGGATGCGGGAAGATGACATCGAGAAGACAGCTTTTCGTACTCATGACGGCCATTTTGAGTTCCTCGTGATGCCTTTTGGCCTCACAAATGCACCAGCTTCGTTTCAATCACTCATGAATGAGCTTTTTGGGCCTTTTCTCGGGAAATTCGTGCTGGTTTTCTTTGATGATATATTAATCTACAGCAACAACCTCACTAACCATGTTAAACATCTCACATTGGTCATGGAAGTGCTTGCCAAACATCAGCTATTTGCCAACCGCAAGAAGTGCCTACTTAGACAGTCTCAGATTGATTATTTGGGACATGTGATCTCGGCTCACGGGGTAGCCACAGATCCGTCTAAAACAGAGGCAATGATTCACTGGCCAACTCCTAAATCAGTCAAGGAATTGTTTGGATTTTCGGTCTGACAGGATACTATCGTCATTTTGTCAAAGGGTATGGGGTGTTAGCCAAACCATTAACGGAACTATTGCGCAAGGATCAGTTCCAGTGGTCACATGCGCCTCAGTTGGCTTTTGATACCCTTAAGACTGCAATGGTTTCTGCTCTGGTGCTTGCATTACCAAATTTTGAGAAACCTTTTGTTGTGGAATATGATGCATCAGGTTTTGGACTGGGGGCAGTGCTAAAGCAAGATCATCAACCTATCGCATACTTTAGCTATGGGCTCACTGCAAGGGAACAACTTAAACCAATCTATGAAAGGGAACTCATGACAATAGTGATGGCAGTTCAGAAATGGCGTCATTATCTTTTGGGGAGACGATTTGTGGTTCATACTGATCAGAAGAGTCTGAAATTTCTGCTGGAGCAACGAGAAGTGTCACTGGAATATCAAAATTGGCTCAGTAAACTCCTCAACTATACCTTTGACATCATCTATAAGCCAGGCATCGACAACAAAGCTGCAGATGGTTTATCCAGAATGATGCCTACTTCTTCAGCTACGGTACACTCAGCCATGTTTGCTTTGAAAGTCCTTGGCGTGATTCAACTTCAAGACATCTATAAGGAAATTGAGTTGGATGCAGCACTCCAACGCACCATCAACATCATTATGTCGGGTTTGTCCTACAAACAAGGTTTTGCAGTCAAAGACAACAGATTGTGGTACAAGAACAGGTTAGTCATTCCAAACAATTCCCAGTTCATACCTCTAATCCTATCTGAAGGTCATGAGGGGAAGCTTGGAGGACACTATGGTGTCTTTATGACAATGAAACGAATTCAACAGTCATTTCATTGGACCGGGTTGGTGAAAGACGTGCAGCGTTTTTTGGTTGAATGCCAAGTGTGTCAGACTCATAAGACATCTACTCGGTCTCCGGCGGGGTTGCTGCAACCACTACCTATCCCTGAGAAAGTTTGGGAGGATCTCACTATGGATTTTATCGAAGGGTTACCCTTTTCTAATGGCATTAATGTCATTCTGGTGGTGGTGGACAGATTGAGCAAGTATGCTAACTTCATTGGGTTGCGTCACCCGTTTACTGCTGCTGATGTCGCCTCTAGTTTCATACAAGAAATAGTCCGCTTGCATGGCTACCCTACTTCATCGTCTAAGATAGGGACATGATCTTTCTAAGCAATTTCTGGAGAGAGTACTTCAAGCAGGCGGGTACTAAACTGAAACATAGCACATCGTTCCATTTTGAAACTGACGGCCAAATAGAACTTACTAATCGCAGTCTGGAAGCTTACCTCAGATGCTTGGCTTCGTCTCATCCACAGACATGGTAGAAATTCCTGGCTTGGGCTGAATTATGGTACAACACCTCTTTTCACACATCTTTAAAGACAACTCCTTTTCAGGTTGTGTATGGTCGACCTCCTCCAACTTTGTTGAAGTATGAAGAACACTCAACAACAAATGTTGATTTGGAGCGACTGCTCAAGGACAGTGACATGATGCTAGGACGGATTAAAGATCAGCTGACTCTTACTCAACAGCTGATGAAAAACAATGCAAACAAACATCGCGGAGATGTGGAGTTCAAGGTGGGTGACTTTGTTTATCTGAAGCTCAGACCTTACAGGCAGCATTCAGTCACTCGAAGAGTTTGCCAAAAACTTGCTACTAAGTACTATGGACTCTTTGAAGTGCTTGAACGCATTGGCAAGGCGGCTTACAGACTTAAGCTTCAAGAGGGATCCAAAATCCATCCGGTCTTTCATGTGTCCTTATTGAAGTTCGTGTTGGGACAAGCAGCAGAAGTGAACCCTCTTCCTGATATTTATGGTGAAATAGGAGAGTTCACTATGGAACCAGAGGAGATCTTGGATACTCGCTACAATGAGGAGGGGTACTTGGAAGGTTTGATTCAATGGAAAGGGTTGTCGTCCCAGGAGAATACATGGGTCATTGTGAAGGAGTTGTTGGCGCAATTCCCAACCTTTGCACTTGGGGACAAGCTGCATTTCGAATGCGTGGGTATTGATAAGCTGCATAGGGTGTATTTCAGAAGAAACAAGAAGGACAATGTGTCACACGTGACGAGTTTGGCGGTTAAGGATGTGACAGGGATCACACGTACGAAGGGTTAAGGTTGTGCCTTGGGATTGATGAATATAAATAAAGAAGAGATGCTGTGGAGAGTGGCATGTTGAATCAAGTGGAGGATTAGTCAACATGAGACTATCATATGGAGAGATTAGATTTGAAGAGATGCTGAGAATCTAATCTCATCTTTCATTTGTTTTGATTCCAATCTTTGTAATATCTAAACATTGAGAGTTTCATTAATCTTAGGAAATGTTTTAAGATTGGCTTGATTATTGGTTTCCAAATAAGTTTTTTTTTTTTTTTTTTTTTTGTCTCTCAACTTATATTAATCTTAATATGCGGTTACAATACGAGGAATGAAGGAGCTCTTTGCCAAAGAGTCCACATCTCAAAACTTCAAAGTTGATACAAAGCTAAAATACAAAGCATAGATAAAATAAGATAGAAGGTTAAAATCTAGGATAATAACCGGAAGCACCTTCGAGGGGACTTCATAGTTGATCGCTTGGACATCGATTTTCCACTCTCGGATCTGTAGAAGATCTGAGGTGAAATGTTCATAAGCCATGAAAGGCGAATGAACAAACCTTTGAGCTCTTGAAGTCATCACGGCCAAGCTTTTAAACAACTTCTCCAAGTAGGAGGAAAATGGTGGTAAGTGCCTCTCCAAAGTGGAGGAAGGTAAGGAAATTGATCTCTCCACGAGGGAGGAAGTTAAGAGGTTGAGTCGTAACAAGCCGAAGAAATACAAGGCAGCATGGCCACTTGAGTAGAACAAAGAAGCAACCAACTTGAAAAACTTTAGACGAAAGCATGTGTAGAAAACACTTACTAGGCACCATAGGCCCAATAGATGCAAAAGCCCAGGCCCATCTCAGAAAAATGGCCCATCCAAGAGGAATTGTTCATCGTTGGAGAAAGCGTCACCACGTCCCGTCTTGGTCTTCCATCGTCAACTGTCTTGAGAACTGTGAGGATGGCTGAGGATGAGAGGATGGTGGTCGGCGGGGGGTCGGAGGAGGCGCCAGAGAACATCCCTGAATCGGGGAAAAGCGATTCCAGGGGGACGAAGGAGAAGAGAAGAGCGACATATCTAACCTCGTGAAAAGCATATCTGGGGTATCCTAGCGGCTGGTGAAAGGGCCTCTGGTAACACACCGGGAATAGATCTACCCTAGATGAGAGCAAGGAGACACCGAACAACAAGTCGGTGAACCAACTTTGTAGGATCTGGGCGAAAGTCAAATCACAGAAAATGATTCTAAATTGAAACCAAGTTGTAACTAAAGAGAAAAAAATGGAAAAGCAGAAACAAAAGAAGGAAACCCGACGCCGGTGAGCCATGGCTTCATCGGCGTCAGAGAACTTGAGCAAAGAAGAAGCCTTGGTAATTGTGCCTGGGAGCGTTTCGACTAGGGCCGACCACTCGTATAGGGTTCTGAGACCAAGTGACTTGAAATTGACTAATTTTATGTCCCAAATAAGTTTAATACCACTAAAGTCTATCAGTTGGCTGTTCCATCCCACGTCACGGTAATCTTCAGAAATGGGTTATGGAGGTAAATGGAACATCTCTACTTATTGGTGCCATCAATTCTCAGTTTTACTTGGAGAAGGTAAAGCAATTCACTTTTGGTTTTCTTTTTAGGGTGTGTTGTTGCTGAATGTTGTTCTTACAGGTAGTGTCTCTTATCGTGTGACGACCTTATATGTATAAAACTGTCAAAATCCTAAAATTCTTCTCACAAATATGTCGGTTAACTTGCTTTCTAATTCAGTAAAGTGTAAACAGCCTAATTCACATGCAAAGAAAGGATGGGAACAATTCACTGATACTGTTATTCAAAGTATCTCACAGCATCAGTGAATTGTTCCCATTAGCAAATATTAACAACTCATATAACTCATATTTTTGGTATATCATTCTAGTAATTAAACCTAACATATGGGTCTTCCTAGTAAATTTTCCTTTTTTTCCTATATTAAAACCTTGATACTATATAAAAGTTGAAGCTATTTGCTTTTAAAGGCGTCCACATAGCATTTAAAATAACAAATCTGGAGTTGGTACATCAATAATTAACATATTTAGCCGCTAATTAATTAATATTTTTGAAAATAGTAATTACTTTCTATTTTAAAATAATAAAAAAGGAAAATAACAAATATTAAATTTAAACTTTTAGAAAAGGAATTTCAGTAATTTTAATTATGTAATATTAAACCCAAACCTGTATAGGATTTTACCTAACTAATCCAGAGCAGCCACATTATAAGTCGATGCTATTTGCTTCTTAGGATGTCCTTATTGGATTTGAAACAACGAATCGCGGTTAGACATGTCATTAGTTAGCATTTTTAGCTATAATGTTAGTCATATAAGTTGAGGTCTTTTAACCTGGGAAGCATAAAAGTGAAGATAATCTAAACTGCAACATCAAAGTAGAAAACTAATAGAGTTTAAAACCAATTTAGAAGATAAAACATTTTGTTAGAATAATAAAAAAACAAAACAAAGCAAAACCGGAATTTTATTCTTGAGAGTTCAAACAAAGAGTTTATTGACTTGACTCAGCTACCTATCGACTTACTAACAAGGAAAAAGGGATTTTCAAAAAACAAATATAGAGCATGTGAAAAGTTTGGAAGGTAGGGTATGCAGAGCTTAGACAAAATGATAAGAAAACAGAAATAGACATTGTAGATAAGAAGTATATAAAAGATTTGTTCACAAGAAGGTGAAGTGAAGAGAGATTAAGGTGTGTTTGGTCTTTAAGCGTTAAAGAAACGTAACAAGAACGTGGTTTGATGGTGGTGTTTTTATTCGTATCAATTTGAATCAGGTTCTCAAAGATATAAATTGAGGTCTTTCAGTCTAGGAAGCGTGAAGGTGAAGAGGATCTAAACTGCATCAAAAGAGAGAAGTGATAGAGTTCAGTAACAATTTTGAAGCTTATAACAGAAAACAAAACAAAGAACATCTTGCTTGAAAAATGCTTATACTAACAAGCAAAGAAAAAGAGATTTTCGAAGAAGATATATGGAGCATGTGAAAAGTTTAGAAGGTATGGCACATATTGCTTAGACAAAATCAAAAGGGGATGGAAAGAGACACTGTAAGAAAGAATGAAACAAATAAAATGAGTGCTTGCAAAAAGATTGGGAGAGTGATAGCTCTTCGTAGAAAAATATGAATCTATACTATATAAAAGTTGAAGCTATTTGCTTCTAAAGGTGTCCACGTAGGATTTAAAATGACTAATCGAGAGTTATCACATCAATAATTAACATATTTTGCATCTAATTAGTTCATAAAATGATGGAAAGAGACACCGTAGGAAAGAAGTATGTGAAAGATTTTTTCACAAGAAGGTGAGGTGAAGAGGGATTAAAGAGTGTTTGGTTTGTTAAGCGTACATTATGATATTCAAATTCTGCCAATCCAATATTTAGTCATGAGCCTATCATGATGTGATTGAAATACTAGATTTACAAATAGACTAGCTCTAATCTAGCGTGGGTTCATAACCTAGTTTTATTATATAAAGTACGGTTTTGAAAGTTACTAACTCACGAGATCATGACACGTGATTATTTGAACGATCTCAGATTTTGACATGTGTTTGATTTTTTTTTTTTAGTTTTTCCTAAAAGAAAATAGAAAACTAAAAAAAAAAAAAAATTTACATTTATTAATTTATATGTTTATATATAAAAAATAAACTTATAATTTTCTTAACTAAAATGGAAAACTAACAATAAGATAGAATGTCTAGAATTAAATTATATAGAAAACTAACAATAAGATGGAGTGTATTGAATTAAATTATATATTTTACTATGGTAAAATAGATATTTAAATTGTATTGCAAAATCGAATTTGTAAGATTGAAATTTGGTTTAAAGAAATACTAAATTACATACTGAAAAACATATGAGTTACATTACTATTTAAAATTCAAATAACATCAATAAGATATATGTATCTTAGGGACAACATAGTCGAGGTTACTCATGTATATAGTAAAGCTAATCGCATAGTGAATGGATTAGCAAACTATGTGTTTTAATTACTGCTCGGTTTGTATTTATTTGATGTTTGTCCGACAGTTGTAAGTCCGACATTGTTAGAGGATACAAACGGGATGTCGTTTCCATAGAGTGTCCGAATGTAGTTTTTATGTTATGAATAACAAAATAGTTTATTATGATGAAATAGATAGTTAAAATATAAGTAAAATTGAATGTCTATGATTACAATTTATTTCATACAAAAATTACTACATTAAATATTAAAAAAAGTGTGTAGATTACTATTTACTATATAAAGTTTAAATATTATTGATAAATATTTAAATAAATTTTATAAATTTATATCATACACCCGCCTATTTAGGCGGTTCTTATCTAGTCTTATTATATAAAGTATGGTTTTCAAAGTTACTAACTCATACGATCGTGCCACATGTCAAGTCAAACGATCAGATGTTTACATGTGTCATTCAAAATTTAATTTAGTATGATTTAGTATGGATAAGAATACTAATTAAAAAGACCATTGAAGTTTAAAATAGTAATATAATTTTCTAAACATTATTTTAGTTGGATAAAATTATATTTGTCAATGTAATACAATGTTTTTATTCGTCAAATTAAAACACAAAATATTAATGAACTTATAAGAATAAAATTTTGAATACTTATATTTTATTCTAAGAATTTTAACTCATCGTATGATGGAGCGTCTTGCATCTTTTGATGTGATACTATATCTATGTTTTATTTTAAGAATTTTTACTCATGTAATCATAAGTGAAAATAGAACATTTTGAGAAAAAATAGCTTAGCTTATAGGATTTAACTTTTCAATTATTTTTAATGAGAATATTTTCATTTATTAATTTTAACTCATTTGATATTAATTTGCATGATGTAAGATTAACTTACGAGATTACCGCATATATAAAAAATATATTTTCAACAATGTTTGGTTTTAAATATTTTTGTGGATTTCTATTTTTTTAATTAATTATTAGCCCTAAGCGTTTTGGTATTCGAGTCAGGTTCGGGTCGGCTATTTTGGGTTTGGGTTTAGAAGTTTAGGACCCGTTTGGGTAATTTAAGATTTCAGGTTGGGTTAGGGTTCGAGTTTATTTATATATTAAAATATCAAATTTTGTGTGCAAATCTATTAAATTACTTGAAATTTTTAAAATATTTCCAAAACAACACGAGTAGTTTTGCTTGAATATATCTAAAAATAAACAAAAATAATTAAAATATCCGAAAAAATCCTAATATTTTCTGTATACAAGTATAAATATAACTAATATATACTTATATTTGAGATATGTTTGGATACCTATTCAGGTTCGGGTTTTTTGGGTTTTGAAGTTTAGAACCGCTCGGGTCTTTGAAAATTTTGGGTTCGGGTTCGGGTTGGTTCTTAGGGTTGGGGTATTATGCCTAGACCTATTAATTATGTTTTGTTAATTTTTAATTATTTTTAATACTAACTAGGATATAGATTTGATATGTCATAAATATTATTTTGATATGAAAATGTTATCACTCAATATGAAGTGTGTAGAATTTAAATCGAGTTTATTATGATGACATAGATAGTTAAACTGTATTACAAAATTGAATGTGTAAGATATAAATTTATTTTTTCTTTTTCTTTTCTAGATATTAAATTAAATATAGAATGATGATCGGTTACTTTTTAGAATTCAAATATCATTTATAAGATTGAGTGTGTATAATTAAAATAGAATGGATAAGACTGAAATTTTGTTTAAACCAATAATTATTAAATTAAATATCAAGAAAAATATATTGATTATTATACAAAATTCTATCGATAAAACTTGATTTTTGTATCTTAGACCCGCCTAAATAGGCGGGCCTTATCTAGTACTATATAAAAGTTGAAGTTACTTGTTTCTAAAGCTGTCCACATAGGATTTAAAACAACGAATCAGGAGCTAACACATCAATAATTAACATTTTTTGCTATTAGGTTAATTGACAATTTTTTAGATTTTAATGATTTTCTATATTTTTGTTTTGTAAAATGAAAAAGAAATATATGGAGACATAAGAATATTTTGTCATAAAAATCCAAAGTTTTTATATGTAATAGTTTACTAAAATTATAATTAAAAATATTTAAAAATATGGAAAATATCTTAATTTAAAATCCGGAAACAGAATAAATATTAAAATAATTTTAATATTAACATACATAATATATGGATAAACAAATTGTAAAATGATTTTATATAAAAGTTACTAAAATTATAAACGAAAATATTTAACGGAAAAATATACTAACTTAAAAATGAAAACATTTATTAAGAAACTAATGGTCATTATTAGTTTCATTAAATTATTAGTACTTCATCTTTAAAGAAAATAGCCATATAAGCACAACATGAATCATATAGATTGATATTTTTAAAATTTATGAATTTTATGTTAATTGTTTTTTATAGATACAACCAATTGCATAACTTCACATCAGCATTTAATTTTGTTAAAACAAAAATCGAATTAATTTAAATTTTTTAAAATAAGTAAAGTCGAAGCTATAAACTTCTAAGATTGTCCACATAATATTGTAAACGATCAATCGCATAACTTCATGTCATCAACTTAATTTTTTTTTTTAATCATTAATTTTGAATTTAAATAAATATTTCCTTTTTTGTCAAACAAATGAATATCTTTTTACCAAAACTTTCCCATTAGCAAGACAAAGAGAAATATGTTAATGTTTAGGTAAAAAGTGAATTTTAGTTTCCCATTAATAACGAAAAGTAAAAAACATTAAACAACAAAAAAAAAATAAAGTTAATGTTTACCTAAGAAAGTTATTAAATTAAAAGAAAAATGTTATTAAAAAGAAAATTTGCAAAACAAATAAAATAAGTTAAAGTCAACCACAAAAAGCTTTGGGTTAAAATGAGAAGGAAAAGGCTAATAATGAAATTTAAAACTTCCATAATTAAAGTATTGATTTTATGTATAGATTTTAAATAGACATGTTATATAGTACAGGGAACCATATTGAAGTGGGTTCGAGGAGAAAGACTCGTATTAAGAACTCTCTCTACTACATGTATAGACAAATGCTAGAGACTCCGGCGACTTCTCGGCTCTTATATGGCCACAAAGTCGACCGATTCTTACAGCAATATTAAAATTGCCGATCGGGTTGGTGTTGAGATTATAAAGACGCCGTTATATATGGCACCGATATATGTTAATGGAAACGAATATGAATCAGCAACTGACGTGTGGGCGTTAGGATGTGATGTCGTTGAGATGTTTAGTGGCAAAACGACATGGATTGTGAAAGCAAGATCACACTTCATGTTGCTTTGATATGAATCCGAGTTACCGAAGATTCTAGAATTGTTGTCGGAAGAAGGCAAATATTTTTTGTCGAAGTGTTTTGTTAAAGATCCTGAGAAAAGATGGACGACTGAGATGTTTTTAAACCATTCGTTTGTAGCCTTCGATCTTGAAGATGATCACCGAAAAGACTCTGTTGTGCACGTTAAGGAAGAAGAGAAAGTACTGATACCTCCAAAGTGTCATTTTAATAAATCTGTTTTGACTTATTTAAATAGTAAAATTTTACTAGGATAGAATTGATCGGCTGGAGAACTATAAAATACATTCATTTTATTTTTCATGTCATGATATCAAAATCGAAACTCACATTCATATAAAAACTAGAAAAGATTTTCTTCAACTCATTATTTTATTGAATTATATTTGGTGATTGTTTATAGATATAAAGAAAAATAATAATTTTAACAATCATAAGTGCAGTAGCAGGTTCTGGTTAATGGTGTGCCGGTTGGTGGTTCACACGTTCCTGTTCCTTTCCATTTATCGCGACAATCTAGGTTACAGTCTTTAGGATCACAGTGATCTCCTTCAAGATAATCATGACATATATGGCCTTGCGTCTTCTCCACCACCATTCCTAATAATACATATTTAAAACATATACTATCATTTAAATTGTTTCTCTTATAAAACTAAAAAGGTGATAAACGAAAAACCATCAAAGCATACCAATAATAAATAGTACAATAAAAAATTGTAAGAACCCTATTTTTAGCCATCTTTGATGGTACAAATAAAATAAAACTGATGGATGTTATTGTATTGTGAACAATAGGATAAATTGGATGCATACATATATATAAATATCAAGAATTAAAATAAAAATGAAAGAAATCAATTGTTAGTAATTAATGAAAACAAATCTAAAAAGTAATCAAAAGTAAGAAAAATATGATAAAGTCAACAAAAAAAAGGATGCATAGAAAAACGTTAAATAGTGTTGACCAAAAAAGGAGAGAAATCAGTTAGTACTTAATGAAATGCTTGAATAGGAACAACCCCCCCATAAAAATGAAATATATCTAGAAATTAATTAAAAGTGAAAACAAACAAGAACATTATAAACCGTAGTTAATAATACTTTATCATAAATAGAATAAAATTTTGATAATGTCAACAAATATGAAATAGATGTTAGAAAAATATATATACAAAACAAGATATATATTTATTCATTTAATTTGAAAATCTATAAAATTATAACTAACTAAGTAGGTAAGCAAACATACCATGAGCTCACATGTAATTCTTCTATTTTCTAATTTTATGAATAGTTTATTTAAAAATTAAATTATAAAATCATTTAATATCTGTCTAATCAGGTTTACATACTCATAAAATAAATTCGTAGAATATTAATCTTTAAACCGATTTAAAAAAACTAATTAATTTTGCAATGAAATTTGAATGCATCCTCTAATTTCAAACAAAAAGATTATCATAAAACATCAAATAAAAGAAATAGAGAGAGTATTCAACAATTTTCCACTTTTCTGCCTTCAATATATAAGACCTTTAAGTTTGACAAAAAATGCTAAGCTACATAACTAGGTTATATTTAAATTTTTCGATATACTATAGAAAAGTTGAAGATATTTGCTTTTAAAGGCGTCCATGTAGGATTTAAAACAACTGACTGAGAGTTGAACATCAATAATTAACATATTTAACATCTAATTAATTAACATTTTTGAAAATACTAATTATTTTCTATTTTTTTTTAAAAAAGGAATAACAAATATTAAATTTAAAGTAATAAAACAAGAAGCAAAGTAATTTTAAATAAGTCCTCACCAAAAAAAAAAGTAATTATAATTATGTAATATTTTCTTTATGGGATTTTACACAACTAATCAAAGAAGCCACATCATACCTTAACATTTTTAAATCTTATTAATTAACAAATTAATATATATTTAACCAAATTTCTTTTTAAAATAAAATTTAATGCAATTTTATTTAATTAAGCTTCTAGATCCGTCCACGTGGGATTTAAAACAACTTATTTGGATGCCACATCAATAATTGACATATTTAACATCTAATTAATTAACATTTTAGAAAATAGTAATTACTTTCCATTTTAAAATAAAAAAGGAAAATAACAAATTTTAAATTTAAACTTATAAAAAAAGGAAGCTAAGTAATTATAATTATGTAATATTATTTTTATAGGAATTTACACATCTAATCCAGAGTAGCCACATCATAAATTAACATTTCTAAATCTAATTAATTAACATATTAAAATATATTTAATCAAAATACGTTTTAAAAATAAATCTATACTATATAAAATTTGAAACTATTTGCTTGTAAAGCCGTCCACGTACGATTTTAAACGACCAATCGGGAGCTGCCACATCAATAATTAACATATTTAGCATATAATTAATTAACATTTTTGAAAACAACCAATCGAGAGCTGCCACATCAATAATTAACATATTTAGTATCTAATTAATTAACATTTTAAAAAATAGTAATTACTTCCTATTTTAAAATATAAAATAAAAAGGGAACTAACAAATATTATATTTAAACTTATAAATAAGGATCCTATAATTATAATTATGTAATATTAAACCCAAACTCTTATAGGATTTTATACAACTAATGCAATATTTTTAAATATAACTTAAAGAAACGTAACAAAACATTTTAAATATAACTTTAAGAAATGTAACAAAGACGTGGTTTGATAGTGGTGTTTTTAATCGTATCAAGTTCTCAAAGATATAAATTGAGGTCTTTCAGTCCGGAAAACGTGAAGGTGAAAAGGATCTAAACTGCATAAAAAGAGAGAAGTGATAGAGTTAAATACCAATTTAGCAGCTAAAACATTTTCTTTAAATAACAGAAAACAAAACAAAGTACATCTTGACGAGCTTGAAAAATGCTTATACTAACAAGAAAAAGAAGAGATTTTTGAAGAAAAAATATGGAGCATGTGAAAGGTTTAGAAGGTATGCCACATTTTGCTTAAACAAATCAGAAGAGGATGGAAAGAGACATTGTAAGAAAAAATGAAACAAATAAAACTAGTGCTTGCAAAAAGATAGGGAGAGTGATAGCTCTCTGTAAAAAATTGTGAAGACAGAAATTCATATATATATTGAAAAAAATGTGAGAAAAATATGAGTTGTTAAAAGAAAGTGTAGATAAGCTTATGAATATACTTCTATATAATATCTTATTTCTAGAAGAGCTATACTAACTAATGTTGCGAAGATAAACGAAAAACAATAGTAAATTTACGGGTACCAAAATGAGAAAGTCGTCGAAGTTATTTTCCATACGACAATTAATTTCATACGTAAAACGACGTCATTTTCCTAAACATCTAAAGATAAAGAGAGAGTCATGAACCAAAAAAATGTTCATTTGATAAATATTGTAAACCTAAAAGTTGTATTAAAGTTACTTTTAGTTATGTATTTAAATTGTAAATATTTGTCATGGTAATTTTAAAATTCAAAGAGTTTATAATATTAACAACATGTAGACATATAAAAACATATATTTCAAAATTTTCAATAAAAAATTTTAGTCACACAAAAATTTATTAAAAGTTTTACGAATAGACCAACGGGTAGCGTGGGTTGATAACCTAGTCTATACTATATAAAAATTGAAGCTATTTGCTTTCTGAAGGCGTTCACGTAGGATTTAAAACAACGAATCGGGAGTTGCCACATCAAAAATTAACATATTTAACGTCTAATTAATTAACATTTGTGAAATATTAATTATTTTCTATTTTAAAATAAAAAAGGAAAGAACATAGACCACTGACCACTAAAAATAATTAACATAGTATTTAAAAGAAAAAAGGTACATTGACCCTAAATTAAGTAATAATAAGGGAATTTTGCAAAATCTTCCATATTCCCCTCTGAAACTTACATTCCCTACCATATTCTACCTCACCTTATAAAGTCTACCACATTTGGTAATTCGTGGACGAAAATGCCCTTAAGGTGGGTCAGGGACTCTGACTTAGATGGTGACAGCTTTTGGCAGATGTGATGATACAGGACGAAAAATCATGATGGAAGCATAAAGGATTAGGAGAAAAAATAATAGAGAACAGATGTCTTCTACTGTTGTTATTGGGTATTTAAAATTGACTTGTATAAGAAAATTGGTTATCCAAAATTTTGCGGGGGACAACGTAATAGATAATACATTAGAAGATATGATTACCTGCTAGCGGGGGATAACGTAATACATAATGCATTAGGAGACATGATTACCTGTTAGCGGAGAAATTTCGCGGGGGACAACGTAATATATAATACATTAGGAGATATGATTACCTGCTAGCGGGGGACAACGTAATATATAATGCATTAAGAGACATGATTACCTGTTAGCGGAGAACAATTGGTGACAGACTTTTGTTTTAGTCTCCAAATCTTGTCTCCGAATAGAAATTCTCTGTTACATATACGTTTTGTCCATCATCTTGCTCTATTATTATGAATCCTACATCTTATATGCAATTATTTTCATTTAAGAATTTTGAATTTTATTTAGATTTTTCGCCATCTATTTTGGTGTACAGATTAGTTGAGCGTTATTATCTTCATCTACATATTTACATATTTTAATAATATGTTATATTGGGGATAAGTTCATATCGAATGAGTAATAGAATTAGATCGGGGACAAATTCAGATCGAATGATAGACAAGATAATATGTAATAACTGGATATTTTTGTTATTTTACAATACAAGAAAAAAAAAATCGTGTCGGTGAAAACAATAATGCTCAGCTAATCTGTGGACCAAAATAGATGGTGAAAAATCTAAATCAAATTCGAACCCTTAAATGAGAACAATTGGTAGATAAAATGTGGGATTCATGATAATTTTAAAAGATGGTGAAATCGGGGACAAGATCTAGACATAAAAGAGAATTTTTTTTTGGGCAAAGAGTTGTTTTCATTACATTAGGTTAGAACCCAAATACAAAGATAATAGGATGTTAAGATCCCATAGTTTAAAGCACAACAAAAAGGGACAAACCCCAAAGCTACAATAAGAAAGATAGAAATATACATAAAGTTAATCAACAAGAAGTCCTTGAGAGCTTTGAGCCAAAAGCAAACATGCTTTATGGAACTTGTGAGATCAAAGTTTGTCGATGATTCCTCCAAGAGCGAGTCAATGGATGAAAGAGTTGCCAATGTCAATAGACGAATGGGCGTTGATGAAAGGGTCAAAGGTGAGAAACTCGCCGGCACGAGAGTAACTACATGAGGTAGTGCTTTGAGATAGGTTCGAACAATGGTGAAGGTTTTCAGCTGCTTGCGTTTGCTTGCTAAAGTTTCATAGGAATGAGAGTTAAACTTGGGCCAAGCTGAGCAGAGGGAAACATTAAAGAGAATTTATGATGATTAAAAATTAGGGGACAAAATCAATTAAAAGTTATATGTAAAGAATTTGTGCACGTTGTCGGGAGAAGTGAGAGAGAGACAAAAACGTTTCATTTTGTATTCGGAAAGATAATGATGTGTGGTTAAAGCGCACGGATCTCGAGGAAGGAGAGATGAAATAGAGAAGAAATAGTGAGGGCAATATAGATATTTTAAGTGGAAATGTGGTATGATGTGTAAGGGAGGAAGAATTATGGTAGATTGCATAAGAAATTGAAAATATATGGTAGATTTTATAATTTTTCCTAATAATAAGATGTCTTATTGTCAGCATTTAATCAAGCACACTCTGTAAATTATTTTTTCAGTAACAAAGAATCTTTAAAATCATTTTGAATCTGAATATTCAAGCTTCAATACTTTATAAATTTTTAAATTCTTAGCTCTTTAAGAAAAAGATGCATATAATGTAAATAAATTTTTTTTTGTTATATAAATTTTAAATAATAATAATAATAATAAAGGACAATTGCAGGTAAATCATATTTATTTTCTTTATATACTATATATTTCTATTTTCTTCTTGGTCATATTTGTTTATTTTAAAGTGTTTGGACGCTTACTGGTATGCCTTTATTGCTTGTCAAGTGGCCATGTTGTTCTTTATATGTTTAGTGGTATATGCTTTACTTTTATTCTTTACTCAATTCGATTGTCTTATTTTCTTCCAATTTTAATCACTTGAAAAGCAAAGCATATGCATTGTAATGGATGTTTTGATTGGATTCCACTCACGTTAGTCAATAATAAAAGGTCCAATAAGTCATATATCTAATTAAAAACAACTATACTATTTTTTAATAAAACAAAATTAAAATGTTAATATTAGGTATAATTAATAAGACCAAGTGAACTCCCACCAGTTAGTAATATCATTGGGCATTATTGAACTGAAGATTTTTGTCTTATAGTTCACATTATTCAATAATTAAAGCAAGATTCCATTTTCTTATTCCCTGCAAAGATGCTTGGTTGTTGAATGAAACAAAAATGCTTTTCCATAAATAAAATAAATTAACCGAAGTTTTTGATTCAGCTTTCAAATGGAGATCCATCTGGTTCGTTTAGGAATTAAGTATCTTTAATGGAATTTCTGCTCATTTACTAACTTCTAGCATCTTTTTACAATTGTATACACACATTCAGTACAAATATATAACAAAACCACATCGACCTCAATATAATTTCACTGGTCAACACTCCTGGAACACTCTAAAAAAGCACTGATTACCAATATATTTCCAACGGATTTTAAAATATTACAAACGATATAATATATGTATATATATATATATAATACGTGATGTACATGAATGAATCTTAATCTATTTAATTTTACCTAAAGTTTTATTAATAATAAAAAAATTTACATTTATTTTAATTTATTAAAAATACTCACTATGTTTCAATCTATTTTTGGGGGCAAAAGGCTTCCATTCACTTGAATGTTCAAAAAGCGAGAAGTTTGTAAAAGTTAAAACTAAAACAATACAAAGAGTTTTTTCAAAAAGATGCTCAATTTTGAAAAGCTCGCAATTTTTAAAGAATCTCTTGAAACTTCGGATGATTCATAGTATTAATGTTTGGTTCACACACAAGTATTTATATAATTTGTGGATCAAAAGTCTTAAGATCAAAAGTACAAGATGGAATATGTATACAGAAAGTATAGAAATGTTTTTATAATCGTGTAAGTAAACATAGAAGCGTATAGGAAAAGTAGACAAATTGTATTAAAAAAAGATAGTAGTATTGTATTGATAATATGTAAAGATTTGGTCCCAAGATAAGAAATGATATTTAGCGTGATTATTTGAAATATGACAATGGTTATGTCTAAAATTGTGGTGAAAAACTGAGAAGACGTTCACACAAAAAAAAAAAATAATTGAGAAGACGAGATCCTTTTTTTTGAAGTCTTCACCTCTCTTTTATACTTTATTTCTATCTCTCAATGTGCCTTACTTATTATTTCTAGTATAACTCAGTGAATAACTCTCATGGTATATATGATGACAAAAAAAAAAAACTCTCATGGTAATTAATTTATAAAGTTTTATTCCTTTGATCATGAGAAGTAATTCATGAACGGAATCACAAATTAATGTCAAGATTTTACCACCTCTTTTATGCACTGTAGACATTTTTGGATTTTCTAAATTGATGGTCCTATCATGCTCAAGATGGATCCAAAGCATCTACAAAAGTTTTTCTCCTCAAGGAATTCTCACTAGCTCAAAATTTTTGTGAACCTCTTAGCTAGACTTTTCAATAGTATGAGGTATGCTTCCATTCTTGCATCCTTTACTTCGTAAGCGCATTTGAATTTATTACAATCTTTTACTTTGCAATTATTTATTCACTACTGATCCCGAGTGAAAGGCAAATTCTGGCTATTCGGGTTTCGTATTCAGCTTAGTTGTCGAGGTTGACATGGTGTAGTTTTAACTTCAATCTTTTACATGAAAGACTACACCTAAACTACAAGTGCACAATAAATCAGTAATCGTATTTGAAGATAGATCCCATTGAGAGTGTAGCTATAGAAGATCAGGCGAAGACAAAACTAAACTTAGGGGTTTTGGTTCTCGGTTTCCTAATAACTAATGCAATGAAAGCAAATGAAAGCAATGAATGAAAGCAAGTAAATGAATGAAAGCAATGTAAGAATCGGTTAATAGTGGTTGTAAGTATGCGATTTAAGGCTTTCGGCATTCTAGGATTTCTACTGGTATCTTGGTTCTCGATAAATAGGGATGTCAACCAGACCTTATGTCCACGGGCCTGGTCCGTTTAGTAACATAGTGGGGTGGGTACAGGCCTATGTAGTGAAGTCCAAAAAATAGCGGGCCTAGCAGGTATGATCCGTTTGGATTGCGGATTAAACAAGACATGCCCATTAAATGTAGCGGGTTTGCGGGCGACCCGAAAAAGACCTTTGCATCTTCGTCGTTCAATCGTTCGCGCTTCAATTCTTCTTGAATCCTTGATTTATTGAAATAATTTTGTAGTGAATTGGAAGTAATCTTTCATTTGTTGCTTCAATTCTAATCGAATCCTTGTTTGTTCTTTTATCTTTTGTAGTGTTCTTGTTTGTTCAATCGAAACAAAAAAGCTAAGATCTTACTATGAATCTGTGATCGCTTCTAGGCCAGCGGTCGAGGTTGTGAAATTGAGAACGAATAAGCAGAGAGATTGAGAATTTTGGGTTTGTTATAGTTAACCCAACAACTTCTTCCTTTTCAATTTCATACCATGAGCCTGCTGTTGAGAAGATAATTCATGTTTTCTGGTCTCGCCTAGATTTTCACCTCCTAGTTTCACTTATTAAGTCTCTTGAAAAGGAAAGTTGAGAGTCAAGAGAAAGCATGTTCAAACATTGCTCCTTTTGATAATAACTTCAAGATCGAATGAACCTTATTTTTTGCAATCTTTATTCACCATTCTACATGATGTATCCCTATTTTTACCGGTTTTAACTATGTTTTAGGTATAGGTTTTAGAGTCTATTTGTTATTTCTAGAGTTTTTTCTAGTGTTTTTCATGTTATTACATGCTTAGGATTCATTTGGAGATAATGGAGCATTGTGGAGGAAAACAGAGAACTTATGCTGCAGAAGAAATCAGGAGACTAAAAACCGCGTAGGTGTCGAACCGAGTGACACCAATACCAGACGGCAATTCAGAGACGCAACTTATTAAAGTTTTGAAGATTTTCAAATTAGGTCCAGAACTTTCCCTTATTTTTAAAGAATGCCCATCACGTTTTTAGGTCATATATATAGATTTAAAGGTCATTGTTTAGACCTAAGCTTGGAGAGGCTATTCCCCTTATCTCTTTTGTTCTTGGAAGCAAAACCCTTTGGAGACTCCCTTTAGAGAAGATCTTTCTTACTCTTTCTCATGATATATAGCCGTTTTTACTTTCTTGTCTTACAACCTCACAATCTGCTATTGCTTTCTTCTATTTCTTTTTATTTTCACTACTATTTTACTTAGCTTAATTCAAAACCTTGGTCTATTTTGTGATCTGAGAGCTTTGTGGAATTCAACCATTAAGTGCTACAATCGATCTCTTATTTGAGAGAGTGGTCTTATGGCAATTTGAACCATATCAAATTTGGCGCCGTTGCCGAAGTTCTCTACGATTCACCATTAAATTTTGTCTAAGCTTCTATTTTTCTTTTTCTTTTTATTTACTTAGTCTTTCTCTTTTCTTTTTCTTGTGTGTTTCAGGTGTTTGTCTAATCACAGAACCAGGAACTAGAGAGAAACATGAACGAGAGTAAGAAAAATATTGTCTCAGAACTGATGATAGCACTGAATTGTCAACATGCTAAGGAAAGTCGAGTTATAGTACTAGTGTCAATTGACACCACCACTCGCTTCGATCGACACACATCACTGGTTGAAGCAGAGTCGTCTCCGATAGCAACTTTTCAAGTTGGGATCACTCCTATAAGTCCATTCACTACTGTCACGTCACACTGCACTTCTCATACTTTATCCACCTCTTAAACGGCTAAGGTACTCCTCTCCTCCTCATAAACCTCCAGATATCCTCAATAAGACTTTAAAATTTCCAACAAATGTTTCACGGTTAAGCAAGCTACAAGTTTCTCGTCGAGCGGTAGTTCTTTCTTTTGATGATTATGCAGGAAAAAGAAGTATTCCAGCCATACTTGAGCCCACCCTGCTGATGCTCCTCTCTTCCTAGATAGACCTCATACACTAATTGCTTATACACCAGCATGGATGATAAGAAGTCTTTCTCCGCGATATTTACTACCACCATCTGATCCACCTGATCCCCATATTCCATCAAAGTCAAGCTATTGACTATAAACAAGCGCTTAGTGGGAGGCAACCCACTAGTATGGTTTCTTTTTCTTTTTCTTTTTCTTTACTTTTTTGTTTTAATTTTCTCGCTTACTCCGGATTTGAATACCACTGGGGACAGAGCCATTTAAGTCTAGGGGAGGCGCTTACTAACTACGTTTTTCTTTTTGAGTCTTATTCTTATTCTTATGTTTCTTTTTGAGTCGTTTTATTGAGTCAAAATTTTGTAAGGAATTATGATCTCTATTCTTTAGATTATTGCCTGGTTGATTAATGTTGCAGGTTCGACTCAATGAGGATATCCTGGTTTCCAACACAATTCATTAAGGCCGGACCTAATCTCACTGCTCTTCCTTTTACCTCATCAAAACGGTTAGTGTTCATAGAACTTGACTCCTTGTTCATACCTGATATTGAGACCAATGTGAAAAAGAAAAGTATTCCTCTCCCCTTATAAAAAAAAAAGAAGAAGCAAGAGATTGATATGATTTTCGGTAGTGTATAGGGGTAGGAATATTTCCCATGACCCCATTATTATATATTATTAGGAATGATCAATTACAAAGGTTGGAAATATGTCGAGGGTGTCGATCCAGTATGCGAGTTCCCCTTTGTTTACTCTTCAAAAAGAACAAGTCTGGGGGAGAGAAAGAATACCAAAGAAAAAAAATATATATATAAAGAATGGTCGATTCATCATGGTATAGTACATGAATGAGTCTAAAAGGTTCTTGAATATTAGCTTGATTGATGAGACCCAGCGATGAAAGCCTAGTGGAAATAGTTGTGGAATTAGGTATGGAATCTAGAATGTTGTGTAAGCTTGCGGAGAAATACATGTTGGTTAGGATTTGATTAGAACTGCTAGGCATATGGATTTGGTTAGGATGATCATGGTAATAGGCTATAGAATGTTAGGAGTTCTTCTGTTTTCAAACCTCTTCCACGGGTTCGCCTTTTGTGTTTTGCTTGAGGGTAAGCAAAAGCTAAGTTTAGGGGAGTTGATATATCCCTATTTTTTACTTGTTTTAACTATGTTTTAGGTATAGGTTTTAGAGTATATTAGTTATTTATAGAGTCTTTTCTAGTCTTTTTCATATTATTACATGTTTGGGATTCATTTGGAGATAATGGAGCATTCTAGAGGAAAACAGAGAACTTATGCTGCAGAAGAAATCTGGGGACTAAAAACCGCGTAGATGTCGAGCGACACCAATACCGGACGGCATCTTATAGACGCAACTTATTGAAGTTTTGAAGATTTCCCAATTCGGCCCAGAACCTTTCCTTATTTATAAAGAAGGCCCATCACGTTTTTAGTTCATATATATAGATTTTAAAAGTTATTGTTTAGACCTAAGTTTGGAGAGGCTATTCCCCTTATCTCTTTTGTTCTTGGGAGCAAAACCCCGTTCTTTCTCATGATATATTGACTATTGATTTCCTATTCAGATTATGATTTGTGTTTCTTTGATCATGTTTGAGTAATCCACTTGTTAGGTTTAGGGTTTCTTATTAGGGATTCATATGGTTTAGTAGATTACCCCCCTGCTAGGTTATCTGTAGAATTTTTCATCTTTAATTGTTCTTAATGCTAGTTCTAGAGTAATTAACTAGAACTTGAATCCAAATAATAAATATACCCGCCATAGTTGGATCTATTATTTGATGAGCCTGGTTTATAGGTATGTAATAAGAATCGGCCTATCTACTAAGGTGAACAGTTGAACTTGTTTAGAATGCATGTCTAGGTATAAGATCTCTTGACACTTTGCGGTCGGTTCGTTCGATTGCAGGCAGGCCCGTCTGCCATCTCTATCGACAAACTAGGATTATGATCTCTTAAGTTTCTATTGTTTTGTTCTAGTTAATAACTACGAAGGCAGAATAAACAAATTAATCTAGGTTATAGGACTAACCGATAATCTTTCTATACTCCGTTTCTCAACTTACGCATGCAACAACGCAGTTCAATGCATTAGGATCGGATTCGCTAAGTACTTTATGTCTTGTCACTCAACTTATGAAGACAACAACACGAAGGATTGGTAACACTATGTTCGAGATTAGGTTTACTAGGTCAGAGCTCTAAACCTCTTGGATCAGCGTTTGGTGATCAATCTAAACCCATGCATTAAGTAAAAGATCTCCCAAAATAATCTAAGTGAGAAAGAAATACGGACCTAACAACCTAATATGATTTGAACCATAAATCCCGTTTAAATCAACTCATAAAACCCAACAAAGAGAACTACTTGCTCATGATGCAAAGAAACGACATGGAGGTGAAGTAGAAAAGCATCTTAAACGAATCAAATAAAGAAAGAGGGATCAAAGGAAACTTCTTTAGGTGTCACATAAGATAACTTGTCTCCCCAAAAGTTGTATAAGAAAGAGTAGAAGAAGAGAATAAAGAGATCAAAGAAGAACAAGAGTAGATATTTTCAAGGGACGACAAACTTCAAGAACATGGAGGGCTTCTACGAATTGAGTTTGGAGGCTGAGAGTCTCGTCGGGGTTGTGGCTGTGAAGGAGGCGAAGATATGCTCTAAGAGGTTTCTGTAAAATCATGTTAGGGTTTCATCATTTAGTCTCGGTTTTTATAGGCTTCAATTAGGTCAAGGGGCAAAGTCGTCTTTCTGTTGATTAGGTAAGTGGTTGGTCGAGCTTCTGGCTTTGTGGTGAGTCTTAGTGACCAGTTGGAAGAGTGAGAGACAACACGGATGCAAGCTTCATGATCGGTATTACAAGTTATTTTTCATTATACTTTAAATAATAGTATAAATTTATACTTATAAAATATTAAAAAAAAAAAAACCACACAAATATATATATGTAACTCGCAAATATACTTGGCTTGACCCTAGACTAAATAATTAACTAAATATATTAATATACGAAAGAAACACATAAACACGTCCTCACCTTATCCAATCAACTCATAAATCATGGTTTAGAGCAAGTCCATTGGGAGATCCTTACCAGTTTTTAACATAAATCTTTAATAATTTTGGAAAAAAATAAATCTAAAATGTGATTTAAGCTTGGGATCGCACCTTATTTTAGAGTTTTTTCAGTTGTTAAGGTGCTCATACGTGGCAACTACTCATTGGTTGCTTTTTTTGACAAAACATTTTTTTTCTTTTGCCGTGTTTTGCTTTTCAAATTGATTCTCCTCTCTTCTCTTCTCTTGTTAACTCCGGTGGCAATTGAACGATTGGTGATCATCATCATCACGCGTTTATATCATCAAATCGGAAGAGATTATCGACGGAATTTGTCTCTTATCCTCCGTGCTCATCATCTCAACCGACGCTGCTCAACGTCGATGAGTTTGGTGAACTTAATCGGAGAGGACTGTGAACCAAATCGGAGATGGGGTTTTTCACTTTTTGGGGTCTTTTAGTAAAACAATCTCATTTTCATTCATTAGCAAAAGATCACAATTGGGGGTTTATATACAATTAGACTTGGCCTAAACCATAAGCCACTAAACCAAATTAAGATTGGTTTATAGAATACCAATCTGCACAGACTCTATAATAAGAAGAAGCTAAACTATATACAAAATCTATGCTATATACATTAATAGTCCCTCTTATCTCAATTGAAGTTGCTTGGTACCAATAGTGTATCAGAAATTCACAATCATTATCTTCTTTGCATCTTTTTGGAGTTGTCAAGGAATCAAACTCATTTGATCATTGTAGGTAACGTGGATATATGAAGCATATGTTTTTGGGGAATGATAAGTGCTTAACCATGATTGAACCACATAAGACATGGTGAAAGAGAAAAGAAGAATTGATAAGTGCGTTATTTAGATTTAGGAGATCAAGCTCCACGTTTCCATATTCCCACTTTGTTAATTATGTTCTTTGGTTTTAGGATTAGTTATCGATCCCCTTTGCTTTCCTTTGTGTACTTAAAGGCTTCCAAGTTATGAGAAGGAATTATACTTGATTTGCCAAAAGAAACTTGTGTTTGTGTTGTGTGTTTACACATTCTCTTAGCTTTGAAGAAGGACCACCTAACAGGGAATCAAAGTTTTGTAAATAGAACCCACGGCGACGTCGAAATGTATGTATGCTTCAATCTTGTGTGGGTTAGGGGTAGAAGAAATGATGGGATTGGTCGAACTAAGGATGGTTAGATTCTTGTTGATCTTCAAATGGAGAACAAGATCACCAAAGACATGGCTGAGGATGAATTGGAAACGCAGAGTCTAGAAGATAGTTGCTTGGACTTGATTTTGTTGGTTTTTATTTTCTCTGAGAAAAAGTGTTGATCTTTTAAGGTTTCTCTGAAAATCCTTAATGAGATGATTCTACCATTGGAGGAGGAAAAAATAAGAATCTCCTTATGAAGTCCTTAACTTTGAATTATGCAAAAAGTATGATTAATATATTGAAAATTCCTAATGAGGGACTCTACCACTAGGGATGCTCTTAGGAATAACAACATCAGCAATATGGTTCAAAAATGATCCCGGTCTACATCAGTTTAGATTAACTGGTAAAGGATTAAATCATAATAATATCCAAAACTTAATTCATTAAACCAACCCAAATTCTAAGGAGGGTGTATCCAATCTTATATTTTGAGTGATTTGAGTTATTTTGAGTTTTTATATGATTTTGAAAAATTTGGGGGAATTTAAGGAAGTTGTTATAATCTATGGTAAAATCTTCTCAAATTCCACCTAAAACTATGGGATTTAAAATTCTGTATTTTTAACTAAGGAAATCCACTAAAATTCATTTAAGTCTCTTCAAGTCACTACAAATCCAATCCTTAAAATGTTTTCAATAACAGGGAATTTTAAAGTAGATTTTAGAATCACTAGTTAATAACATTAAATTTTATGAGATTTGTAAAAATCCATGATTGAATAATATAGGATTTGTTATTTTAACACAAATTACTTGAAATGTTTGATTGAATACACCCCCTAAATCTCGGTAAAATAGATTTTGGCGTCTCCTTAATTATATTTATTAGAACCGGTTTAATAACTAAATTAATCTGTGAATTTAATATTAATCGCCCAAACACGCTATGCTAAGCCACACCATAATTCAATTCACGTGACCATAATATTACGTCACCGGTTTTCTGTACTTTAATTACTTGGTTTAGTTCCCTGGTTCAATAATTAACAAAAGCAACACAAGTAAACCTTCGCAATTTAACATTTTACCAAAAAAATAAAAAACAAAAGTGTAACCTTCGCCGTTTACCTTTGCCGGCGTTTACACTCGACGGTTCATGACGTCTCGACGAAGTGGATCTGCAACGGTTCAACCCCATGGTGGTTACGTCCTCATGACTCAACAATTAAACAACAACAGATGAACAAAACATAAAACAAACATGAAGCTTCATGTACAAGCTGTTGGAACTCAATTTTACATATGTGGCTCCGACCAACTTTCCGGCGACTTTTCCGGTGATGTACGTCACCGGAATGACCGGATGATAGAGTCTTTGGATTCCTTGTAATGAGCACTATAAGATAGTATAGTTACATGTAAATATTGAAGTTATTATGAATGAGTAATTGAGATCTAAAGTGTTTAGCTTGAAAGTTTACAATAACAAATATTGACATTTGTCCCACATTGGATGTTTGAAGATTCTCCTCTAGTATATATAGTGTTATCCATTTAAAATGGTTCACTAGCTATTGGGAAGTGACACTATAGTGTTGGAGATGCAAGTCCTTTATGCAACAACACACATGCGCTGTCGCCGTGTCGGGTCGGGCTTGAGCTTGGGCTCTTGGGGAATAACCAATGTTCTTTTTGGAGAAAATACTTATGAGGCTTTGTTGCATTATTTGTAACATTTGGAACACCTCTTCCTCTCATTCTCTTCACTCGTTTTTTGCTACAAGTTAAACGAAACTCTCTCCCTCTCCTCCTTTCTTCTCAAAGTAAGTCAAGAGTATATCATTTGTTTCAAGTTTGCAGATTCCGCTATCGTGTGTTGCGATACCGATCTTATAGTGATTGTATCCTGCGATCCGCTGCTCATAAAATCGCCACACTGCGAGAGCTAGCAAGATCCTTTGGGAAAGTTTGGAAACACTGTACAAAGTCTTCAATGTGGGTTCTGGAAAATTCGCCACTGGGAACTTCCTTAACTACAAAATGGTAGACTCGAGACCCATCATGGATCAAGTCAATGAGTTGCAATTGATATTCTAAGGCATAGCTGATGAGGGAATGAAGATCTGTGAAACCTTCACGGTGAATTCCATTGTCGAGAAGTTACCTCCAAGTTGGAGTGATTTCAAAAACTACCTTGAATTCAAGCAAAAGCCTTTGAGCTTACAGAACTTGATCGCTAGGCTGCAGAATGAGTCTTCCGAGAGAGACAAATCTTGTTTCGTAGCTCATGATGCAAATGTGGCTGAGTACAAGAGAAAGGGTAAAGCCAAAGTTGTTTATAACAACAAGGGTGAAAAACCTAACAAGGGTGGTCCAAAGATAATGTCATCTAAACCCTCCACTAGCTTTAAGAAGCAAGGTGATATTAAAAAAAATTCTGGGAAGTGCACCTACTGTGGCAAGCAAGGTCATAAGGCGAGTGAGTGTTGCAGCAAAGCTAAGGGAAAAGGTCAGCTAACCAAGCGAATTTGACTGAAGATGACCTCTATGCGGTGGTCACTGAAGCAAATGTGGTGACGACTGATGAAAACCCAATGGAGTGGTGGTACGACAGTGGAGCAACCACCCACATCTGCATCAATATAGACATGTTCAGCACCTATCAGAAGTGCAAGTCTGACGACAAACTGATGATGGGCAATGTCTCTCACTCCAAGATTGAAGGCACTAGTAAGGTGGTCTTGAAGCTCACTTCGGGAATGACTATCACCCTTTCCAACGTGAAGCATGTTCCAAAACATGAGGAAGAATCTGATCTCTGGTACTCTGATGAACAAGCACGGTTTTGCTATCAACTTTGAGTCCGACCAGCTGATCCTAAGGAAGAATGGTGTGTTTATTGGTAAAAGTTTTGTTAAGGGAGGACTTGTCAAAATGTGTGTTTAGACAATCCTCAAGAAAGATGATGTAGCTTCTACTTCTGTTTCCAACAATGCTATCAATAAAAATTCAGTTGCTTATTTGGTTGAGTCTTTTGAATTATGGCATGAGCGTTTAGGACATGTGAATTTTAAATCTATGCAACAATTAATTAATTTGAACCTAATACCAAAATACAAAATAAGCAAAGAAAAATGTGAAATATGCGTTCAAGCTAAACTCACAAAAACACCATCTCCTCGTGTTGAACGAACCACCGAACCTCTAAGTTTAATACTCACAGATTTGTGCGACTTAAAATACGTACAAACTAGAGGCAGTAAAAAGTATTTTTTTACCTTCATAGATGATTTTACAAAATACTGCTACGTTTATTTACTACATAGTAAAGATGAAGTCTTGGAGAAATTCAAACAATATAAAACCGAGGTTGAAAATCAACTCTCGAAAACTATTAAGATAGTTAGAAGTGATAGAGGAGGAGAATATGATGGGCCATTTAATGCGTTATGTCAAGAAAATCCGGTTGGTTCACCTCAACAAACAGAACCGAACTGGTTACTAATTAAAAAAAATGTTTCCCAGTGGGTATAAGCATAAAACAAAACCGAACAAAATAATCAAAATTCCGGTATGATTATTATTTTTTAGTTTTTCTTCTATAAAATACTGAATCCGATTGGTAAAATAAAACTGTACAAATATTTTAGCTGTAAGCTTTTCTGAAATAGTGCAAAGCTGTAAAAAAGAATTGTACAAGAAAATTATACAATAAAGCTGTTACAATCCGATGACTCTAAACTCGATTCAACACAACTCAAACAAGCTTCAATTCGCAGAAACTCAAGAGATCAATCAAAGAACGAAAACAAACAAAGAACAAAACAAACACACGATTGTTTACCCAGTTCGGATCACCGATGTGATGAACCTACGTCTTGGGTCAGAATTAATCCAGCAATCCACTACGAATCAATGTTTACTCAAGCTCAAAACCCAGTGCTCAAGATCGTTTACAAGAGAGAAGAATTGAGATAAGAATTTTCCGTTACAACGAATAATTGAAGAAGACGAAGACTATTTATAACAGAGTAAGGAAAGTCAAACCATCTAATTCCAGAAGAGTCTTTTGATCCTTCTGTTATTCTGAAACTAATTTCTTCTTCTTCTTAAACCAATACCAAACCGGCACTGAACCATGATCCACCAACTAACCAGCTAAACCAAGTCGACATCAGGCTAAACCAAAAGTTTGAATCATACCTTTACAATTCTCCACCTTGATACAAATCTTCTTCAACATAGTAGACTGCTATGCTTGGACTTAACCTCCAGCAATGCAAGCTTAAAAGCTTACTTCCATTCGATCAGCTTCAGAGTATCTAAAGCTGAATCAAAACTCTTCACAGGTATACACTTGGTCAACATATAAACAGGATTGATAGAAGTATGAATCTTCACTACTTCAATGTTTCCTTCTTCAATAATGTCACTCAGAAATGACCTCTTGCGTGCAATATGCTTGGTCCTTTCATGGAACACTCTGTTCCTGGACAAACAAATTGTAGACTATGAATCACTCCAGACTTGTGCTTTATCCTGCTGAAAACCGAGATCTTCAAGCAACCCTTTAACCCATATAGCTTCTTTTACTGCTTCAGTCAAAGCTATAAACTCTGCTTTAGTTGATGACAAAGCCACTACGGATTGCAGACAAGACTTCCAACTGATTGTATTACCTCCTATTGTGAAAACATATCCACTAGTAAACCTTTTTCTATCAAGTCTCCACCATGATCTGAGTCACAGTAACCAATGACACTGAGATCTTTTCCTTAGGTATACCCCAAACTCAGATCATGTGATCCTTTTCTGTACCTTAACAGCCACTTGATTGCTTCCCAGTGAACTAATCCTGGTTTACTCATGAAACGACTGACTAGTCCTATTGCATAGGCTAGGTCCGGTCTTGTGCTGATCATAGCGTACATTACACTTCCAATAGCACTTGAGCATGGAGTTTTTACTGTATCTATGCATTCTGAATCATCTTGTACAGATGCAAGTTTAAAATGTGTACCAATAGGAGTAATAGCTGACTTACAATTACTCATATTGAATCTCTTGAGCACCTTTTTCAAGTATCCTGCTTGAGATAAACACAAAACTCCATTCACTCTATCTCTTTTGATTTCAATACCAAGAATCTTGCTTGCAGCTCCCATGTCTTTCATCTCAAACTCACTACTGAGTCTCTTCTTAACCTTGTTAACCTCTGACATATTCTTAGCTGCAATCAACATGTCATCAACGTATAACAGAAGATAAACAAGTTCTTCATTGTTCACTGTCTTCACATATACACACTGATCATGATCACTTCTCTGAAACTTCTCATCTGTCATAAACTTGTTAAATCTTTTGTACCACTATCTTGGTGCATGTTTCAAACCATACAAGGACTTCTTGAGAAGACATACTTTGTCTTCGTTTCCAACTGACACCACACCCTCTAGCTGCTCCATATACAGCTCTTCTTCCAATTCACCATGTAAGAAGGCTGTTTTAACATCCATCTGTTCAAGTTCTAAGTCAAGATTAACCACCATAGACATTAAAACTCTGATAGAAGTGTGTTTAACCACAGGGGCAAATATTTCTTGGTAGTCAATTCCCTCTTTCTATGAGAATCCTCTTGCAACAAGTCTTGCCTTGTATCTCTTGGATTTAACACCAGTTATACCAGCTTTGATTTTGAATAACCATTTGCAACTGATAGCCTTTCTATCCTTTGGTCTGTCAACAAGTTCCCAAGTAGCATTCTTTGTTAAAGAATCCATTTCTTTACCTATAGCTCCATTCCATAGCTCCGAGTTTTCATCCTTTTTAGCATCATGAAGACATTGTGGTTCTTCTTCCACATTCAGTACCTCATATGTCATTAATGCAAATGAAAATTGAGAATAGTCTTTCATTTTAGCTGGAGCTACAATCTGTCTGCGAGTTATATCTCTTGCAAGTTGGTAGTTTGTTAAACCACTCGGTTCTGGTGACTGAGTTTCTGCAGGTTCTGCAGGTTCTTCAGAATCTTCTTCAGATTCACTTTCACTGACTTCTACTGGATCAGTAGTTACTCCACCTTGCTTAGAGCTGACTCGCTTCTTGACCAATTCTGTAATAACACCAAAATTTGATGTTGATGCTTCAGAGTCTCCTGCTACTGCATCATTCACATCTTTGTTTAAGTCTTTATAGACCATGTCTTCACGAAATATCACATTTTGAATTATCACGCATTTTCTTTCATCAAGTAGCCAAATCTTATAACCTTTTGTGCCTGCAAGGTAACCTAAGAACACTCCTTTCAATTCTCTTGGTTTTAGCTTTCCTTGGTCATGATGAACATATGCGATTGAACAAAATCTTTTCAAGTGTTTGTATCCTGGCTTTCTGTTTAGCCATAGCTCTTCAGGAACGTTATGATCAATGGCTGAGGCAGGAGATCTGTTAATGATGTATGCAACAGTTGCAGCTGCTTCAGCCCAGAAACTCTCATCCAGACCAAACTCAATTAGTAAACATCTCACTTTCTCCATGATCGTCCTGTTCATTCTCTCTGCAACACCATTTTGTTGTGGTGTGTAAACACATGTCTTGTGTCTTTCAATACCATGGGTCTTGCAGTACCTGTCAAACTTAATATTGCAAAATTCCAACCCATTATCTGTTCTCAAACACTTAACCTTTCTATCTACCTGATTCTCTACATGTTCTTTCCGCTTCTCCAGGACCTTCATTTTCCATTTTCTTCTTTCTAGCAAAACAGTCTTTCTTAACATGACCTTCTTTCTTGCAAAACCAGCAGGTTACTCTTGTTTTAGAATTTGACCTGCTTCTACCTCTGCCTAGACCACCTTTCTAATTGTTTTGATTGTTTATCACTAGTGGTCTACCTCTTTCAGTAGTATACAAGACTGTTGATGAGCTTCTTTCAAGATCAAGTGATTCATTTAGCTCTCTTTCCAATGACTTAGCAGAGGAGATAACATCCTGTAATGACAAAGCTTTATTCTCATACTTCAGTGTATGCTTTAGTTGAGAGTATCTTGATGTAAACCCATTCAAGAACAATATTGCACAAACTTCTTCACCTACCACAATCTCAAGACTGCTCAGCTTTGCAACTATTTTCAAGAATTCATTCACATTCTTATTAATTGACATTGTGTCATTCATCTTAAATGAGTAAAACTTAAGCTCCACATAGATTCGATTTGGTAACGATGTTTCCATATACAGCTTGTTCAAGGGTTCCCACATCTCTGCAACAGACTTGCAATGATCAATCTTTCTCAGAACAACATCACCAACATGAACGATAATCACATTCATAGCATGTTCTGATTTCTCCATCTTTTCAAGATCTAGTACTACCTTTGTTTGTGATGATTCTGATCCATCATCATCACCTTCCTCAACCTTCTTTCCTTCACTTTTAGTAAACGGAACAACTTTTGTTAATGTCAAATCATCGATCACTCCTTTAAGCCTAGCTAAGCTGAGATGTGCTTTCATCCTTTTCTTCCATAGCGAGAAGTCTGAGTTCTCGTTAAAGACTTGAAACGACGCCTTTAAACATGAGTTAAGGTTTGCTTCGCTCGTCATCGCCATTAAAGAACCTTAGGCTCTGATACCAATCTGTTACAATCCTATGACTCTAAGCTCGATTCAACACAACTCGAACAAGTTTCAATTCGCATAAACTCAAGAGATCGATCAAAGAACGCAAACAAACAAAGAACAAAATGAACACACGATTGTTTACCCAGTTCGGATCACCGATGTGATGAACCTACGTCTGGGGCCAGAATCAATCCAGCAATTCACTACTAATCAATGTTTACTCAAGCTCAAAACCCAGAGCTCAAGATCGTTTTCAAGAGAGAAGAATTGAGATAAGAATTTTCTGTTTCAACGAACAATTGAAAAAGATGAAGACTATTTATAACAGAGCAAGGAAAGCCAAACCCTATAATTCCAGAAGAGTCTTCTGATCCTTCTGTTATTCTGAAACTGATTTCTTCTTCTTCTTAAACCAATACTAAACCGGCACTGAACCATGATCCAACAAATAACCAGCTAAACCAAATCAACATCAAACTAAATCAGAAGTTTGAATCACACTTTTACAAAAGCTGAAAGTAAAACTGTTTGTAAAGCTTTTGATAAAAAATTTATAAATGAAAACTGTCAAAAACTGTATTGCTTTAATAATAAATTACCATTCAAAACTAATATTGTTATCCGCATTGTAGAGTTTAATTGGTATGGGTCAAGACATGCCTACCTAAATAACATTTAAATTTTTAATTACAATAGAAATTCAATTAATTTCGCTATTTTATTGTGAGTTTATATATAAACATGTTTGACAGCAACGAAACTCACATACAAATAGAAAGCAATATGACAAAAGAATACTATTAACGTAAAACCCACACCTAGTGCAAATGTTCATACAATAAAAATTTTTTAAAGAAATACCACTTAACGTGGATTGGCTTAAAACAACAAACTAGTATTAACAAAGTTGACATAATAAAACAAATTATTGCCTTATCACTAGATTTTAACCAACCGAAGGCATAGCAAATTATTTTAAGTCTAGGAAAGAGTACAATTTTTGCTACACATATTTTTAGTGTGTATCAACAATGGTTCTATCAAATGAGGAAAATAATAATCTGAAATGATGAGTCAATTATAGTTGCATCACCCCTTTTTCTTTTAGGCTCACATCCATATAACCTCTGGTTTCTATCAAATATAAAAAATCTATTTTAATATGACAAGTCATGTTCATGGGGTTGGATAGATACATTACACTAATGGCTTTATGAATGTCGTCTGCTAGTTATGTTAAGTCACATTATTCTTAAACTAATCAATTTCCCAAAAACATTTGGGTTAAATCAGAATTCATATGGATAGTTATAGGATTAATGTTGTTTGTTCTAGAAAGGAATTTTTTTTGTTCGAGGTTGTATAGTGATTGATCCCAACACAAATGACTTATGATTGCTAAAGAGATAAAATGTGCACGTATATCTTTTTTCTGTTTCCATATAAAATTCTTAAAAGTTTAATATATCCGGAGGTGAATCTTTCATGCTTGGTAATAGTAGTAATGAAATTTAATCCAAAGAAAAAGTTTATAGTTTCTATTTCTCCAAAATCATTCGCTACGGCAACTTTCTGCATATTTTCCTGCATTGTTTGCTCTCACTCGATTTGTTGTTTCAATGTGCATTTCAAGTTTAAATCTGGTCTTAAAAACAAAGACATTTGAGGATTTAATTGTCCATTACCATTATGCATAACCACACGTAGTAGGGACTTCCATCGACTAGTGATTTGTTCACTTTTGGAATAACAAAAATATGATCATTGCATGGTTACTTGTTAATCTTAGAAATCCGAAATTAACCAAACTTCCTTAAACTCGTTGAGATTTTGTTAATTCTACTGAAAACAAATATTAAAAAGCTTTGCAAAGCTCGTTTACTAATTTTCAAAATAACACAAGTAAAGCTATTAATAAAAAAAATATGAAAACTCAAAATATAATCTTAATTGATAAAATATTAAAATCTAAAATATAAATAAAACAATAAATAATTGTCAAGTTTTACCCTACATTTAATTGATATATAATGTAGATACCATGATCGTCTTCTCTCTAACATATGAACAACTTTCTCCAAGGAAATGGTAGATGTCGTCAACCATCATGTCATCCAAAATAGAACTTAATTGGATTAAGAAACTAAATAACTGATCTCAACTGATATAATAGTGAAAAGTTCTAAGTAAGAGGGTATAGACGATACACAATTTTGTTTGAAACGCGTCAAACAAATGTTTTTTACTTGTTCTTATTGATAATAAATCTTTTACAAGGATTCTATTACCTCGGCAATTACTTGACATATTCTACCCGAATGATCAACCCCGACTAAGAACAAATCTAAGCCTAATCACTCCTCTGTTTCTTATCACACGCTTGTGAAGAGGAGGGATTACAAACACCCACTTTCTAAGCTTTTACTAGGCTTCGAAAGCTTTAAACGTATGGCAATATTCTAGAGTGCTTAGGCGGCTCAATGCCTAATCCTAGAATATTTATGCTATTCTCGCTAACCCTAATTCCTAGGATCTCTGAGAATCAATGAGCGAGATCTTTCTTGAATCGTCAAGCCTATCCCTTTCCTTGTTGGGATCTTCCTTGATCTTCAAGCCTATCCCTTTTCCTTGTTCGAGATACTCCTTGATATTCAAGCCTATCTCTTTCCTTAACTTGTTGAGAAGAATATTCACCAAATCTTCTCAACCAACTTTCGTGTTTGATCACCATGCCAATTCAGCAAAGCTTCTTGGCACGTCACATCAACCACTCCAGCACCGCCATGTCAGCTCACGCGTCCATGTCAGCAACTCAGACGTTTGATGTAGATTTGATGCACCGTCCTGATATCCAACAGCTCTCTGATGTCCAACAGCTCCTTGATGTCCATTAGTTCGTTGATGTCAGAATCTGCATCCTCAATCTCCCCTTTTTGGACTTAGTTTGATACTCAAGCATCCTTCTGGCTCAACCTAAAAAGATACTAAACAAACCAACCAAAAAGAAACAGATAAAACAACATCTAGCTAGAGATTAAAGCTTGTTCATATCAGAACTGTGTTAAGAATGCAAAAAATCAATAGGAACGAAAATCAAGTTCTTAACCGTTCACATCACTCAGAAGGATTCTAACAACGAACTCCTCCAATACCAGGCAGTGAAAATATGTCTAAACTTAAAACGCATTAAATTGAAACAAGTCTCCCCCATAAATAGTGAACACTACTCATCTAGTATTTAGTCAACAATACTCATCAAGTGATCAGTCAACTATGAACATTACTAAGTAATCAGCAGTTAGTCAAACTCCCCCACAATCAAGCATTCTATAAACCAGACTCATCTCCTCCTGCTTGAGTGCAAAACTAAGTTAAAAACAACTAGTTACAAAAGATCTACATCAAGATAAGTAGTTAGAAACACTTACCTGATATTAGTGTATCGTGAAAACACTTTGATGACCAACCACTTCTCAAACTACTGCAGCCAAATCCGGGTTTGATTTCACCAGCCGTGTGACTCAACCAATCTTCGTGATAAAACCTAAAAGTCATACAGAAGGAAACCCAAACACAACAACAAGACAAAATCTAGAAATGTTTCTAGCATACATATCAAAAGATAAGATTCGTCCAAGCATCTGTGTTTAACTTATTACATACCCAAGTTTTCAGATGATACATATCATCAGTTCAAAAAGAACAAAAACAAAAGCATGGTATGAAATAAAAACAAGGTTGTCAAAAACTAGATTTTAAAGGTTAAAAATATCAATCTCCCCCACAAATTAATTCCCCCATCTTGAGTAGAATCAAACACATCTCCTCCTGCTTTAGTGCATGAATTAGTCAAAAATCACACAACATCAGCAAAGATATAATATCTCAGAGAAAACAGAGAAACACTTACCTGCATCTAGAGCAGCATGCTGATAACACTGTATTTTACTCATTTTAGGTGTATGTTTATCATCATTTAGCTTTGCATTTGCTCATTGTATCATATCATTTTGCACCATTTTAGCTTGTTTTGCATACTTAGGAATCTAGGATCATCTTGCATTCGCATTGCATATTTTGGTGTGCTTTCAGGTGCAAAAGGAGCTTAAAAGGACTTTACTCGATCCATTCACTCGATCCAGGCAGCTATAGAAGAGGCAACATTCTACTCGACCTCTTTACTCGATCCAGGATGCTACAAATGAGGCTAAAGTTTACTCGACCCTCTTAATCGATCAAGGTAACCTCAGATGAAGCAGCAGATTCATCTACTCGCCCCTCCTACTCGATCAACTACTCGATCCATATACTCGACCAAGGGTGACCATCTCTACAAGACTTGTTGAGCTATCAAAGCGTCTTCGGATCCTCCTCATTCCCCACTCAACCAGACATATGAGCATACAGATAGGAGAGGATGAAGCATCTAGTCGACCAATTGATCACTCGGAGCATAGACACAAAGGCGCAGACTTTGCAGCACCCTCTTTACTCGATCCCCAAGGTCGAGTATTCGCCCAAACCGCCTCAAGTCTCTTGTCTTCTAGTGAATCTAGGGTTTCAACATTTTAGTATAAATAGATCACTTTGGGATTTGTCCAAAGGATCTATGCTTTATCTATTAGTTTTTCTTTGTGTTTATGAATGTTGAAACTTTAATTACTCTTAATCTATTTCGTTTTTGCATTTGTTTGTTTAAGTATAGTTGTTTAGCTTGTTTAGATCTACATTTTGGTATAATTTTAGTAATTTCTGGGTTTGTGTTCTTAAGAATGTTGCTTGAGTAGTGATTAGGGTTCTTGACGATGGATTAGATTAGGGTAATCTCTAGGTTAGTTAGGTGGTTAGTGTTTAGGTTTATACCCTTCTGGATTCGCTTGGCCCCTATGCGATTTTTGCTGGCTAATGTGGAGATCCGATCATAGACGTCCAGCGTCCAAAAGACGTTCAAATGGATATCTGACCTACGAATTCAAGAGATATGTAGACTCGACCAAGGGATTGGCTTGTCTGCCTATTAGCTTTGGTAGATTGTTTCTTAAACCATGCTATGCTATGTTTCATCAACGAGAGTTGAGATTAGGAAGTGGTAAAGTTATGGGGATCTTTGTCACAAGAGTGGATTGACCCGGTTTTTGAATCTATCGTCATGGGTATCTACCTTTCGCCTATTAGCCATTTGATGAACCCTAGAGTTGCCCTTATCAATGAATCCATCCTTAGAACTTCTATTAGATTGATTTGTATCCCTTGTTGATTGCACTTTTATTTACCTGTTATTTGTATCCTCTGTTTATTGCATTTTAGTTCTTAATTTTGTCACCTGTTGGTTCTACTCGACCCAATGATCGAGTAGGGCTGTTAAGTTCTCATTTTTACTTGTTTGAATCTTGACCTAGGATTGTTACTAGAAACCCACCATCTTTATAATCTGGCTTGACTTAGTTGTTTTTGTACACATCTTGATTGCTAGCAATATAGTGGACTGGATTGACACCCTCTATAACTGCATCGACATGTTTGTGTTTTAGAGGAATTGAACTGAAACTCACATGCAGAACTTCAATGGCCAAGTTCAATGGCACATGCTTCTCAACATCAAACTTCACAGGATGCTGCATCTGAAAGTTGATACACATGACTCGGAAACCGAATGTAGAACTTTGCCTCAGGTTTCAAAGCAAGCTGCAGAATATGCTCATACACCATTTGCCAAAGTCAAAAGCCAACTTTTGTGCAATCTGATACACAAGCAAAGCCGTGTCTATACTTGCATATCCCTCGCTGGTTGTTGGAGACCAATTTCTGCACGAAAACTTTAACAGCTTCCTATAGTTTTTCGAGAAGGTGCTCATGGGAGGAGTCTGAAGAACCTTCACTTGTCCATCAGTAAGATAGTTGGTGACCTCATCATCAATCAAACCAATAATTTGCAACTGTTAAGCTCTGGCATCAACTGATTGTAGACCAAACAAAACTTTGATCTTGGCAGGAGAGAATTCGTACTCCATGCCTCGCACACATACCTTGACAGAATCGTCTTCGACCTCTTGTTAGCATCATGAGTGATAAGTCGCAAGCGGTGAAAGCCAACTTCATCAGCAACACTTGAACCAGCAGCTTCCTTCCCTTTTTTAGTCTTCTGTCTTTTCACCTTCTTCACAGCACCAGACTGTTTCCTTTTCAGCAAACGCGAGGACACAGATAGATCCGTCGAGTTAGCAGCTGGTACGGATTCAAACAGAGATCTGGGACCACTTGAGGATTCTCGTTGTTGAGTGGTGAAACTTGGTCACACGTCTGGCTTTTGGCTCAGCAGGAATGGGTGTCTCAGATCTATGAATAGGAACAACAATAGATTCACACTCGGTGGCTCTGGAGATACGGCTGCCTGTTCATCTTGTTTCTCCTTGTGTGGAAGGTCAGATCTGAGAGGTGTCAGTTCGGGCTCAGCATACAACACCATAGCTTTGTTTAGATTTTCTTCCTCTTCAGCTTTCAGAGACTGTGATGGATCCTCCTCAGAGGCTGTTTCTGAAAGGTCCGACGACGGTCTCACAGATCTTTTTTGCACGAGCCGTTGAAGTCCAGAGAATATCGCATTCATCTTCAAGAAAGATTTAAACTTGATTCTCTTTGAGCACAAGTCTTCGAGTTAACGACTCCCTAGGCAGGTTTGATTTGACATGAGAAACCCTAACTCTTTTTCCCTCCAACCTAGACATTAAGTAATGGGCTTAATTTATTCATGGGCCTTCAAAACAAATGGGCTTAAACTATACCTAAAATAATTAGAGCCTGAAACACTAAACAAAAACATTAGTGCACACTTGCAAATAATCCCATTGATTCATATCATCCCATTCATCAACATCACATGTTAGAATAGTTCTGATTAAAAATCATTTAGCGAACAACCATTCACTCATGAACAGAGTTTAGTGACCCAGAAAGTTATTGAAACATGTGAGTACACTACGTTGGATTCAAAACATTTTTATACCTTTGAGATCTGTTCCGTGTTACGTGCCAACCAGTTGTTCAGAACTCAGCAAGAAGCTACCATAACCACTCATATCTTTGATAGATCAACTCTGGGTACAGTGGCTAGTCTTTCACACTGTCATGCCTTCAATTCAAGTAGATCAGCTCAACGTGTAACAGGCAGCTGGAATTTTCCTTTGGAGATTGCTCAAAGAATCAGGAGTGTGCTGCTTTTATTTCCACACTTCCTCAGATTTAGATACAACAGGGTTCTCCTTTTTTTTTAAACTTTGAATCCCTGTTGATCTATCAGTTTCATATCAGCAACATCACTTGACTTCTCAACTGCTGATATCAGTGCATGATGGTCACTTGACACCAAATTAGGCTTTAGATACCCTTAGTTTGGTTTGCACAATAAGTTGATCTCCTCAGCTCTTTGACCTCCTGTTAGACGACAACGTTTTACGGCTGACTACAGAATCAGCATGACAGGCAGCTATTTTCCACACATCTTTATTCACATAGTGTTGATCTTCTATTCATCCTTGGATTTCCATGGCCTGTTCTTGCATTTTTTGTTCCTGTCTTAGATCAACACATCTCACGAAACAGATTAGATCTCACGCACACCAATTAACTTTCTCAGATCATTGAGGCTAATAAACTCCAAGATTTTGGTACACAAATCAGATAGTTGATATTCAGTACTTAGATGATCAACTACTATCAGTTTCGCCTCAACAAGTTCACGAATGAAATGGTGTAATATATCAATATGCTTAGTGCGTGAATGTTGAACAAGATTATTTCTTATGTTTAATGCACTCTGATTATCACAATAAATTAGTAAAGAACCAGAGATCATACCATAGTCAGCTGCCATTTGTTTCATCCACATGATTTGAGTGTAGCAACTCCCTAGAGCAAAGTACTTTATTTCAACAATGGATAGAGACACAATATACTACTCCTTACTCTACCTCGAGACCATGTTGCTACCCATGAAGAAGCATCAACCACTTGTACTTCAACATTCTTCCATGGATCCAGTCCAGTCAGCATCTTGCACTGCATCAAACTCTTGTAATGGTATCTATGCATTGCAACTCCCCTGATATGTACAGAGACTCATCAACTTTGACTCTGGATATGTACAGACATATGTACAAACACCATCAGATTCAGTTCCAGATTCATCCGCCACAAGCAGGCTTGGTAACTTTCTCCCCCCGAATCCTTCGCATAGCATCATGTGGGATATGATTCGAACACTTACCAGACTGCTGCACCTTGCTACTAGTGGCAAAGTCCTGGCTATGTTGACACTTCAAATTCAGAAAACCTCTCTGAACAAACTACTTTGAATGTGGATTGGATGGATTCCACATGTAACAACAGTTACTAGTTCACACACTTTTGAGGGTCGTACGTCCTTGTTTATCAGCAGCATGACGGCAAACATCAGGTTTCTTCATCCAATCTTGACTAGATATACAAATATATCTGTGATATTTGTTTTGCTTCAGCAATTCAGTTACTCGATTGTAACACAAGTTACAACTAGCTGTAATCTCTCCTTGGTCACTATAGAAACATTTCCTCGTTCTTCTGCTCAACTGTTTGACACTCGACTGACTAATTCATGCTTCTGATCTTGTCCTTGCCTTTACATAACCAGACTTAGCAAAGTTGTAAACAAGAATAGCTCTATTCATAACCTTAGTTGAGGTACACGAATATCCACCATTACGATGAAGATCATCTTTCTTTATGTAGACTTGATTCCCTTGCTTATCGTTCTTGTGGCGATGCTTGTGGTGTCTGACTTGCGTAACACGATTCAGGAAGCTGTAACAATCAGCTCTGTAGTGTTTTCGACTTCCGCAATACCAACATCCTGTTCTTTTGCTCCTCAGATGATTGTGATCAACCTGATAATCTGAATGTCTCCAGTTATGAGTAGGCATACTCATGGTCAACGCCTTTCGAGCCTTCGAAGGTGCATCCATGCGATGTGCTTCTGCTGGTTGGATATCATCAGATTTCTCATCTGAAGTTGTCCCTTTGACAAAACGCGTTCCTCCTTTTGAACTTGCTCCATCATATTCAAGACCCCAAGTAACGTTTGAAGTTCTTCCAGCAGTCAGGAGCTTATCAAAGTCTTTAGTCCCCCTACTCAGCATCTTGATGTTTCTCAGGTTGTCTTCTACCTCCTTAGGATTTGATTCTCTCTTCACCAAGCTCCTTTTCAAGTGCAAAAACATTTTTCATCACAATTCCCTTTTCAGAAATGAGCTTGTGATGTTCCTTCCTTTTCAGAATCAACTCCTCAATTAGAATCCTGACTTTCTCCAAAGTGAATCCAGGCTCATCGTTCACTGAATCAGTATCATACGCCTGCATCATCCCAACGACCTGTTCCGACTTTAATGAATTTGAGTTCAGAGATACATCAATCTCTGACTTGTGTGACTGAAGCTTGTCTGGCAGACTCTTGAGAAATGTTTTCACCATCTTCTTGTCCTTGTACGTTTTTCCTAGGACAACAGCCTCTTGTGTGATGGAGCTCAGTTTGTCGGTGAAGTCATCCACAGATTCTTCAACTTCCATGGTCAGATTCACAAACTCTAACGCAAGCATGTCCAGACAAGTACGCTTCACATTGCTGGTGCCTTTGAATGAGTCTTGCAGAATGTCCCATGCTTCTTTTGCTGATAAGCATCCTTGAACTTGAGTGAACTTATTCATTGGCAAAGATCCAAGAATCACAGACAGTGCCTAAGAGTTGTGATTGGCTGTTGTGTTCTCATCCGGAGTTCATTCAGTCCTTGATTTCAACACAGTGTCTCCCTTTGCATCCTTTGTGGTAGGAGGCGTCCAACCATCTTCTACTGCAAACCATGCATCCATGTCAATACTTTGAATTGATTGCCTGATAAAAACCTACCAATACCCGTACTGCTTAGCATCTAGCTTCAGTGGCTTAGGTATCGCAACGAACCGTTGTGCTTTCTCCATCCTTGTCGCAAGATCTCACTTGTTGAAAAGATTAACAAATTCTTTTATCAGGTGTCCTCTTTGGTACCAATTAAGAGGGTATAGAGGATACACAACACGCTGATTTTGTTTGAAACGCGTCAAACAAAAGCTTTTTACTTGTACTTATTGATAATAAATCTTTTACAAGGATTCCATTATCTCGGCAATTACTTGACCTATTCTACCTGAATGATCAACCCCGACTAAGAACATATCCAAGCCTAATCACTCCTAAGTTTCTTATCACACGCTTGTGAAGAGGAGGGATTAGAAACACCCACTTTCTAAGCTTTTGCTAGGCTTTGAAAGCTTTAAACGTATGGCAATATTCTAGAGTGCTTAGGCGGCTCAATGCCTACTCCTAGAATATTTATGCTATTCTCGCTAACCCTAATTCCTAGGATCTCTGAGAATCAATGAGCGGGATCTTTCTTGAATCGTCAAGCCTATCCCTTTCCTTGTTGGGATCTTCCTTGATCTTCAAGCCTATCCCTTTTTCCTTGTTCGAGATCCTCCTTGATATTCAAGCATATCTCTTTCCTTAACTTGTTGAGAAGAATATTCACCAAATCTTCTGAACCAACTTTCGTGTTTGATCACCACACCAATTCAACAAAGCTTCTTGGCACGTCACATCAACCACTCCAGCACCGCCATGTCAGCTCACGCGTCCATGTCAGCAACTCAAACGTTTGATGTAGATTTGATGCAGTGTCCTGATATCCAACAACTCCCTGATGTCCATTAGCTCGTTGATGTCAGAATCTGCATCTTCAATCTCCCCCTTTTTGACTTAGTTTGATACTCAAGCATCATTCTGGCTCAACCTAAAAAGATACTTAACAAACCAACCAAAAAGAAACATAAAATGCAATATCTAGCTAGAGATTAAAGCTTGTTCGTATCAGAATGTGTTAAGAACGCAAAAAATCAATAGCAACAGAAATCAAGTTCTTAACCGTTCACATCACTCACAAGGATTTTAACAACGAACTCCTCCAATACCAGGCAGTGAAACTATGTCTAAATTTAAAACGAATTAAATTGAAACAAGTCTCCCCCATAAACAGTGAACACTACTCAACTAGTAATTAGTCAACTACTCATCAAATGATCAGTCAACTATGAACATTACTAAGTAATCAGCAGTTAGTCAAACTCCCCCACAATCAAGCATTCTATAAACAAGACTCATCTCCCCCTGCTTGAGTGCACAACTAAGTTAAAAACAACTAGTTACAGAAGATCTACATCAAGATAAGTAGTTAGAAACACTTACCTGATATTAGTGTATCGTGAAAACACTTTGATGACCAACCACTTCTCAGACTACTGCAGCCAAAACCGGGTTTGATTTCACCAGCCGTGTGACTCAACTAAAAGTTATATAAACGGTTAGCTTGAATTTCCGAAAAACTGACTAAAACTTAAATCATTCAAAATGTAAAGTCTAATACACCCTCATAAGTCTTCTAAAACTCAATGAGATTTTAATACAGTGTATCTACTGAAAAAGGATTAAAAAATAAATAAATTTAAAAGTCTTACCAAAACTGATTTATTAAGTGTTGTTTATTTATTAAAAAACTTAAAAATTATAGAAAACCTAAAAACTAATCTTAATTGGAATATACTGAGACAACTTCTTCATGTACACCAGTGGACTACCATGTGGTGTGCTTTTTGCCTCCCCACATCGACACTCTCATGTGGGGTTACATTTTAATGCAACATACCAAAAATATAACAAAATTCTCAAATCTAATTCTGTTTGTTCATGATGATGTATTATTTGATTGATAACATGAATTGTTGCATGTGATAAGATGGTTAATCAATCACAAAATAATGATCTACATATACATTTTTTGGTAGACGTTTTGGCCAAAAATCCCTTAACTATTTACTAATTACATTTAGGTCCTTACAAATTATATCTTAACCAAATATTCTATTACCAAAAATTTACAATTTGTTAGTTTGCATTAAATATTTAAATTAACTTTGTCCTATATTACATATTTAGTCCCTACAAAACCTATCTAGGTTTATATCCTTAATTAAATCTTATCATTATTGAACTACATTCAATTAATTACGAATTTCCTAAATTTTATCTATCTACATTAAATATAAATATATGCTTTTTCTTTCACTTTTAGTTGTTCTTATATCTAATTTATTTGATTTTATATAATATATATATAGTTAATAAAATATAAGATTTTTTCTGCATATGATGTAATTCAAATGTTTTAAAACAGACATATATTACTCAATCGATGAAGAAAAAAAAGTAAGTGTAAAAGGTCTCACATTGCTTAAGAAATTAGGCAATGGTTCAGAGTCTTATTATAAAAAGAACCAAAATGATTTTGAATAAGAATGAACTGGAAGTTTGATTTATCAGGCATCCAAAAATAAAAATGTTATCCGGTTTACTGTGATTCTCTATTTTAAAGAACTTAATCTTTAAAAAATTCAAAATATTATTAATATTTTAAATTTCTTAAAACTTAAATATCAAAAAATTTATAACTTTGGAAAAATTATACTTTATTAAAAAAATTAAATATATTAATATTGGACAATATACAACGGATGAAATTCTATATATAACAATTAAAATATAATTATAAAGTTTGGATCAATATTATTAATATTTTTTTAATTTCAATATCATAAACATTTAAAATTTAGAAAAATAACAAAATGATGTTTAATTTCACGTGACAGAATTATATAGTGGGACGAGTTTGAGTTGATATTAATACAGGATGGTATGTACTATAGGTGAAATCCTATAATTAACAATCAAATATAATTATACAATTTTAAAAACTAAACCAAAGTTACAATATTAAAATATATATATAACTTGAAATTTTAAATTTTTTAGTTTTAAAATTGTTCCAAGGTGTATTATACGTGAAAAAAATAACATATGTCTATAGATCATCTTAAAGACAAAATTCATTTTTTGATAAAAATATACACATGTGGTATATCTTTTAATATGTTACTAGGTCAGTACCCGTGTTACGCACGGTATCTTATGTTTAGTCAATAATCAAATCTCAGTTCTGTGTATTCCACAGAAACTTTACTTTATTTTCATTATCTGTAAACATGTAGTTGTATATCATGTATTATTGGTATCAACTAAATATATTTAGTCTAGTCAAACCATATTTTGTTTAGTATATGTAGTTTCCTCGGTTTGTAGCATGGAAAATATATGTCTATAGTTGGTATGTACATTTGGGAACGTAATTGTATATTTTGTATATGTAGGTGTACACATAGTAGTTTTGTACGTTTTCATGTATGTAATTAATATAGAAGTTTAACATTATCTCATAATCAAAAAATTTCTAATTTTATATATGTTTATATTTACAGAATGTGAAACTAACATTTTTTGATACAATAATTATGTTAAATGAGACATAAGCCATTTTTGTACATAAATAGATTTTACTAAATTTTGCAATTTGATAGTGAACGACGAATAAATAAATATGTTGAGTTAGATATATATAGTAATAATAGGTAATATATAGTAACATTCTTATTTATTTTAGGCAGAATAATATTAAATTTAGTCAATAATAGCGATGCGATATTGTAAGATATCAAATTTTAGAAGATATTATAAATTGGAAATATGTAAAAGTCTTAACCAAAATCATACACAATAAATAACAAAACGACCATTAGACCGGTACCAAAAAATAAAATAGAAACTTGTTCATACAGAAATAAAAATAATACAAGACCGAGTTCATAAAGATAAACACAAAAACATAATTTTAAATCGATGTTCAACCGCCATTCCTTGCACCTTCATCACGGAACCTACAAAACAAATAAATGTGGCATGCAATTATCAATAATAATATTACATTCCGTTTATACAATTACTGATAGGTCTATAATTTGCATGTTTTACACATCCTATTATCACCATTTTGAGTCTAGTTTCATCCATCTTTCATAACATTCACCATCATTTTTGTACATTTTGCATCTTTAGTCGAGTCTAGGACTAGTCTTGCATACATTCTGCATCTTGGAGTTGTTTCAGGTGTTTTGGAGCTATTGGTGCTCAGAAAGAGGAAAAACAGAACAGAAAATCACACTTCCACCAACATACTCGATCACCAGTGGCAGAGAGGGAAGCAGTCAGCTCAGCAGTCCATCCAGACACTTCTACTCGATCCCAGAGGAGACCATACAGTCCATTCTGCCAGATATACTCGATCGCAGAGGAGAGGAGGCAGTCCATTCTGCAATTCTACTCTATCGCAGAGGCGACCAGGCAGTCCACTTTGCCAGTCCACCAGTTATACTCGATCACAGAGGAGAAGAACCAGTCCATCCTGACAGCTGACACACTTACTCGATCACAGAGGCCAAGAAGCAGCCCAAACCATTCTGTCAACCAACCTACTCGACCACCACCTCGACCCTGTGATCAATCCGCACTCAACCAGACAACCTGAGCATCAAAAAGAGAAGAGAAAAGAAAGCCCATTCGAAGCCCATTCGAATTCCATCAGGAAGCCCACTTTAAGCCAACACTCTTGATCACGCCGTCCATGGTCCGTTAAGTGGGCTCGAAGCCCGCTTTCTTATCTTAGTATAAATAAGTCTCTAAGGGTTTCGCCCTGAGACATGCACGTTTAGAGACACAAATTTCGCACTATTATTCAGCAGCCGCCTTTCATTCCTGCAACTTTGTATTTCAACTTTTCTTCTAAGTTATTCAGATTTTACTTTCATTTGCTTGTTCATCTTTGTTTCATTCCCTTTAATATTTTTAGTATGCAATCTTCAATCGTTTAAGCATGTTGTCTGAGTAGTGATTAGAATTTCTGAGGATGGGACAAAGTAGTTGTGGAACCCCTGGTCGAATCTGTTGATTAAGTGTAGATTTATTGAATCCCTTCTGGATTAGTTGTGTTTACTGCTTATTCCTTTCTTATCAACTGGAATCTGATCCCAGACGTTCCAGCGCCCATAAGGCGTTTAATGGAACGTTGGATCTACTAATTCCAGTGATAATCGTCTCTATCCCAAGGGATTAGCCGTTTAGAGCGGTTATTGGCTTTAACAGTCGGTTCTTATTGTCTTCTTAGTTAGAGATCCCTAATGGGAATTAGGTCAGTGTCTAGCTATGCTTGAGGATTTCTATTACGGGAGTTAATTAATCTGTTGTTGACTTTGTTGTCTAGGGATACCTTAATTGAGATTTGTTAACCAAGTGAATTGATTAGAGAGACCACACTATTCGATTACCCTATCCTTAGGAGTTCCTCATCCATTTAATTTCTCTGTTTACTTACCTGCTTGATTCACTTGCTATTGAATTTTAGTATTTTTTGTTTTCAACCATTCTACTCGATCACACGAGTCTACTAACAGTGAGACTGCGTGATAGAGTAAACTGGTCCATTTCTGCATTTTCAATCTCTGTCATCCTGTTGTACTCGATCACAGGGTCCCTTCTGGCAGTCGACCCTGCGATCGAGTATTTCGGTCATTTCTGTGACTTTTTACTGTTTTCTGCATCAACACTAGGACTGTTAGAAAACCAACCAAATTCTGCTTGGCTTGACTTAGCAACTTCTGATCATATCTCATGTGTCTGCATCACACCCATTTGGATTGACACCTAAAATACTTCAACGATAGGATAGTGTTTTAAGATTAATTGAGTAAAAACCTACTATCAATTACTAATAACGAAATGTAATAATATACGAATATATCAAAACTTACATCTCATGGATCTGGTTAGACTTGGGAATATCAGGATCCGGAAAGACGGTTGATATCGGGCCTGCGGTGCAAACACGTACGTTCTTTGGACCATCAAAATAACGGTCAATCTTCCACCACCCAAGAACAACGACAATAACTCCACCACCATATCGACGATAGTTATGATCAAAGTCAAGAGCTTCCTTCTTAGTAGCTAGACATTCCAAAACACGATTTCTAAACAGATAATAAAAAATAGTATTAGAATAGTTTAATTTAGGTAATTCAAATTAAACTAACAAAGACGGAAACTTACTCATTGTCACTTATTTTGAAAGTTAACGTCAAATAATCGACGTGGTTTTGCTTAAGTCTAGTGTTTATCAATTCTCCAACATCATAGATCGCTCCCACCAAGTCTCCAAAAAATTACAGAAATTAATTAAAATAAATCAGAGTCAAATTTATACGATTGATATTGAATATGACAAAACTAATGAACACTAAGATGCATGATATAAAATAATGCACACAACAAATTCATAAAAATCTCACCGACTAAAACAGATGTATCGATTTCATCATCGATAATCGAAGAGAAGGATGCTAGACGATAATGCAGAATAGCGGGTACCGGACTTGTTAATATGACGACAGTGTCAACAGCAAATCGAATTTTGAAGGCATGAGTTGTTGGCCTGACAGGACTTTGGTTATCAACAACTCCAAAACTCGTTATCGTTACCCATTCTCTTTCATTAATAAAATCTTTATAGTGATCCAACATCTTGTATCAAACAGTATCTTCAATAGTCATACCCTACGGATCAAACATACTAATCAAAACTCTAAAACATGCAAACCTAAAATTTTCATAACCAAACAGTCAAAACTTACATGTTCATCGGCGAGAATCAAACCCATAACCTTTGAAGATGGAACCAGCGGAACTAAGAATGTCCGCACAACTCTCACACGAATACACCATCCTGTAATAGACAGTTTCAACAGAGTAAGAGCATGAAACGATTCCATCATTTCGCTGAAACTTTTAAGTTATTTTTTTTATTCATTTTATGAGATGCTAATGATAACGATATATATATAAGAAAGACTAAAACACCGTAGAGGCAGGTTAGACGCAACTTTCAAAATAGTAATAATAGTCACGACGTTTCAAGTCACTTATTAATCTAGAAGATACGGTAATATATTTTTAATAACTCAATTATTAATAACATGGTAAATTTGTCGATTCTCATAAATTAGGAAAATTATAAAAATATTTTATCGTTATTCTTAATTGGAGTTGTTATATAAATACCAATTGTCTTAACACTACAAGAAAACAAGCGATTAACGACCTACAAGTCAGTCATTTCGTAGTCGTAAATAATGATAATACGACCAATCTGCGACTAATGACTGTAGTCAGTAATCCATAGTCGCTAAGTATAGGGGTGGTTAATTAGTCGTTGGTCAACGACAATAATACGACAATAGCCTAAACAGTACAAGTTCGTCGTTACGTAGTCGTACTAAATCGGCGACTACTTGACGACCATCTTACGATTAATCATACTGTACAGAGTGTGTCAGAACATGGAGTCGTTTAGTAGTCGTTAATAACGTATGACGACTTTACGACTACGTTGCGATTAAATATTCTAAACCCTGGGTATGTTTCCAGTTGTCGTAAAATAGTCGTAAAATTTTGTACGACTGTTTGACGATTAATTGTACTTTACCAAGGATTTGAAACTTTTAGTCATATCATAGTCGTATAAGTATATACGACTATTGGACGTCTGTTTTACAATTAGATTATGACTAATTTGGTTAGTCTGATAATTGTCCTAAAGTTATGTGACTAATTGACGACTATGCTGCAACTAAATTGCTACTTATTTACTAGTTTTTTGCGACTAATAGTTTGGTCCGAATAAGGATTTGGTCATCAATTGTTGGGTTTCTTGTTTGTTGTTTAAAGTCATCAATTGTTCTTGTTTGTTATTTGATATGCTATAACATATGAAAAGACACTACTCATATATTGAAAATCAAGTTCAAAACATAAAATTATCTTGTTTCTACATACAACTTATTGAAAGATACAACTAGTGTTTGGAAACCTAAAATCTATGGATCATTAGATGGTGGAGTAATTGGGATACGCTCTGTGGATGTGGAAGAGTGTGTGGCGATGAAGTCCAAGAACTGCGGATCGGTTTGGCAGAGATACTTCTCGACCAAGGACAAGTGCTTGAGCTTGTCCTTTTGCTCAGCTGTGACTCGGGCTGACTCGGCTTCTCGGGCAGCAATCTCAGCATCTCGCTTCTCGTTATATGCAGCTTGCTCTTCAATTTGCCGCTGAGCTTCCTACAGCCGTTCTTCTAAGGCTTTAAAGGTTGAGTCTCCGGGGAGTTGGCGGTTGGCACTGCCTAGAGTTTCTTTAAGACATCCAAGTCCATAAGGATTGCCTCTTGTATCCCTTTCTGTGGACTGCAAGAAATAAAGAGGAAGATAATTAGTGACAGATCCTCAAAGTCTCTAAGACTCTGAAAAAGACAAAGAACATCTTACCTCGAGAAATATGGTTGTATACTCATCTAGTGTGAGATCCCGAGGAAGTGAAGAGCCATCAGACACAGCAGAAGCAGCCGCTTCTAGTTCAGATAACTTCTCTCTCACATTTTGCTCATACGCCAGAGCAATCTTCTCTGCCTTCTGATCAACATAAGTCCCATCCGACTTAGTGTGTGTCTGGATGAACACCTCACCAAGAGGGACAGGTCTTCCCATTTTTTCTTCTTGCAAACACAGATCACAATCTTCATTACTATCAACAGACTAAACATCACACAGTAAAACGAACATCACTAAAACACATGGGAAGATTGCGGAAACACTTACCAATTCAATTTGGATTTCTTGGAAAGACTTTGGCCCAGAGTAGTGGACGTGAGGACCGAGACCATTACGGTCAGAGAGACGAGCTTTGGAATAGGTCTTACTCCTTTTTTTTGCTTCTTCTGTGTCCCAGTAAGCACACATTGTTCCCCACAGAGTTTCTCCAATCCATGAAGGCTGCTCTCGAGTTCTCCTATCGGTGCTAACCATGTCCTTCAAGCGCCTCTTAACGATCTCATTAAAGTAGTATTGGACTGTCCCTGTTATTCAGGGATCCCAGTGGTGAGTTTTCTACAAAAAAAGTGTGAAGTTAGTGAACACTTGACAGATTAAATAGTAAAGTCTAAAGAAAGTTGGAGAAATACAAGAAGCTTACCGCAAACTCTAAAAACAATCTTTCTCTTTTATCCAATGGCACACAGGACCAATTATAGTAGGGAGCATTGAACTTTTGAGTAAAAATCCTTGTGATCTTTCTAACCAATTTAGATCCTCTGTCGCGAGTAAACCTCCAAACACATGCAACACAGACAGAAGTAAACATGTTTAAAATCCAAAACACTACAACTACAGTAGACTATATAACTGAACAAGAGGCAATCTACAAGATTCTAGACAAGTATAAGCCGACAAGATCACACACAGAACACAATAGTCAACATAACAAGATCACACACAGTAAAGAACTTAACAAGATTCTAGACAAGTATAGAACAAAGGCAGATCCTCAATGTCTAAGCCGAAAACATGCTAATTTCAACAATCAACAAATGTTCCACAATAGTCTATGATTCACAACAGAACACAATAGTCAACATAACAAGATCACACACAGTAAAGAACTTAACAAGATTCTATAAAAGTATAGAACAAAGACAGATCCTCAATGTCAAAGCCGAAAACATGCTAAGTTCAACAATCAACAAATGTTCCACAATTATGTTCATGATTCACAACAGAACACAATAAAGAACATAACAAGAGCAGACACAGTGAAGAACTTAACAAGATCACACACGAGTATAGAACAAAGGCAGATTCTACTATGTTACACAACCCATAACAAACATCCAATTCCAACAACCATCATTCACAACTATGTTCCACAACAAGCCATTCTACATAACAGAACACGAGTTACACTGCACAGGCTGAGAACACGAGAATAAAATAGAGGAAGAGAACATACCACTCGGTTTTTGGTTTGGGAATCGGAGACAAGACACAACACCACAGCTCCCTGTTTGGCACGGAGAGTGTCGCTTGCAGAGCCACCGCCGAGTCTTCTTGTAGCTCCGGCAACGTCCCAGGAACTTACTCTTGGAAGTTGTTCCCTTGAGATGAAGGGTGGCTGTTTGCTGGAGCGTCTGAATCTGGCGACTGAGGAGGATCTTACTGAGCTGGCGCTGTTGGCGGCGGATTGTAGTGGACCTCTTCAGATAGAGGCGGAGGAGCTTGACGTTGTGGTTGAGTCGTTGAGTTCTGGAACAGTTGAAGAGGCGGTGGATAGTTGCGGACGTGGGGGCCAGACGTTGAAGGGCCATGTTGTTGAGCCGGCTCCGTCGCAGGAACTTGAACCGCCGGCGCCGGAGTGAAGTTGTATTGGGGAGGAAGATTCGCCGGTCTTGATCCGCCGGCGCCGGCTCTCTGAGTGACGTTCGGCGTCGTCTTACGCTTTCGGGAGCCATCTCGACCGGCGATAGGCATGATAGATCGACGGAGAATATTGAAAAGAAGAAGAAGAAGACGACGAAGCAGCTCGAAGAGGTTGAAGGTGAGAGATCGAAGAAGATCGATCGATCTTAGCAGAAGAAGAAGAAGATCGATCTTAGAAGGAGAAATGATTGAGAATTGGGGATTAGGGTTTGAGAGATGAAGAAGATCGAGAATTGGGATTAGGGTTTGAGAGATGTAGAAGATCAAGAATTGGGATTAGGGTTTGAGAGATGAAGAAGAGCGAGAATTGGGGATTAGGACTAGGGTTTGAGAGATGAAGAACTTCGAGAATTGGGGATTAGGGTTTGAGAGATGAAGAAGAAGAAGAAGAGGAAGTTGGATCGAAGAGAAATGACTAAGTGTTTGGCTCAAAGAGAAAGGAAGTTTGGATCGAAGAGAAATGACTAAGTATTCGCATAATTGTCGCATAATTGTCGCATAATCATTTGGGTTTGGGCCTCGAAATTTGAAGCCCTACTAATTAAATCAGCGTCAGTGAATAGTCGCAATTTTGTCGCCTATTACACTGGGTTTGGGCTTCAAAATTTCAAAGCCCAACAAATCAAAATGGTGTCGTAAAAAGGTCGCATTTTTGTCATAAAATAATAATGGGTTTGGGCTTCAACATTTAGAAGCCCAAAATATCAAACATTTGTCGGCCAATAATCGCAATAACGTCGCCTATAATAATGGGTTTTGGCCTCAAAATTTAAAAGCCCACAAAACAAACTTTTGTCGGTATTTAGTCGCATTATGGACGCCTATAATAATGGGTTTGGGCCTCGAAATTTAAAAGCCCCAACATATCAAACATGTGTCGCATAATAGTCGTCGTTTTGTCACCGTTTTTAATGGGTTTGGACTCCAACATTTAGAAGCCCAATAAATCTTATATTGATATAATTATAAATGTGAAAGAAATATACATATATCATAAAAAGTTCAATGATATTATGAAACAAAATTCATTCTAATATTTATTCAAATAATTATACATATATTCACACATTTATACATCTTCATCTTCTACTTCATCTTCGTCCGAGGACGATAAATTACATCGGACTTCGTCTTCTTGTTCAGCATCCCCGACATCGTAATCAAGGATTATTGGGTTTAAGTTGGATACTGGATTTTCAAGTACAAGATCTTCAATTGTAGTGAGCAAAACATCATCATCATTTTATGTTTGCAAAAGAGTTGGATCATTGTTTTCATATTCTCCAGAAATGTTCCCCTCGGATTAACTTTTAAAACATTGAGCCAAATGTTCTTTGGTTTCTTCGTATATGGATACGGAATATAACAAACTTGATCTGCTTGAGATGCTGTATACATATATCAAACAAGATTATTAATAATTAACAAAGAAACGTATTTTGGACTTCAGAATTACGTACCAAGAATAAATGGCTCGTATTTATTGTATTTCCTCGTAGATAGAACGTCTACAACGCCACCATGGCTTCGTCGAGTGCCTCTCCCAGTCTTTGGGTCATACCACTTACACTAAAAAAGTGTGATCCTCAAATTGACGATACCCTCATACTCGAGTTCTATAAAATCAGTTAAGGTACCGTAGAAATCCGCTTCATCAGATGAATCAGCGTAATTTTCACCTTTAACACACACCCCATAGTTACATATCTTTCGTCCAGCGCCATGATTTTGCGTATGAAACAAATATCCTCTTGTGAAATACATTGGCCAAGTTTTAACCTTGTTCAAAGGTCCTTGCACAATCTCTTGAACCCAAGTAGGAAATGGAGAAGTAGTGTTCCAATATGTTACCTACATAATAGATAAACAATATTAATTAGTATATATTAAATGATCACTTTTCGAATGAACCAAAATTGAGATAGACTTACATATTCTTTAACCCATAGATGATATTCTTCCACTCTTTTCGCGTAGAGTTCTTTATCGGGCAAGCATGGATATTTTGCAGAAAGATAATCCTCGAACATATTACATTTACAAACGAAGAAATATTTATCAAAGTGATCTTAGTGAAAAATTAAAAACAACAAGTGATTAAAAATACCTCTCAAATGGTTTAAAATAGTCACAATTTCTTAAAACATATGCATGTGCGCTTTGGTAGTCTTTCTCTGAAAGCCAATCTACATGCATTTCACCACTTGGACGGCCGACATGCATAAATATATTAGGTACTCCAGGGACATGATATACAGGAATTTTACCTTCATTGAATCTTGTTAACCTGATCCATGTAAGTGAATTAATATCGAAGAATATCTAATCGTTAAATAATTAAATATATTTACCTTGATTTTGTTTGAATATGATCGGCAAAGTAGTGCTATGAAAAATAAGCAATCTCGCCATTGATATATGACTCAACAATTGAGCATGCAGCATATCTTTTGTTCTTTGCTTTTCCTTTCAAATTTTTTAAAAATCTCTCGAATGGGTACATCCACCTATATTAGACTGGGCCACCCAATTCAGCTTGGTATGGGAGATGGATAGGTAAGTGTTCCATAACATAAAAAAATGATGGTGGAAAAGATCTTTTCCAAGTTACAGATGATTAAAACTATGTTCTGTTTGAGAATTTGAACGCGACTTGTCTGTAAAGTTCTCGAACATAGATCTCGGAAAAATGCTCTAATTCCTAAAATATATGTGCAAGTTAAATGATTAGATTAAAAAAATGTTGGAATAAAAAATAGTAAGTATTGTACCTGATAGTGCAAGGTGGACATTCCGGTCAAGGAGTTCAGCAAAGATAAATGGAAGTAGTCGCTCCATAAATACATGACAATCATGACTCTTCATGCCTGAAAACTTTCCATTATCCAGATCTACACAACTAGCCAAATCTGAAGAATAACCATCTAGAAATCTAATATTATGTTTCACATATTGTAATAAACTCTGTTTGGCTTCTTCTGTCAATGTATACGCTGGAAATGGAGCTTTGCCATTACTATCAATATGTAAGCCTGGCCGTGAACAAAATTTCTCAATATCCAATCTTGACATGATATTGTCTTTTGATTTACCCTTAACACTCATGAGAGTGTTCATGATGTTGTCAAGAAAATTCTTCTCTGTATGCATCACATCAATATTATGTCGAAGATTGAGGTCTTTCCAGTAAGACAACTCCCACAAGATGCTTTCCTTGTGCCAATTATGTTCCTTCCCATAGCCTCGCATCTTCTTTTCATGACCGTTCCCACCAACATCCTTCGTTTTTGGTGGATTTACACTAGCCAACCGCTCGTAATAAACTTGCTCCCCTGTCAAAGACTCAGGTGGATACTTGCTAGAAGCATTTCTTCCTTTCAGAAAGTCTTTTCTGTTCCTACGGGATGGATGACCATGAGGAAGAAATCTACGGTGACAATCAAACCAGCATGTCTTCCGTCCATTGGGTAGATAAAAAGACTTTGTACTTTCCATGCAAACTGGACAAGACAATTTACCATGAGTAGTCCATCCTGATAACATGCTATACGCCGGAAAGTCGCTAATCGTCCATAGTAGTACTGCTTTTAGATTAAAATTCTGACTCAATGAAACATCGTACACATCGACTCCAGTAGACCACAACTCTTTTAACTCCTCAATAAGAGGTTGGAGGAAGACATCAAGGCTAGCTCGAGGATTATTTGGACCAGAATTTAGAATAGTAAGAAATAAGTACTTTGTATTCATGCATATACCAGGGGGTAAATTATATGGAGTTAGGATCACAGGCCACAACGAATGATTACGAGACATGCCAAATGGATTGAACCCATCAGTACACAACCCGAGATAAACGTTACGGGGTTCTTTGGCAAACTGGGGATGTAACTCTTGGAAATATCTCCACTTTGCTGCATCTGAAGGATGATTCATTTCTCCCTCCTTTGATTGGTGCTCAGCATGCCATCGCATTGCCGCAGCTGTCTTATGGCTCTGATACATTCTCTTCAACCGGTCCCCAATACGTAGTACCACATACGACTATATGGTACTTTGGTTCTTCGACGGTCGTCCTTAGGCTTCCATCTTTTCGCGCCACAAAATCGACATTGATCTTCTTTTTCGTCTTCTTTCCAAAATAGCATACAAATGTTCTGACAAACATCAATCGTATGATATGGAAGTCCTAAATTGCGCATCAACTTCTCGGTCTGGTAATGTGAAGTGGTAGCCTGGTTTCCTTCTGGTAAAAAATCTGTAAACAGTTCGCAAACGGAGTCCACCAACTTTTCACTCATATTATACTCCGCCTTATTGTGCATGAGTCAAGATGATAAGGATAACTGCGACTGCCCTTCACGACAACCATCGTACATTGGATTATTTGCACCTTCTAACAAGTCGTAGAACTTATTTGAATGGTTACGAACCGGTTCTTCCACATTCTAATAATTATCATCATGATGATAGTTATCATCATACCCCACGTTAAAATTAAATGCATCGTTCACCATATCCACATATGGATCTTCTACAACATTACCCACTTCTTCATGATTCTCACTAAAATACGTCCTATCCGTGTAACTCGTTCCTATATCCATATTCATTTCTTCTCCATGCTTATACCAAACATAATAATCAGGCATAAATCCTTGACTAAACAAATGACTACTAACTTTTCTACCCGGGATGATGTGTTTTTCATTCTTGCATACACTACAAGGACAATGAAATTTACCTCGACTACTCTGTACTATTGGCTGACTATTAGCGAATGTCATGAATTGCTCAACTCCCGCGACGTATTCGGCTGACAAATTTTCCGTCACTTCATTAAATCTCTTGTACATCCAATCTCGATAGAAACCGCCACTACCGCCATAATTGTAGTTTCCCGCCATTATACAATAAACTAACTAATTTTTTTTTTCTATGATGTTGTTGTTTTAATTTGTTGGTGAAAAAAGAGTTCTGTGAAAGTTTATTATATAGGCCAATTTTTGTGACTAATTTACGACTACAACTAAATAATTAGGTGTACCTACTTACCAATGCGAAACACGTTTTCCAACTACTTTATACGACTCCTATGCGACGTTTCTACGACTACAGGACGACTAAGAAGAGTAGTCGTCCATTAGTCGCCCAATTAGCGACTAAATTAAATAGACGGTAGAATAGTCGTCTATTAGCGACTACTTAACGACAACCTTCTCCCTTCAATAATACAATCGTCAAATAGTCGTTACTTGCCGACTATGTTCCGACTACTTAGGTTAGTCGTAAAAAAACCACTATGTAACTACAAATTTTCGAGTTGTCGCACTGTAGTCGTAAAACCGTCGCCAAACTGTCGTTTAATTATACAACTACGTTGATTGTCGCTGATTGTTGTCGTCTTTTACCTGTTTTCTTGTATAACTGCGTGGATAAATTATTAATAATCACAAGATCCTATAATGTTTGACACCTTTAATAAAAAAATTTTAATAAAAATATTTAGTTATGGAGACAAAGAAATAATAAATATTTTTAATATTTTTAATGATGGAAGTGATTAAAAATAAGGAAATCATATATATGAAAATATATTGTTAACAAAAAAATCTATAATTTAATTCTATTAGGGCACAACATAAGGAATGTATATTCTAATTTAGTTTATCTAGTCTATTATTGTGCAAATTAGAACACAAATTAAGAGATGATTGATTAAGAGAATCCTCGTTCAAATAATTTATGTTTTCAACTTAGAAGATTCTGTAACATTTTAATGACAAATTTCTTTGGACAAATCTTTTAATAAACTCTAAGGTTTGGTTTTTGTTTTTCTTTGTTTAATAGTATAGATATCTAACTCATTTTTTAGTTTACATTTTAATCAAAATTTGCAATCTGAATACATTGTGTTAAAATCAACAAAATATCTACATAACTTAAATCAAAATAACCTAATAATTCGCCAATCTAAAAACAGTTATAATTTGATCTAAGTTTACGGAACTATAGTAATTTAGTAAACATTAAATAAAAGAAAGCATAATAAAAGTTAATGTTTAACAGAAATAATGCATAGGAAATGAAATAAAAACATAAACAAAATCTTAATAGTACAACCTTTAAACATAATAGAAATGTTTTTATAAAAAACGATGGAAAGGGGTCTGGTGTTGCATCTTCAGTTCTCATCAACAACTTCACCTAGCTCAGGTGGCTGCATCCGTTCAAAGAATTGGGTTCTAAAACAGTAGAAGAAAAAAATAACCAAGACTAAAAATTTTAAAAATACATTTTTAAAAATACAATAAACAATTAAATGATAATGAAAATATAAACGTTCTTACGTGATGCGATCCATGTTAATCTCTGGGTAACTTTGATTGAAAATAATTCCTGAAACACCATTATGTGAGATTAGACATTGACGACTTAAAATATTAATGTTTTTATTATATGAGTTAGCTATATAAATTATTGATAAGATGAGAAGAGTCTTAAATATACCTTCATGATCATCAACATTCCAAAATCGAAGCACACAGTTTGTAGGATTCATACCGAAGGTCCACTGATAACCAAGGTTTAGACCAAGTTTCCTCCACAATTGCACAAACAAGTCACAAGTATATCCTCTTGCAACACATATCAGAGATTTTCCCCTAATAACAATATCAAAATTATTTCACCAAAACATCTAAGTTCTATGAATTAAGCCAACTATAAAGATAACATGATTTACTATGTTTGTGCATTTAAATATATAACCAAATAGATGTCGAACTATATAGTGGAAAATACTAACCAAGTATTTTTAATCTCAAACTCGAGAAATTGAGAAAGTGTAGGATTTTCTGAAGCTTGAGGAACAAAATCCGGTCTTCTTATATTCCCAACTCTCACGACAACACCATAAGCATCTACAAAAAAAAACGATAACATGAAAGATATATATTTCCAAATAAACAGACTTAATATTTTTAAAAAATCTAAATAAGAAAATTACCATGGACAATTAAAGAATTAATAGTCTTATTTTCGATTATGGAGAAGGCAACAAATCGAAAAAAGTTACTTGGAACCAATCTACCCACATGAGACAGTTTGGTAGTCTGAAGAAACTTGATTCTGAACTTATTATCGGCTAAGGGAGGTTGTCTACCGACAGATGCTCTGATCAGATGTATGTTTTCCATGAAAAAAAAACCTCCTTCTTCGAGAACTCTAGGGACGTCATATCCAGGGTAGAAATAAGGACAAATGGCATCAATCATTGTGCCCTAAAAAAAAAAAAATTGACTTATGAATTAATAATAGATTAGATCCAATGAATACTTTTTAATTTAGACTTACAATCTCGTTGCACAAGATCATTCGGTATGACTTCCCACCCTCATGAGGAAGTGTTACCCACCAACATAGTATCTTCACAAAAACCTTCCACCTTTTTTTTTTTGGGAAACTTGAGAGAGATATGAGATACCTTTGTAATAACCACCTCTATCATCTCTCAACGTTTTTTTTTTTTTTGAAACTAATAGGTTAGAAGAAAGATGTCGAAGATAAATAATGGATATAAATAAGGGAGGAGGTTACCTTGTTTTCAAGTTATGTGTCCCTTGACAATTTTGAATATTACTTGTATATTAATTTTATAAAATAAATAAATTAAATAGAAAAAGTTAAATGCCATGCAAATCTTGTCAATCGAATTTGGAATCTCGATGGTAAGTTATAGTTGTTTTTATGGTTACTTTCGAAATTTAATGAATTTTGTAAGAAACAAAATGTGACATAAGTTGTCATATCTCTTGGATGAGTTGTCAAATCTTGTTATCAATCTTGGAAAAGATGGTAAGAAAAGATGTGAAGAATAGATTTAATTGAGAAAGCAAGTCTTATAAATAAATTGAATTCAATATAGATGTTAATATTTGTATCTACTCAATTATTCCACAAAATATGTATAAGAGCACAATATATTTATAATAAACTGAGATCATATATATATATTACATTGAACATAAATTAAATTTTAACTGTTATATATGTATCGATTATTTTTAAGTCACAAAGTTAATGATGTCACTTTGATCTATATCCAAAAAGAAACTTTAAAATGAGTACCTAGGTTTCCAAAATAAATAATATTTTAATATGAAAGAAAGGATATTGAAAGATAATGCTTTTGCAGGGTTTTAAAATATAAACAAAACAAATATATATTTTTACTTTTTTGTATAAGACAATGACATTAAGTTGAAAAGAAATGAACTTAATAATAAATGATCCTAATGTTTCCAAGAATGATTTATCTCAAAGTTTTAAATGTTTTATTCTTGGTACCCAAACAACTTTTATCAAAATGTAAAAAGAATCATCAATAATTATATGTCTAAAAAAACAAATCATAAGGATAGTATTTTAACAGAAATAAAAAAAAACTACAACTATACTTTTATGTAATCGTTGCAAAATTATATAGGAGTATGTTTGTATTTTTTTATGTTATACTTGTAAACTTTGTTAGGAGTTTAACAAAAAGTGAGGTAGAGAAAAATCAAACGGGAATACAATACTTAAATAGGTTCAATACCTTAGCAAATTTGAACAAAAAAACAACTTAAAATGATAAAGTTTGGAGAAAATTAAAAGAAGTTCGAAACATAATTTAAATAAGAATAGGAGCTGCGAGGTCAAACTCCTAATTCTCTTCAATCACTTCCATCTTTGGGTTCTCTGGAAGTTCATCAGAATCTTCGAAACGGCTGTAAAAGAGAAAAATAAAAAATTGTATTGATTAATTGATGTTATGGTTAACCAATACAATAAAAAAATACTAAAATTCTTACATGTACCTTGGAATATCTATCTCAGGGAAATTGGTTGGATTGATGTAAATTCCTGAAGATCCAAATTCACTCTTCAAAACATTCTCGCCTGTTCTAAAATTTTCATTTAAAATTATATAATAAAAATAACAATCATAAATAAATAGGATTACAATAGAAAAAAAAATAACTAACCCTCAATCTCAGCAATTCTCCAAAACCTCACAATGGCAACAATGGGCTGATAGTTATAAGCCGCTGAACTGATACATTTCGAGAAATTTGTAACAAAGAGTTCACAGCATCTTCCAACAGCATAGCATTTCATTTTCTCTCCCCTAACCAATATGATAAAACATTAGACTAAGCAATACATTATTAAGCTAAATTTTTAGACAAAAGACACTTCCATTCTTCTTGTTGCCACTCTCTTTTGTTAGGTTAGGAACGCAGTAACTCGACCACATTACTAAACATACTTAAAAACACTACAACTTACATATTGTCCAAAAGATCGAATGAGACATATCTTGATTCATAATCGGTTTCACCTTGGCGACAAACAAATAGAAATTTCTTAATAGCCGAGATATTTGACACCACACCCATTGCATCTAAGTATAGAATAATATATTAATACAATAGTTCAAAAATAATAACATAAACTACTAACAAAAATTCATTCTTAAAATGAGAAGAACATAGATTGACTAAAAACTTATCCGTGACATAATCCCAATCCTCAAGATATGGATACTTAAGGTCAATGGAAAAAATAAAATCAAAGAAGTCTCTTTTCACAAGTTCCGGAAAAGGGTAAACACTTGTTTCCCAAATGAACTTGATGTGGAAACGAAAGGAAGAATACCTAACCATTCCTTTAGGAACAACGACCCGAAAGTGAGAGATATGAATCCATGTGCCAGGCTTGAGAAACGGACGGAAGAGATTCTGATAGTTTCCTTGAGGAATTGTTGCATCAACACGGTTATTCTGAAAAAATTCCAAATAACCCAAAGATTAAGTAATTTGTGATGATCTGTTTCAATAATAACAAAGTAAATTGGGATTAAAAGAACAAAACAAAGGGAAAATACAAACCTTGTCATCATGAAGAATCATGGTCGTAATTTCACCATGACTGTTTGGAGCATGATTCCAAATTGACAGGATCTTCACGTTAATCTTCCAGTTAGTCGAGTTATCCCTCAAATCGGTGAGTTGTGAACAGACATCATATGTATCCAAGGAAGTTTTTTCTTGTTTTGAAAGATAAAGAGTTAAACCTAATTGTTTTAGGTTTGAGGTTTTTGATTTTATATAATTGCGAAAAGATACAATGATGGAAAGTTGATGTGTAAAAAGGAAACGAATCGTCTAGAACCAATAGAATTTCTTATAGGTTAGAACAATAATGATGACATTTATTTCTTAGCGTGTTACTAAAAATTGTAATTATTAAAATGAGATTCTATGAAAAAATAGGAATAGGTTTGTTGTGTTTGAGTTCTCATGATTAATCATATTTAATAAGACTGATGATTTAGTGTACAAAATATTTGCTAATTCTAATTTTGTTGAATATTTAACACAAAATTAGCAAAATTGTTTATAGTTCTTAGTATGATTAACATTGTAATATAAAATAATGTGTTTCTTAATAATCAACAATTTTGTTTTCTCAAAATTTGATGTTTTGAGTTTTTTTCTTGTTTCAAAAAGATTGATGTTATACATCAACATCATTACTATTTTTATTGTTAACTAATAAAAAGAAGAGAGAAATATAACTAATATTATAGTTAAACTAACAAAATAATAATATTTCATGAAAAGTTGTTTTTCTTAATTTGTGTGAATATTCTACAACATAAAATTTGGTGGAACAGAGGGAGTATAACTTAAGAAATAAAATTGTTTAACAAAATGACATATCAATGAAATAACTTTATTAATTCCAAAAAAACAAATAAAATAAAGATAGTTTACAGCTTAAAAAAAGAAAACAACTTCGATAACTTTAAGCAACGAAATAAGAAAGAAGAAAACGATCCAAGCTAGAGTAGTCATTGAGCATCATTCCCCGGAGCCTTCCTCAGACATGGTCATCTTAGAACACTTCTTCCTACTTGTGGAAGCCTGATCATTTCCATCAACATCATCTGAATCTTTTTGTTTTGATGATAGAGTAGAGGTTGACGACCAATCCACATCAGAAAGATCAACACCATTAGTGAGCATAAGAGAACCCAATATAAAAATACAAAAACATTTTAATAAGACAACCCTAAAATATAAATAGAAATGATTGGAATTGTTTAACGTTATTAGTCAAACATGTTCGATCGAAATTAAGGATGATGGATCAACGTATGCATCAGAGTCTTCTTGAACGATTTCATCAGCAATGTTACCGGTGTAGACTCGCACAACAGTGAATGAATCATATCCACCAAATATGTTTTCCCTTTGAATACACAATAGAAACTGAAAAGTCTTCCCTTTCAAACCATTGATCACATCAAGCAAAACAGTTGGGTCTTCGATCTACATAAAAATATAGATTAGTATAACATGAACGTAGTCATTTTAATGAAAGAGTTTATTTTAAAAAAGGCAATATAACTCATCAAATGAACCATCAAGCAATTAAGGGGCAGTAGTACCAAGAATTTCCTTTGCATGACTATCGAATAACATGCATCTAGCTTCACCGGTTTTGTCCATAATATGGAAATGTAACCAAAACCTAAAAGTTAGATAGGATTATTAGCTTCTAAACACCAAATTATAATTCATAATACATTCAATATAAAGATTTCACAAAGACTAACTTGGCTACGACAGATTTTTGCAAAACCATTGCATATTTCACACCAAAATCTTGGCTTCTGAGGTAGCTTGACATCTTCAAGTTTGATAACTTCCTCTTTGACAACCTTCTTGTTGTGAGCACGACAACAAAAATAGTACCACGGCCAATCTGTATCAATTGCCAAAACAGTGCAAACTGTTTTTGCACTTACCCACCTTCAAATGAATATAAATAGGAATCCACAAACTAAGTTAAAAATATGAAAAATGTAATAAAAAGGTTAGTAGATAAAATAAATTAATGAATAGTACATCAGAAGATGTGAGGACTTCCTTAATTGTTTGCCTTGGATAATCACCATCGTCATCCCCAGTTTTTGGTGCATAGAGCCTCTTGTGAAAAGATCCCGAACTTCCCAAAGTTAACCCATCGGTTGGTATGCTATGTATAAAGAAAATATATTTTGTTTAATATTATCTAGAAGCAAATATATTTAGTGAAATATAAATACAATTACCTTTGCTTAAAAAGACCCAACTCAGCCAATGTGGGATCAACGAAGACTTGTGAAACATCAAAAGAATTGGAAACAATCCTACTATCTGTTTTATAAATAAAAGGACATGTTTTTATAAATAATAGTATAGATATGTAGTAACACATAACAATATATTTACCATTGTAGAGATTGATCTTCGCAAATCGGATTAAGCAAACAACAATACCATCAGTTGACTCCTGGCAAGCTTGCTCAACAATCAAAGCATACTTCCCCCAAAGTGTACATGCCAAGCGGTGTCACTTAAATGGAAAGAATAAATTTATTAGTAAAAAGTAAATAAATAATAAATATCTAAATAAGAATGAATATGAATATATATTGTTTGTACTGCTGATCTCTCAAATGGAAATCGATTTTTTTGTGGGTTTGTTGTTAGCGTTAAGATCTTGGATTTTAGACCGATCGACAACCTGACCCATTACATCTGTATAGACAAAGAGAATAAATCTATGAATATATTGACTATATAAAAGATAATGCTTGTATGTTCGAAAATAAAATGAAAACTTGAATCTAACCGTGCAAGATATTAGAGTTAGCGGATCTAGAGAGGATCACGTCAAACTTAGCAAGTGAAAGAAACAAAGCATCAGAAACGGTATCACATGGAGAGATCGTGGTTTTGAAAACAAAACCAATCTTGTATTTCAAGTCTGAAATACGATACTGGCCACTTGTAGGATTTAGAGTGATGGTCGTAATGATCTTCCAAACACCCTCAGTTAAGCACCTTTCAAACTTCTTGATCTGCTCTCTTCTCACAGCAGCATACATCTTATCACCCTATATGACAAAAATAATTTAAATAATAATTAGTAAGGGAAAATGATGCTTGAACACACTATAAGGCTGGACAAAATATAAAGTTGAAACTATAATACGTACAGCTTCATCAACCAAAATAATTTTGAGGAATATTGTCTCCAAACATGAAGCAATTTAACCTGAATACGCCAAGCGTTCTTGTAAGGCTTGAGAGATTTCAAGGCAGTAAATGGAAGAGGATTGGCGAGCATCATTTAAAAAAAAAAATTAGAAATGAAGCTGTATGAGTCTAAGATGAATGAGTAGATTGAAATGAGGCGTCCGATATTTATAAGAATAAGTAGTTAGGTCAAAAAAATATGCGCAAAAGATATTATTCGTAGAATTTAAGTTTATTCCATATCACAAATCCGATAATTATAGGAAAATGTTTAGCATTTTCCGTAAAAGTGTGTATGTATATAGGGGATACTTGTGAAAAATGTAAGATAGTTGCAAAAGACGATCGAAACAAAATATTAGATGTGCTATAATTATGGAGAAAATGTAAGATAATTCTAAAAGAAGATCCAAACAAAATATTATATGTGCTATAATTATGGAGAAAATGTAAGATAATTCCAAAAAAAGATCCAAACGAAATATTGTTTCATGCATAACTATGGAGAAGTGGTATATACTTCATTGTTAACGAAGATACGCAATATATTGAATGAAATTAATACGATTCGTTTCCTGAAGTTCACACTGATGAATTTATGCATGAAACTACAAAATCGTAGGGCTTGTAATAAATCTATTCAATGGCCAGGATTAAACGGAGAATCCCATTTTAAACAAACATGATAAAAAGAACAGCGTGTTTTTTTGGGAAATACGAAATCGAAAGGTTAAAAATAATTCAATTCAATGGCCAGGATTAGAGGCGAGTACCCGAATTTTTAAAACCGGGTAAAATAATCATCGTGTTTTTTAAGTGAAGCCGCGAAATCGAACGGATAAAAACAATTCAATTGAATGGCCAAGATTATAACGTATGACCCATTAGTTTAAAACACGGGTCAAAAGGATCCGCATGTTTTTAAGTGAAGCCGAGAAAATCGAACGGATACAAACAATTCAATCGAATGACCAAAATTATAACGTATGACCCAAAAGTTAAAAACCCGGGCCAAAAGGATCCGCGTGTTTTTAAACGGGTTATTTCCATGACATTAACATTTTAAACCTATGATTTAATGGGTTTTTTCAGCAAATTCCAAGCCAAACTCACTTAACGTACGTCTCAAATAATAGTGTAGATATATATGTAAGATAATATTAATTAAAATAAAATCGTTAACTTTCTAATAAAATATCAACCCGCAGTGTACCGCTGGTCAATCTCTAATCTAATAGTAAAGATAGTATTGTTTTGAGTTTTGAACTAAGATTTCGGCCGGTTAATAACCATTTCTGAACAATAATTTAATACTAAAGAGAGTATAATTTTGATTTCCAATTTACTTTCTGGTATAATTCATCATCTATATATATGGAATGGATAGGTATATAATGAATGATAAAAAGAACAAAAGAGGAAAAAGGTGAGTGTTAGCCCCAAATTCATGTTGCCCCCTCCTGGGCTTAAGGATTCCAAATCAATATTGTGTCCTTATGGTCCGATCTGTAGACTGATAGCAACATGCATTGATGTGATCACTAGCCGGCTTTTTCCATCGTCTCCATTATGTCTTCTCTGAGTTTTTTCTATTTGCACGCATAATTCTACTAGATTAACTCACATTGTACGTAAAAACAATTAGTGAAAATATGTGTTTAGTAATTTTTAAATGTTTAAGACTATTCCAAAATAATGTATTATGAAACAAAACGGTAAAATGTATTTCTGGATGACAAATTGATTAGTAAAAGATGAACGAAAAAGGTGAAGTGTTTTATGCAGACATAAAATATAACAATTTGTACAAATCCTTTTCAGTTGTTAAATTTGATTTTACCGATTTTAGACGGAATCATACTTTTTATAGACACCTAATGACGCATAAATGTTTTAAAATGTGTTACAATATAGATAGCTAATTAATTTGTGTTACTGAGTGAGGAGCCAAATGGATTTCAAACCATTACATTACAAGTATGGATTGGATTTACCTTCAACAGGATGACAAAAATGGTGCTTTAAAGTCTAGTGACTTCAGAGTCGTAATCATTTCATTAACTCCATTCGCTTTATTGCTTATGTTGAGTTAACTAGATTTTAACCCGCGGTATACAATTTATTTTCTTAAAGTTAGTATATATAAAAGTTTGCAAATTATATTTATCTATAAAATATTTTTATTTTGTAGTTTACAATTGTTATTAAGTAATGTCCTGCCAAACCCGTCCCGCCAACCCGTCCCGTAAAAAAACCTATTTATTTTATTAATGTTGATCTTATTTATGATATGTTTATGAATCATTGTCTAAATATTTTGTAATTTTGTATTAATTAATTGCTATCAAATATCTCTACGGTTTGCTGCTTATAATCGAATTGTTATAGTCATAAAAAAGTAATATCAAAAATGATAATTTTGTAGTGTTTAAATGATATTAAATATTTTGAAAGTTTTATTTTAATAACTAATCGTATAGTTAATGCAGAGAGATTTTGGGAAGGTAGTTAAATGCAAACATTTAATTCGAAGATTTACTTTCTAATTATCAAAAAACAATTATTAAATATCAGTGGCAGCCACTGTAAATAAGTCCCAACTTGAGGATTTATTTCACAAAGTGGCGGCAAAAATGTATATGTAGATGGACTGAAATTTAAGGATTTCAAATTATGCATGTATGTTCTTATCTTTTTTTTTTACCATGAGACCATTTGATTAGATCTATAATCTTTTTATTGTATTTTTAAATTTAAATCATTTCCAATGAAATATTTACATTTTTGACAAAAAAAAAGGGGAAAAAAAGAAAAACAGAAAAAAAATAATCTAAAATGTCATTGGGCCATAAGTAACTTAAGCCCAAGTATAAATGGGTTCGTTGGTTAGTATTATGTTTAGTAGAATAGGGAATCATGGTTATGGTTAATTTAGTCCAAAAGGTGAAAGAGACATATTGAAAACTAGCAAATGTTTCTAGATATATTTATGTAATGAGATTAGTGAATGCAAAGTATAAACACCAACAAGTTCTTGTCAGCTAAATTCGTAAATTGTTTAATAACCTAACTAGATTTTAACCCGCGGTATACCGCGGGATGATTTATTTTTTAAAAGTAATATATATTAAAACTTGCAAATTTTATTTTTATAAAATAGTTATATTTTTACTGTTTATAATTATTATAAGTATTTATATATATTAATTGTTATTAAAAATAATAAATTAAAGATTTAACCCGTATTGAAACAGTGGATTAATTATATTTTACTTTTTATTAATGTTGATTCAAAAACCCGTCCCTCCAAATTCGTCTTGCCAAAAAGCCATTTATTTTATTAATATTAATTTTATTTATGATATGACTCTGAATTATAATCTAAACATTTTAGCTAATAACATAGGAGTGCACCATATTTATTTAATAGGGGAATGTACCATATGACCCGAATGCACTTTTACCCAAATCCACCAAAAAAGTCTTGCAAAACTACTATAGACCCGAATGTACCATATTTTTTTTGTGCTAATTTTTATGTGATTAAGATTTAATTGATTTTGTATATAAAATATTAAATTGTTTTACAAACTTATTTGTTTATAATTTGGTAACAGATAGATATTTGAATATTCAGTATATTTTGCTTCAGTTTAGGAAATCTTTGATGACCTGTCTTTAAATCCAATAAGCCCTATAATTAAGAGATGAATATTGTCGTTAAATGATTTTGGTAATCTTAATGATGTCATTAAAAGATTTTGTTTTTGATTAAATTTTTCTAATAGCATTGTCATGTAATTAATTACAAAAATTAAGGTTACATTTAAAATGTACTTCCCAAATAATATAGTAGGATGATACAAAGTAGTATCCAATTCCAATGAAACACTTGCAAACCTAGCTATATATAAATCACTAACATATACAAAATTATTTAAAGCCCACAAAACCCTATCGACTCATCAACAAACTCGAAATTGTGCTCTCATCATTCTCTTTGGAACTTTGGTCAAACGCAAACAAAATTGTGAAACAAGATTAAGATACTATAAGTGACAAAGATTATCTCCACCCACATGATTCACAACATATAACAAAAGTTAATAATATAGATATATTTATTAGATAAAGTCTGCCAAAATAGATAGGTATAAAAAATAAATATAAATATTTATTGATAATCTTTGAATTCTAAATAGTAATCCATACCATTTTAATATTTAATTTAGTCATTTTATCTTAAATCAAATTAATATCTAAATTGATGATATTTTAATTCTATAGAGTAACCTCCACATTTTGATAAATTTAATTTAGTATATTCTTTTAAAAACCAAATTTCAATCTTATACATGTTATTTTGCAATATATAATAACTATTTATTTCATCGTAATAAACTGGATTATTATGATTCTACATACTTCATATTAATGGATAAATACTAAAAATTTTATACCAAAATCATATGTATATCATATCAAATCTATAACTTAGTAATAATATTTTTTAAAATAATAAACCAATTATTAACAAAAATATTAAAATACACAAATAGTTTGGAAAACAAAAATTTGTTAAAATATAATTTTAATATATGTGTTAATCTCGTAAGTTAATTTTAGCTCATGTCAAACTAATTTTGAATGACTAAAATTAATTAATAAAACAAAAAATAGGTTTTAAGAATAGAACTCTTTATTTACAATTTTTCAAAACAAAAATGTAGATAAAAATATTACTCACCGTTTCTCACAGATGTTAAAAAAAAAATCAATACACTCGTTCGAAAGAGAGAAAAAAACACAGTTGGGAGTGGGTTTGCCGTTTGCCTATTGCCAAGCCCAATTTCAAACTTTACAATTGTAGATCGATTTAAAACTGGGTCGCGTCTTAGTGACAACTTGATGTGCCCTAAAAGAAAAAGGAAAAGATCATACAATATATGATTTGAAAGTCTCTTTAGCAATCATAAGAGCTCTCCATCTATCTACAATTAAAACTATTCGCAATAATTCTATGCAGAGAGAAAAGTGTCGTTAGGTCGTAGATCGTTGAAGGTTTACAAAATAGAAAAAAGTCATATGTTATGAATTTAATAAAGATAATAATGTATCGTCCGTGATAAAATCGTACATGTAAGAGTTATCATAATTTGAAATCTACTTAGACATTTTTGGTGAAGCTTTTGTAAAAAATCTTTTATGTAAATACTATTTAGTTTTTAATCTCTACAAAAAATATCTAAACAAAATATTTTAAAGTACAAAACTTACAACTCATCAATCAACATTAAATACTTACATAAATACTTTTCTTTATTAACATCCAATTTGTGAATAATTACAATTGAGTTATTGCATAAAATATCCTCCAGCAAAATATTTGTCTAAAAATAAATACTATTTAATTTTTAGTCCCTATAAAATCTATTCTAAAAAGATTTATATTAAATTAATATCCTTCATTAAATTTTATCTTTATTGCACTATATTCAATCAATTGCTAATTTCTTAAACTCTCTTTACCTACATTAAATATAAATATATAAATTCCTCTTTCACTTTTAATTTTCTTATTTCTAATTTATTTTGATTTTATAGAAAAATACATATAGTTAATAAATGTTAGATTTTTTCTGCATATCATGTAATTCAAATTTCAAAAACTGATATACATTACTCAATCGATGAAGAAAACAAAATATGTGTAAAAGGTCTCATATTGTTTAAAAAACTAGACAATGGTTCAAAGTCATACTATAAAAAGGATCAAAATGATTCTTAATACGAATGAGCAGGAAGCTTGATTTATCAGGTATCCAAAACTAATAATGTTAACCGGTTTACTCCGGTATTTTTAATTTTAAGGATTGAAACTTTAAAAAGTTTTAAAATATTAGAAATACTTAACTTTTTAAAAGTTAAGCTTTATAAAACGTTTTAAATATATAATTTTAAAACTTTAATGAAGATTTAAATATTATAAATATTTGAACTTTATAAGAAGTTTAAATATTATAAAATTAAACATTATAAATACTTAAAAAAGATATTAATATGGGACGATATACCACATAAAAATTCTAGATATAACAATCAAATGAAGTTTTGATCGAAATAATTTTTTTTTGAAGTTCTATTATTATAAATATTTGAAGTTTATAAAACTATGACAAAATGATGTTTAATTTCATAGGATGGGGTTATATGGTATGACGGATTTGGGTCGATATTAATATGGGATGATATTCTACAGGTGAAATCTTCGATATAACAATCAATATACAATTATAAAGTTTAGATCAATATTAATTTTTTTTTGAAGTTTCAAATATTTATAGTATTTGAATTTTATAAGAAAATAATAAAATGATGATTAATTTCATTGGACATGGTTACATGGGACATGTCTGGATCGCCATTATTATATAATGGTATACTATGGGTGAAACCCTAGAATTAACTATCAAAATATAATTATACAATTGTAAACACTAAACAAAATAAATAATATTAACACAACAAGTACAATTTAAAATTAAATATAACTTTTAGTTATAAAAATCGTCACAAGGTGTATCATACATTAAAAAAAAATAGCCTATATATATAAATCATTTTAAAGACAAAAAATCAATTTTTTATTTAATAAAATTATAGACCTAAAATGTATCTTTTGAATATGTTATTCATATATAAATAATATTAATTAAAAAAATTAACTTTTTAAAGAAATTATCAATATCTAGTAAATAATAAATTCATATGTTAAAAAAAAATCAATACACTCGTGCGAGAGGAAAAAAAGGACAATTGGAATTGCCGTTTGACTATTGCCAAGCCCAATTCTAAACTTATACAGATTTATTCCCAACAATGGGCCGAGTATTAGTGACAATTTGACGTTTCCTAAAAGCTTATAGTGATTCGATTTTAATAAAGAAAAGACTATATATGATTTGTAAGAGAATCTCCAATGGTTACAACCCCATGATGGGTTCTCTGCATTTTATAAGAATAAAATTAGCTTTTTTCAATCTTAAAAACTTGCATAAGAGCTCTGAAGTTTTTTGTCCTCCAATGGTTAAAACCACTAATGGGGTTCTCTAAGAAAAAAATTCAAATTTTGTAAAACAATACATACATCCTTTTTGTTTGGTTACAATACATGGTTTTACAAAACATATTCACAAAAAGAAACAACTCTTGGTTGCACATGTTTACTTTTACTCGCTATAATACATTTCCAATTATTATTAATCAAGAGAGTACTAGAATATGAATTAACTATGCTTTGGTTCCGACAAGACAGTGAAACAAGAATGACATTTGCACAAGACCTTTGGTTCTGCCTCCTTGATCTCATCTCCTGCTTCGTCCTATTGACCAAAGAGTTATAATCATGTCAATTACAGAACTTAGTGAACAATGATCAATGTATATTGTGTTGATGCTTACAGTCATATCTGAAGTCCAGAAAGTGAGATTGTCTCTAAGAATCTTCATAATCAGGGTACTGTCCTTGTATAATTCATCACCCAATGCATCCAACTCAGCGATAGCACATTGGCATTGTCCAACATACAAGAACAAAGATCTTGCAACGACAACATTTAGTTTAAGCAATTAATGAATAAAAGCAGCACAAAGAACATAATTACTAGTAACGTCTTCAGGTGACAAAATATGTACCATCATCAGAGCCTCCGGTTGCAGGCCGTAAACAATCCTAGTGGCAAAGTAACAACACATGGTTATGGGATCTCAGAAGCTTCTTTGATTCTCATAGCACCAATCACAAGGAGAGTCAAACCAACGACTCTTGTACCCCAAGTCCTTATAACTTCAGTGTGAAGCCTATTTCAATTTCAAGGTATAGAGCAGTGGATAATCTCAAGGTAAACTACACAGAAAAAACTACAATTCACATAGATAGTTCGAACAATTACTACAAACTTGATATTTACGATGTTTCAACAATTACTTGATCATGAAACCATAGACTACTAGTAATGAATCCAATGGTTCTTGAAACAACTGAAACCTATAAACATTGATGCTTCTTCAAAAACCACCAATCCAGTAACTTAAACCAAAAATAGTCGCAAACATCGATATAAACAATACACTGACGCTAATCCAGAAGATTCATAGTCGTGAATTACCTTAATACTCTGATTCAATCTTCGAGATGTATCCGGCGATGGATTCTGGCGGAAGAAGCATGAAAGGGAGCTGTCTCGGCGTGACTGGAGACGGCGAAAGGAGGTAAAGCTAAGACCCAATTTCTCATTAAGCCCATCTTCATTAAAAACAAGACCTAAACGTGAGAAGTGTGTACGTATGTATATAATGTCTTCTTCCTCTCGCCGCTTATGTTACGAGCACGCAATGTTAACCTTATCAAAATCATAGAAATTTGATCTCAACTCTCAAGTCACCATCATCCTCCACTATCGAGTTCACCATCGTTGTAGTTTGTGGTTGTGGTCCCGATCGTGTTAAGTGGTGACGTGAAGTTATCGTCACGTAACATCCAACCCTAATCATCACCATCTGAGCCACTATTAGCCTTCTTCGTCCTCCTTCTTCACCGGAATCTAGATCTATCATTGGTGCTTTGTTTGGGTCTGTGATACCGAATCCTCTACTTCTTCGTTGCAGAGTGAGATAACGGTGAAACCTTATTCTCGTATTCATGTTAAGGTGTTGTGTTGTTTAATTATTGAACCAACCTAAACCAAGGGATTACGTATAGTTACGGCCATGAATTGAAACTTGATTATTAAGGAACCTTTTGAGTTGATCGGTTATGGCGTCAGTTGGGTTGTGTTAGTGAAGAAGACGATATAGTCAGTTATTGGCTTATTAGAAAGCGTTGGGTTAATTGTCAAACCAGAAGTAGCATTGACATGTACGTGATTTGAATTGTGGCGTTGGTTTAATTATTAAACCGGGGAGTATTTGGTCACGTAAATGGATGTGGCGTAGTCAATTACGTGTTAAGCAACTAATATTAAATTATTAGACTTGGTTTAGTTATTAGATTAAATAACAAATTATTAAGGGAATATAATCTTGATTGATTAATCTAAATTGTTGTAGTTTGAGATCGTTGTTGAGCCGGATCCATTGTTGCTAGTCCTATTTCTTAAAATCCAACCGAGTTGCCAAGGTGAGGGTAGGATCTGTGGAAACATAGTATCACCTTTACTTTTGTATTTCTGAATTTCATTTGTATAAGATTAGACATTGGGTGCTGATTGTTAAAATGTTAGGATTATATATTAAATATTGTTGATTCAGTAATCAAACAATGAATTTGTACTAAGGGATTTAGACAAATTCACTCCTCTCTTAGCTCACAAATAATCAAAGGAAAAGAACTAGGTTGCTTAAACAAAAAGCTAGGGTTTGCTCTGTAATAGTAGTCTCTTGTATTAGGTTAAAGATGATCTCAATGGGGGGTTTGACCCCTCTATTTATACAATAGGTCGAATATACCAAAATATGATAAACTTCTAATTATCTTAGGTTTAAATCTTCATTACTTCTATTCTTCATGAGATCCTCTTCTCTTAAATGGAAGTTTTCCCTTTACACGACCTAAGAAGTTGGTTATGGCGATCTTGATTGTCGACTTAAGTCTTCGGGCGATCTCATGACTTAGGCCCATTAACAGGCTAACCGGGATACCCCGGTTCAATCGAATTCTCGATTTTATTCACATTATTCCTCGGTTTAAATTAGTATTGTCGGAGGTGCTAATTCCTGCACCAACAAATATTATAATACGTGTTGTGTGATATTATGCGATAGGTTGTTAGCGTGATATGCATATTGATTTTTGAATACTCTTTTGTCGTTTTCTTGTACTATATATTTATCTGTTTTGTGTTACCATGTTGAGTAATTTCTCTAATCATTCTTTTGTTTGTTTGTTAAGGTTTAGCGAGGCGGTTCTTGGTCAAAGCCTATACATACATCTCCCCGTTAGGACGCATAACTTAATGGAGGGAAATACTAACTGGAAGCCTAATGAACAAGGCGGAAACCGTGATGCTGCGAATAATCGTATTGATTGGAGATCACAACATGAGCCTGAATTACGGCAAAAGGTTCTTTCAAAAATGTAAGCCATTCTTTCAAGAGTTTCATGTTTCTTTTGTTGGACTCATTGTTCTTATTTGATTATTAACATTCATGAAAGAGAGTAAGGTTTTCTTGGTCATGCTTTCGATGTGATATTTGTAGTTTGCGCATGATAAAGATTGCAACAGTTAAAGCATAAGAGTTGTGCATAAATGTTTATCATAGTTGACAAAACCTAACTTCAACCTTTTGTACTTTAAGTTTTGCATATTCTTTTAACCTCATTACCTGCATTTAGGCTCTTCCTCACTAGGAGAATCTTGTTTTACTCTCGCTTCTATGTACAATTGCTTGGCACATATGTATAATTGTTTCAGTGTTTGTTCGCTAAACGATTATCGTAAGTTCGAATATTAACTACGGATTATTTTCTCTGTTTTGTATTTTTAGTGCAATTAAAATGGTATCACTTCCTCTTGAATATCAGTTATAACCAAATTCTTCATAGTCACTGATATTTTGTTCTCATGTATGTGTAGAGTTGAAAAGTTCAAGGAAAAGTTTCATGCACATGAAGAATATAAGATTAACGACATCGCTTCCAAATTTGAAGAAAATTTTTATAGCATAGCAACCGATAAGGTGTTAAACTACAAATTGTTTCTCCATCTATTAACTTCAGAATCTGAATTTGATATCTTACTCATTGTCCCCTTGCTATGTTTCAGAATGATTACCTTAGGAAACTCAGTGAAACACTGCATTATATACAGAGAACTTACACTAGAGTTCTAGGTAATAAGTTTTTGGTTTCATAATTATACTATTTTAGCTTAATAACAAAGAAATCACTAACTAACTTTTTTTTTCTATGTGTTTATCTAAACATCAGCTTCTCAAGTAGTTGTGAATCAAGCTCAATCTCTTCCCGCCTTGTTGCCATATATGCAGACTACAACGAGCCAACAATGGTTACAGCAAAACACACAGAGCAATCTCTGTGTCATCTGCTTTGCCAAGTCAGGTCCCTATAACCGTTCCCGGTTCTCAAAGACAGATACATGGTAGGCAACAACTTCTTCCTCAGCAGCAACAGCCTCAAATGAATCAAATCCGCCATGGTAATTTACGACCTTCGCACATGCAACAACAAGCTCGGTCACCGCAGCCGCAACATCATCCGCAAAGTTTGTTGAAACAACCTATTCAACAGCCTTTTCCTCAATCAAGCTAACAAAACACTCAATCACTGACCAGAAATCAGTTTTCGATACAACGGGTCAGTTTTAGTCATCAACAACAGATGGTTCTGCCGTCTCAAGAACAGAAACGACAAGAACAAGAGCAACTCATTAATCAACTGACGAATCTTCCAACATCACGACCAAACAATAGAGACCAACAAGGAGCTTTTCAGGTATCCTCGTCTCAGCAGAACAATAATGTTACCTTACATGCAATGTCTCAACAGAAGAATAACCTCCAAAGTATGACTAGAGGTCAACAAGTAGGACAATCTCAACCAATGATGTCACAACAATACCGACAACAATACCCCATGCAGCAGGATCCTCAGAACAGAAACTTACAGAAACATTTGGATTTTGTACAAAACAATACCAATCAATTTCAAGCAGCAAGTTCGTTGCGCCAAACACAAAACATAACAGATCAACAGAACCAGCCACAACAATTAGAGAGAGCAAATCCATCTAGTATGTTTCCTCTCTTACTAACTCTTGTGATAATGTTTTTAGTTCTAATAATGAATATCATTGTAGCATCTCAAGATTCTACGGGAAAGACGGTAAATGTCAATGCCGGAAACTGGCAGGAGGAGACCTATCAGAAGGTATCTTCACTTGCTTTGCTCTTCACTTCTTAACATCACAATTAGGGTTTGATTTTGTTTTCAATTGATTCCCATTCTGATATGTCCTGCAGATAAAAAAACTGAAAGAGATGTGTTTACCTGTTCTCAGTTTAATGCACCAAAGAGTTGCGGAAAAATTGCGGGAGGTACTTTATTTTATAACCTAATTGTTTTGCTTGTGGAACAAGAATTTGTTCTAATGGTTTTCTTAATCATTTTTTTTTCTAAAACTTTGTGTTGTTTTTGGTTTAATAAACCTAATGTTTCCAGACTGAATCTCTTCCGCCGCAACCGATGCAAGCTCAGTGGATTGAAAAGCTAAAGGCGGGAAAATTGTCAATGGAACACCTTATGTTTTTCTTAAATGTTCATAGGAGCAGTGTATCAGAGAAACATAGAGACAAGTTTAGTCAATATGAGTACCACATATTGAAATTTACCAAGAGTCAGACCATGGTTTTGAGGCCAACGCAGCAACAACAAGGACAATTTCCTCCTTCTCAAACAGCAATGCAAACCCAAAGTCCTCAAGTCCATGTGTCACAGTCTCTTTATAAGGAGCAAAGGAGATCACGGTTGATGCCAAGTAGCCAAAATGAGGCCTCGTCTTTGTTGCAAATAAGGCCTAAGTTGGATCCAAGAGACGAGAACATCATTATGGCTTCCTCAGGAAATGTCATGTTACCTTCTGTTAAACAAAATCCTCGGGCCGTAAACACAAATATCAGTTCGGTTCAGTCGTTGCAGAAGCAGAAGCGATTCCATCACCGACAAATGCAACAACAACAACCACAACAAGGGAATCATCAACATCAAATGCAGACAAATGAGATGAATGATGTGAGGATGAGGGAGAGGGTCAACATTAAAGCCAGGTTGCTTGAGCAACAAGTCTCATCGAGTCAGCGCCAGGTTCCAAAGCAAGAGTCTAACGTTTCATCCTCTCAGATACAGAACCACTCTTCTCCTCAGTTAGTTGACCAGCATATTCTTCCTGCGACGATTAACAAAACCGGAACCCCATTGAACTCTAGTGGTTCGGCTTTTGTTGCTCCAGCTCCATCTCCAGTTCCTGGAGATTCTGAAATGCCTATATCTGTTGAGTCTCCAGTTTCTGGTGTTGATGAAATAAACTCAACTTTAGATTCTTCTAGTAAACTTGGCACACAAGAAACTCCTCTGTTATTTGTTCCTCCGCCCGAGCCAATCACAGAGCGGCCTATTGATCGACTTATAAAAGCGGTAAGTAAACTCTATAGCTTATCTAAGTTTACTTTCTTTACCTTCTCCTATTTACTGACCTAATTTTTAATGTGTGTGGCTTTCTAGTTTCAAGCAGCATCACCAAAATCATTGGCAGAATCTGTAAGTGAGATTAGCTCGGTGATTAGTATGGTTGACATGATTGGAGGATCGTTCCCTTCTAGTGGAGGATCTAGAGCTGGTTTAGGCGAGGATTTGAGTGAGAGGACAAGAAACTTTACCACACACGAAGAAACAAATCTGTCTAAGAGAATGAAGCGATCAATCAACATTGTGCCGCCAGATATGTCATCACAAATTGATAGTTATGAACAGTTGAGTAGCCTTGAATCTGAAGTTGTTTCCACAACATCATCTGGCTTGAAAGTTAACAATATTGCGGTAAAATCTACTCTATTGGTATCGAACTACGAAAACAAATGAAACATCGAAATAAATCCATTTTTTCAATCTTGTAGCCTGGTTATGCCCTTTTGCAAGAAATCAAAGAAACAAATGGGAGACTTGTAGAGACAGTGGTAGAGATATGTGATGAAGATTCTTTAGGAACAATCGTCACTTGTACTTATGCTCCTGTGGCTCTCAGTGCCACATTCAAAGATCATTACAAGTCTGGAAAAATTGTAAGTTACTTCAAACTTCTTCTTTTTCCTCACTCTGCTCAGATTTTTTATGTCTCTAAATGTTTGATGCAGGCACAGATTCAACCTTTACGCTTACTATTTCCTATGGATTATCCGTATAGTTCTCCGATAGTTCTCGAGGAAATCTCCTTTGACACTAGGTATGAATCTTTCTTAGAAATCAAGTAACAACGATTGGAGTAAATATATATGATCTTAAGGATTTATATCTGCATGTTTCAGTGTACACAAGTATGAGGATCTATCCGCGAGAACCAGATCAAGGTTCAGTTTGTCCATGAAGGAATTTTCAGAACCAGGGTTTTCGAAAGGAATAGCTCAAACGTGGAATGATTGTGCGAGAGCGACAATGGTTGAGTACGCAGAGAGACATGGTGGAGGCACTTTCAGCTCCAAGTATGGTGCTTGGGAAACGGTTCTAAGAGCTTCATGAGGACTAATACTTCCTTTCTCACTCACCGTACAAGATAGTTTTTAGGTGGGAAGCCTTATAGCCCAAGTTAGGTTTTTTTTTATTTCCTTTGAGATAGAAGTAACATTTATTTGTATGGTGTGGCTCATGTCTTCTTATTGTATATATTTTAACAAGAAATTATAATTGTTTCAAAACCGATAGTATAATAAATTATCTTGAAATATTTAGGCACAAAGCCTTTTTTTTAAAAAAGATTTTAAAGTATTTTATTGTTTTTTCTTATTACATGTTTCATTTATAGAGCCCAAAAGGTTGGAATATAAGTTTTAAAAAAGGATTACAGAAAATGAAGCCAAGCCTATAAAACTAAATCATCCTTAGTAATTTAAACATCCACTCATAAAGATTTTGCTGATGAAACGTGTTGATGAAGTGTTTTGCCCTATGACACGGGCCGAGACGTCAAGCACCGCTGTTGAATTCGCGGGAAACCGCTAGAATTCACCAAAATGTTGAGAATCGTCTTTCCTTCTGTCGATCTCGAACCCATGTCCAAAAATCGTCGATATTCTTTCGGATCAAGTGATGGAAGTCGCTTAAAAATTCTTCAAGTATCATTATCGTCGGGGAAGCTCCACCTCTGACGACACCCATATTGATGTGGCCGGATCTTTGTTCATGTGTGTGCATAAAGAAGTGGTATAGATATTACTCGTCGAACTAATTGGTGGGAACATAGAGGATTTGTGAAGAAACCAAAGACATCAACAATCACCAATAGATGGAGATCTAAACTCGCAAGGCAAGAGAGAACTTGATAAAAGTGGTATCAAAAGTCTTGTCCGAAATCAAAATTATTGATATCGTCGAAGCAAAATTTATAAACCTAATTAAACAGAAAAAAAAAAAAACTGAAATTAATATCCGATTTGGATTAGAGCATGATCGTTTCTAAAGAAACGAGAAGGGTAAGAGAAAAAAAAAAGAAAAAAAAAAAAAGCTCTCGAAAGTATCCTATTGATTTACATGACATGATAAGAGATTTATAAAGCAAAATAAAAAGCTATAGCCTCAAAATTGAAACAATCATGCTGTAGATTCCTATTTTTTTTTCTCGCATCCCAAATAATAGCACAACTTTATAGTCTTTAGAAGGTCTGTACATTTTTTCTCTTTTTCTAAAAAAAGTTTTATATCTATTTCTCCATGAATCAAAAGATCTCTATCTAAACTCCCTGAATTGATACTTCAACATTTATTAACCCATATTTTTGGGTTTATTCGGTTAACTATACTGTTAACCATTTATAACCAGAGAAAACCATACATCAACGAAAGAAGAAAACAAAAATACTCTAGCGAGATTTCTCTCTTAGGCACTCTTCCCGAGTGACCCCAAAGCAGTAAAGAGTTTTTGAAAAACCAGATCTCACCCACTTTTACTTCCTATACAAGGCAATTTTACAACTCCGGTGACCTTTCTTTGCTCTTTCTCGCCGAGGAAACTTCTCTTACCATGCCACCAGGCATGGGCGGTTGGACTATCAACTCAACATGACTCCAGAGGACTCAAACCTCACTTCGGCCCTCCCGCTAGAGCATGTTTCTCAACCTTGAAGCTCTGGAAGAAGACTCCAACAACCGTATTCTCTCTTCTCACGGTATGGTTAAACCTTCTGTCCAGCTTCTAACAATATCTTAACCTCGTTGAACTCTCTTGGAACCTTTTTTAGCATTTGAACCAGCCTGTATGTCATGCTCTATGGCTTAGCAGCATACAGTTCTCTTACTGGGGAAGATAACTCTCACCTCTAAGTGAAGAACCCTCTCGAAACTTTTTAAAAACTCTGAAGAACCGTCTCCCATCATCTCTCCCAAGTCATTCTGCCCAAGTCTCATCATGGCCTTAAGGCACTCTTACTCTGCAAAAGGTAAAGACATCCTAGAGAGTCCTCCTTCTCAGACAGAGACATTAGACAGTCCTCTTATAACAATGAAAAGGAAAGATTTCGAGAGTACATACCTCATCCCAGAAGTCGCCCCTCTACACCATCTCTTAGTGAGCAAGACTCTTCAAAGCAGTTTATGCCCCCTGCTCCAAGACGTATCAAAGCCCTACTCTGGACAACTCAGACCTTATCCAGGAAAACTCTCTAACCCTAATTGGACGACTCACAAATCCTTCTATCCAAAGGCTATGGTCCCTCATCCCCTTTCTCTCCAACAGATGGAACCTGAAAGGCAAGGCAATTGGCTCAGACCTAGGAAAAGATGGCTTCCAATTCAGGTTTGACCACGAAGAAGATCTACAAAAGGTTCTAAACAAGAGACCTTACCATTTTGATTACTGGGAGCCTATCATATTTGCCTCATTCCCGTCTCAGATCCCCTTTTAGATTGAAATACAAGGACTTCCTCTACATTACTGGAAGCCGAAAATGTTGACAGACATCGCAGAGGACATTGGAGACCTCCTGGACCATGAACTTACCCCCTCTGCAGCAAGAATCCAAGTTATGATAAACGGGCTACAACCTATTACTAAAGAAACCATTGTGGAGTTCTCTGACCGCAGCGAAGTCCTAGTCACCTTGGACTACAAAAGACTGAAGTCTCACTGTAAACACTATCTCAGGCTTACTCATGCGGAGAAAAACTGTCCGGGACTAGCCCTTATTAAAGGGTCTCCAAGGGACCAAGGGATACCCTCCGCCTCAAAGAGCAAATCTATCCAAAGCTCCTCCAACAAAACGCAACAAAAAGAAACCCGAGACTCTGTAAAATCCCATTACCACCCCTACTCTAGACACAGAAGCTCTCACCCTGAGAATTTCAATGATAGAAGGAAAGAGTACAGTAATGATTCCTGGAAACCATCTACAAATAAGCGGTCTCCGCGTCGACAATCTCCACCAAGAGATCAGAACTCATACAGAGGAGATTCCAACAGGTCCTTGAGATCCCCTGTTCGCCATCCTGCTAGAACCTCTAGAGATCATCTTACCTCATCTCTTCAGTGGTGGGAAAAATCACCACCCAAGGAGCATCGTCCTCCTGCTTCTCCGCAATCTTCAAGGAGTAGAAGACCACCACTTGAGAGAAGCGTCGATGAACCCTTACTTCCAACACCTATCCCCATCATACTTTCAAATGAGGAGGTCATGGGAGAACTATGTGAAGTGACCCTATAGTACACTAGTTGTGCAGACCCCACAGAGAGTGCAACAAGGAGATGACGAGTTCTGCAAGGGGAAGCTAAAGGCCTAATGGCAGCTACTGCTGCATCTATTATTAACTCTGCAACACAAGCCCAACTCCAAGCTGAATCTGGGGCGGCTCTGCTTCAGTCTTCAAGACAATCTCTATCACCTTACTTACCAATACTAGATCCAAATGCGGCTGCTGCACTAGTAAAGAAGAAAAGAGGAAGACCTCCACTTATCAGACCTTCGACCAAGCCAGGAAATAAAAGACCGATAAGGCTTGCAGGGACAAAATCATCAAAAAGGCAACTTATTACCATTCAAAATTCACCAAGAAGAAGAATTCTCCAGAGCTCATCAAATCTTGGTGAAGAAGAGTTAAATAACGGTGTCAACAAAACTTTTGGTCATAAAAAGAAAAATACTCCAAGGCCGACTAATGGGGCATCGACAAGCAGAGCTCTTCCTAAACAAAAGATCATACCAGCAATAGTGAAAGAGAGGGTGGATTTTCATAAACCACCCCCTCCTCTTCCTTAAAAGTTGCAAGTTGGAACTGTTGTGGGCTGGGGAATCCCATGACAGTCCAAAGACTGCGTGTGATACAAAAAAGTATCTCACCTTATGTTTTATTCCTCATGAAGACGAAAAATCCGGATGATATTGTCACTAAGAAGCTTCAGTGGATGGACTACACTAACCACAGATTCATCTCTCCTCACAGTCCTGGTGGTGGAGGACTCGCTCTCTACTGGAAACAACATGTAGAATTGGAAATTTTAAACTCTTGTCAAAACTATCTTGATACATCTATTAAATCTGAAGAAAAAATGGTTTTTGCTACTTTTCTTTATGGAGAACGAGACAGAACTAAAAGAAAACTTATCTGGGCACAACTGACAGCTATAGGAACAGCAAGAGAGGTTCCATGGTTTCTCAGTGGTGACTTCAATGATATCATTGACTCCACTGAAAAGACTGGTGGCCCAACTAGACCTGAAGCTTGGACCTGCGATTGACCTGCGCTCCTTCATGTTAGAGTGTGATCTTTATGATCTCCAACATTCGGATAACCCCCTGTCATGGCGAGGCAAAAGACATGAGAACCTAATCCATTGTCGATTAGATAGAGCTGTCTCTAATGGGGCATGGACAGAAGTTTACCCATCAGGGAGATGTGAGTACCTCAACTTTGAAGGCTCAGACGACAGACCTCTCATCACTTCTTTTGACCTGAAAAGTAAAAAGAAAAGGGTATCTTTAGATATGACAGAAGACTGAAAGAGGATCTAGAAGTCAAACAGTTGGTGAAAGAAGCTTGGACCTGCGATTTAGCAGACATAGTAAGTGAAAAGATCTCTCGAACAAGGCGAAGTATCATTTCCTGGTCCATAGAAAAGCTCAAAAACAGCCAAATAACCATAGAGAAAACTCGAAAAGCTCTTGAGATAGCAATGTCAAGCTCCTTACCTTGCATTGAACTCATCTTTACACTCAATACCAAGCTACTCTTAGCCTACCAAGATGAAGAGGGTTTCTAGAAACAACCAAGCAGACAACTTTGGTTAGCCTTAGGAGATAAAAATACAGGCTACTTTCATGCTATCACCAGAGGCAGGAAAACTGTTAACAAATTTGAAGTTATAGAAGATAAAAATGGCGACTCACAGTTTGATGAAGGGAATATTCTTGAAGTGATCTCTGAATACTTTCAAGACCTTTTCACATCTCAGAGTAGTGAGAGAGCTTCAATCGTATTTGAAGCCATCAGCCCTTGTAGATTATATTTTGACATTATAATGGACTAAATAGAATAGATTATAATCGCATGTTCCTTTCTTTTGATGCAAATAAAGGGTACTTGTCATTCATCTTTTCCCATGTAACAGAATCTACAGGATGGCAAAGTTTGCCATCACTAGACTTGTTACTGAAATGCCATCTTAAGTCCTTTGCCATTTCCTCTGTTCTAAACATTCTCTTCAACCGCGAGATTATTGGAAAGTACCATAATACTTTTTGTGGCACACCTTTCTTGACTTCACCCGTCTGCATATTAATCTTTCACCTTGAAGCATTGCATTTGGGACAATTTTCCAGCTTCTTGTACTTCTTCAGAAAAGACAGCAGTCATTTACACACGCATGTATCTTTTGATATCACATATCAAAGCTCTTCAAAAACTTCTTCACATTATACAATGATGTGTGAAGCACATTGTCCTTGGGAAACATTTTGGGCAGCGTCTCAAGAAGCTCATCAAAGCTCTTGTCAGACCATCCATTCTTGGTCTTAAGCCTAAAGAGAGACACAATTGCTGGTAGCTTGCTGTGGTTTAAACAATCAGGATATAAAGGGGTTTCTGCATCTGCTACCTTGGCTAGGAACTCATCTTCTCTCTTGTCCTCACCCTCTACAATCTCACCTAAGTTAGCCACTAGATTGTCACCTACATCACCATTAGTAGCCAAGTCTTGGTCATTGTATTCAAATGTGGATTCAAATGTTAAATCGATTAAGAGAAATCTATATCACAAAACAAGATCTTTGTGAAGAGAATGTGGATTCAAATGTTAAACAGACATGATAATCGCAGAAGTTATTTCTTTACCCTAAATTTCAAACAAATCGAAGAACCCTAATTTCAAACTAATCGAAGAACCCTAATTTCAAAATGAAAAACAAATCCGATTTTCCTTACCAATCTACTGAACTAGATCAAAATTAGAGACAATCTTACCCAAAAATTCAATAGAAATAGAAGTTATATAAACGAAGAAAGACATGCCTCGGTTTTAACTCATTGACAGCCGCTGCGTATGAGGATTAGGCTACGGCGGAGTACAAATCAGATCTTAATACGACTTTGAGGTTTGAGAATGAGCTTCGAGGTTAGAGATTTGAGCTTAATTGGTGATAAATCTGAGTTTGTCGGAATTTGTTTTTTGAGAGAATGGTTTGGTTTTGATTACTGTATCGCGCTAAGTGTTTTGGGCTAAGTGACTGAAGAGGGAAATGAATTACTGTTCTCGCGCTAAGTGTTTTTTTGGCTAAGTGTTGGCGGATAAAGTCATTTTAGATTCCCGCTCATTAAATTCCTATCATAGTGTTTATTAACCCATATTATAAAGAAACCCCAAAAAAAAACCCTACCATAGCAGGAACAGAAAATGAGCTATCCTATAGTGCTATCAATGTTGATATTTATTGTAGTGGTACCAAATGCTCATATAATCTATAATATACATCATACAAATTTTCTATATCTTTTCTTGAGTTGAAATAATGCTTGGAAAACTAATACTATCAAACAAATGCAATAAATCATAATAGCGACGAGATAATCATATAAACCATCAAATTTAGTTCTAGGATCAAAAACAGATGCAAGCAAATTAAGAGGTGGAACTTTTCTATAGTATTTTAACAATTTATCTCTCATACTAGTTATGCATGATGACAAAACAGTATTATTTTCATGTTCATGCATCACATCAGCAATATTAACAAATTCATACAAAAGTAAATGACTAGTAGGAGATACCGTGGTTGGAAAAAAGGACAATCGTTCCTCTCTCTTCTCTCTCTTCTTAACCTATTTTTCGGATCTAGGGTTTTTCCATGGCCGCCTCTGTAAGGAGCTTCATCGACGAAGGTTGGGTTAGCGGCTGACACGGGAGTGGGCGCCTTTCTTCTCCGGTGGTGTGTGGTGTGGTGGATCTATGGTTTCAATGCGAATTGGTGGCTCTCCTCACAGCAGCCATGAGATGATGTTCCTCCTTGTCTGCTGGTCATGGACGCTAGCGGATTGGAATGGATTCTTTAGGCTCGACAGCTTGTGAGCTGTAGCTCCGGTGAGCGGCAGAAGTCGGACTGTAGATCGGTGGGTTTCACCTCTTTGCGACGAGATTAACAGTGGATCTTTGGTCGGATCCTAGATGGCGAGCTGCGGGTGTTCCTTAGCTGGATCTTGGTGGATGATGGCTTGCCTGAGCCAGAGACCGTCTTCTCCGCCGTAGCTAGTTTTCCCTTAGCCGGATCTGAAGTGAGGTTTGCTTTGGGAGAGGTCCTTGGGTGAGCATCAGTGGAGATGGGGGTAAGTTTCGAATCCTTCGTCTTGCTAGGTTGGGGAGAGGAGGGATTGGGTCTCGGTTGTGGCGGTTCTCCCTTTTCCGAAAGGATTGTTCCAGGTTAGGCTTGTTCTTGGCGTTGATTTGCGGCGGGGTTCGCTAGCTCAAGCCAAAAGTTTGATGTCGAGGTCGTAGCCACATAGGAGTCGTCCTTGCTAGCGTCGGTTCTAGAAGGCGATGTTCGTGTTTCCGGTGTACCGCACGGTTCTGATCTTGTTTTCGCTGGGTTTGTTTTGGGCTTCTTTCATTTTGTAACCGTGTATTTGTCGTTTGGCCCATCTTCCATAAGCCCATTTGGGATTCTTAATAAAAAAAAAATGACTAGTAGGATAATAAACACCGGATAATAAAAATGTTGAGTGGGCCATTAAGCTAAAGAACTGCGATTTTGTTGAATAAAACTACACAATAAATGTTTATAACCAATAGAATCAACAAGCATATAATATGTTGAATTCCACTGAGTAGGAACATCTCGAGAAAACTGTTTGGGGGATATGTTATGCATTTTACAAAATCAAACCATTTTTTCATTAATTGTGGATGACCCCATAAATAATTCAACGTAGTTTTAATTGGTGAAATAAGATTATTTTGAGAAACCAATAAACCATCTTGAACACATAAATTTAAAACATGACAAATGCATCGAACATGAAAATGTTTTCCACCTAAAATAAGACTATAATTATTTATTAATTCATCAATGGAAGCAATATTAGCGGATGCATTATCAAACAAAATAGAAAATCTTTTGTTTGTTAAATTATATTTTTCTATAATTATTTTTATTAATTTAAAGGCATGTCTCAAATATAGGATATAATTACTAGAATGTCTCAAAAATAGGTTATATCCTTTATCTGGGTTTAACTAGTAATTTTCTATTATTCTCTTTGATAGGAATAAAAATAAAGTTAGTATTACCCTTTAATTTTTTTTAAAACATTTTTGTAAAAAATTGTTTGTTTTTTTTTTTTTTGGAAAAATCTGCTGCTTAGTTGTGACAAGTTTATTTTTCTGTAACAGATTTATTTGTCTATGACAGATTTTTTGCGACATTAAATCTGTGAAAAAATATAAATCTGTCGCAAAAAAAATCTGCTATCATTATATAAATTTAAATATAGTTACGACAAATATTTAATTTGTAAAAGGCTTTATTATGAGGATAGACTTTTTTACGATGACACCATACACTTTTTGTAAATTTGACAGAGTTTTTAACAATTTGGCACATTTAATTTGTTTTAGTGGCATCAGACTTATATTTTTAAAAACTAATCTGCCATAAAGTAACATATTTTATGATGAAAATATAAGGGTTTGTTACACTATGAGGCACTTTCGGAGAAACTTAATGCACTTAATACACTTTAAAAACTAGAGGCACTTTGCCTTGCTTTTGGAGTGAAATAAGACATATATACCCCCACGATTTCGTTTGAGATATCATTGCAAACCGGGTTATGGTTTCGTTTGGTATTGGTTTAAAATATACGGTTATAATGTGCGGTTTAGAAAAAACAGTTTGTGCGTGACGACGATCGTCGGATTTCAATAGATTAAACGGCCGAGATTAAACATTGTAACTTCCCTTGCTTTGCGAGTTAAAAAAAAAACTGAAACACGAGATCAATTCAAACACATAAGATTCTGGGTTTCAATCATCGATCTTTGGTCAACTGTCGTGTCCAAGGAGCTACGATTGTTGAAAACTGATATCATGAAATTAAAACGAAAATCCGTGCATTCTATTTGTTATGGGTATCAGAATATAACCAAATCTTTTTTTCGTTTATATGTACAGGGATCGATGGACGACTATATCATGGTTATATGTGGAGAGTGGTTTTGTTCTTCGACTGGAGAGTGGAAATTGGAGATATGTAACCAACTTTTCTCAAGGGTTGTACCAATTCATGAGGGAATAACATTGGTTGCGTTGAACGAAGCAATTCTACAGGAGTTTGGCGTCAAGGGTTTAAATCCTCTGTTAAGTTACTCTGTACCGAATAAGAACATGTTTGCAACAAAGGATAAGACTCCACCGGTTCTGGTTACAAGCGAGATTGGACTTCAATACTATCTAAAGACCCTTAGAGAAAACATGGGTCTAAACTTGTTTGTGAAGTTTGAAGAGAAGGTTGATACACCAAATTTGAGTTGTGAAACACCAGGAGGTAGTGCAAAACGGAAAGTTGAAAGTTTGTATGATACAGCTAGTGGTTCGAGAAATGCTGACACATGTTCTGGGGATATATCTCCTAATGTCCTGGTGACCCCTGTAGATGACGAATTCATGGATGCATTACACGATGTAGAAGAAAAAATAGCAAGAAGCGGTGGACTGAAATCTAACGAAGATGTAATTGTTGATGATGAAGATGACATCTTCGTGGATGACTTATGTGTGGACAGCAAAACAGAGGAAACCGAAGACGGGATAGATATTTCTGATGACACTATGCCCTGTGGCGGATATGAAAAAGAGTTCTGGGGTAATTTCTTGTCGGATGATTATGGTGGCTCAAATGCTGAAGAGTTGATGTCTAAGGGTGGAGTAGATGCAAGGTACAAGGGAAAAAATAATAAAGACGTGAGTTTTGAGGGTTTAAATGATAAGGTAGGCACCAGTGAGGATAAAGTTGTTCAGTGCACATGTAGTGGTGTCTTTGACCACGCTGTGTTTGTGAGTGGTGGAGGTTCAGGTGTAAACGCAGAGAAGGTAAAAACGGAATGGGCTGCGAAAACTAAGGTTGGTTGTAAAGCTGGGAGCTCTCACGGATTGAGAGGTGGTGCAAGGAAGTTGGAGGAAATTGATGATGAGGAGTTTGATATCCCACCATTATTTGAAGACATCGAGTATGAGGTAGAGAACATACCGGATTTGGATATAGAAGATGATGGCAAAGGGATATACAAGGGGAAAGTGTATGCAAGAAAAGAAGATTGCCAAATCGGTTTGGCTATATATGCGATCAAGAACATATTTCATTTCAAGCAAACAAGAACAAAGTGGAATTATTTCTTTCTTAGTTGTTCAGATGCGAAATGTGATTGGAGAATTTTGGCGACACTCATGAAAGGTACCGGCTACTATGAAATTAAGAAAGCAAGTCTGGATCACACATGTTCGTTAGATACTAGAGGACAGTTCATGCAGAAGGCAACATCAAAAGTTATTGCATCCGTCTTTAAGGCTAAGTACAGTGATCCTACGTCCGGTCCTGTCCCGATGGATCTACAACAACTAGTTCTAGAAGATTTGAGAGTCTCTGAGTCATACAGCAAGTGTTGGAGAGCTAGGGAATCAGCTTTAACTAGTGTTGCGGGTAGTGACGAAGAATCATACTGCTATCTGGCTGAATACTTGCATTTACTGAAGCTAACTAATACTGGAACAATAACACATATAGAAACCAAAAGAGATGTTGAAGATGAGAGCAAAGAGAGGTTTTTGTATATGTTGTTAGCTTTTGGGGCCTCGATAGCAGGATTTAAGCATCTGAGAAGGATATTGGTTGTTGATGGAACACATTTGAAAGGAAAGTACAAAGGGGTCTTACTAACAGCGAGTGGTCAGGATGCAAACTTCCAAGTCTATCCACTTGGATTTGTTGTTGTGGACAGTGAGAATGACGAGTCTTGGACTTGGTTCTTTACGAAGTTGGACCGGATCATTGCAGACAGTAGAACTCTGACTATATTATCAGATAGACACTCATTAATCCTTGTTGTTGTTAAGAGAGTTTTTCCGCAAGCAAATCATGGGGCTTACATTATTCACCTTTGTAGGAATGTCCAAGCTAAGTACAAGAACACAGCTTTGACGCAGTTAGTAAAAAATGCAGGATATGCGTTTACCGGAACAAAGTTTAAAGAGCTTTATGGTCAGATTGAATCCACGAACCAAAATTGCGGTAAGTATCTACATGATATAGGGATGGCTAATTGGATAAGGCATTATTTCAGGGGACAGTGTTTCAATCTGATGACTAGCAATTTAGCGGAGACGTTAAACAAGGCGTTAAACAAAGGTCGATCGTCACATATTGTGGAGTTGATAAGATTTATCAGGTCTATGTTAACTAGATGATTTAATGCGCGTCGGAAGAAGTCTCTCGAACATAAAGGTCCCGTTCCTCCGGAAGTTGACAAGCAAATAACAAAAACCATGTTAACAACTAATGGGAGCAAGGTTGGGAGGATCACCAACTCGAGATACGAGATAAATGGCATGTTAGGTGGAAGAAATGTTGTTGATCTTGAGAAGAAGCAATGTACTTGCAAGAGGTATGTTAAACTCAAGATCCCTTGCACTCATGCTTTGGTGGCTGCGAATAGTTTTAAAATTTCGTACAAGGCTTTAGTTGATGACTGTTTCATGTCCCACGCATGGGTTTCGAGTTACCGGGAAGCAGTATTCCCTGAAGCTATTGGAAGAGACGACGAAATACCAGAAGAGCTTGAACACCGATCGATGTTGCCACCATATACAAGGAGACCATCAGGGAGGCCAAAGGTAGCCAGAATTCCATCAACAGGAGAATACAAGGTAAGGAAATTTGTTAGCTAAAGTAGTACTTTCTACTTGATTGTTAAAACCTAATGCATAATGTGGTTTGTACATGGTAAATGTAGAAACCTAAGACTGGAAGGACGCAGCAGAACCGGTGCTCGAGGTGCAAAGGCACTGGTCATAACAGGACAAGTTGTACAAATCCAATTTGAACAAGTTGTTACGGTGGATGACTTTGAGATTGCTATTTAGGATATTAATTGTTTTTCTTTTGTAATGTAATGCGTAAGTGTAAAACATATAAATATTTATTGAGTATTGGATGCTAATTAGGTTTTTCATTTATACTGCTTATGTTACACCAGGGACTCGCAAGAATGTCGCAGAAAAAGTACAAGTAGATGAAAATCAAATATTTCTGTTTTCTATCTAAATATAGTTAACCATCAGATCGTATCCAATCGTTTGATTAAAATAGATCTATTTGTAAAATTAGTTCGACTTACATGCTTCAATATTGAAAGATACCTCTATCAGTTATATGTTGAAAATTTAATTATTGTGAGCAAATTATTTTCATATCAGCTGAGATTTAAAAAATGGAATTAGAACCTATCACCCATGTAAACAAACATCTTTTTCCCATATTCCTTTATAAAACTTATGCAATTGCCAAATTTCTGCTAAAAAAATCGTAATGTAAAAGTGCATGTAAGGTTAGAAGTTTGTTGGTTTTGAATAAAAAATATGGACATTTAGTGAATTGGATAATAAAGAATAGAGAATATCGACTAATACATGTGATTTCATTTTATATAGCTTAGTTTTTAATAATAAAAAAACCTTTAAAAATTTGGTAATGAAATGGATGTCTCTGAATATTTACATGTAGATAGGGAATGAATATTTATATGTCTATCCACACACCCCAGACCAATCAGATATAACCAATCGTTAGTATTTTTGAAATTAGTATAGTCGGAAAATTTTGCTATGCATGCTCCAAAATCAAAAGAGTCCCTATAAGTCATGATAAACGAGAAAGATGTTCACTAGTTTATACGTTAAATACAAGAGAGAAATACAACTTCATAATAAGATTACATTAATAAACTAGATAAAAGAGGAAAACAAAAGAGAAAGTTATATTCTGAAAGTGAGTAAACGAAGTTTTTAAATAAACTAGAAAAGCAAAAGGATGTCTCTGAAGAGGAAGAAGTAGATGCAATGTGAACATCTCTCACCATTATATTCGTTGTAAAATTAATGGATGAGCCAACAGTCTGGATAATCCTAATAATAAAAGAGCTCAGCGTAAGATCCGAATCGTTTTGGATCCGAATCAGAAATGTGGCCAATTAGTGTCTTGGCCATGATATCTACATCGGTAAAACACTTGTTCTCTCGTTTGAAAGTATTAAAAGCGTCTAATACTTCATTACCTGCGCAGCGGTTTAGAGCAATGTAAAGAAGTTTGGCTATAGGAATGACATCTTTACAATCATTCAATAATGAAATGGCGCCTATCAGGTCGAGAGAACAGAACCCTAGCCTCAAGCTCTGGAGATACATAGCATAAGGGTTTTGTTTTGCAAGACATTTTGAGTAGAATGAGAAGTGAACAGAGTCGGGCAAAGACATGTTGATGAAGTCAGGGCTTTTATCTAAACGAACTCGGGATAGTGTCTCGACAGAGAAAGCTGCAGATTTCCCTTCATGACCAGATTTAATCCAGTTTTTCAGAGCCTCAATTCCTTCTTCTGAAACGTGGCTAACAATTAGTGCGAGAATTGGTTCCGGAATGTATAATCTTGCAATCTTCCTCTATTGACAACGCAGACGAAAAGTTAGAGAAGTTACATATACTTTGTGGAATGAATGAACACTACATTGTTTAAAATAATGAAAAATTTAACCTGTGTGTTGATAGGTTGTGTGATAGAGTGTAGACATTTGGATGATGTACTCATTTTGTCAATCTGTTGCGAATAACGAAAGAGTAAGATGTGATGGAGAGAGAAGTTTTAGTACTGAGCAAAACAGTTTACAAATGAGTAATAAAAACAGAGTTATTAATTGGAAGTTTCTCTTAATAGCTTACAATCGTGAGGGATGAAGCTTAGTGAGGAGTACAGGTTCAGTTTTATATTAACTCGAAATATAAAAGCTAACACTTGAATTCCATTAAAGCAAATTCATATACAAAAATGCAAGTCATAGTTCTGAAACAACTCTAATCATTTGTATAATAATTGTTACACCTTATAGTTGAAGACTTGAACAATATATAAATAAAGTTAGACAAATATGCAAAACAAACTAATACATAAAATCAAGAATAAAAACTTAGATTCAAATATTTTTTCTGCAATCGAGAAGAACGATAAGATGAACATAAATGAAATTGGTACTTCTGAAAGTATTACTTATGAAATGTGTGCAATTTCCTGGGACAGGTAATAGTAAATACATGTGTTACACCACTGTCCCTCGTACTCATTGAAGTTCTGATGGTCCAACCAACACTCACCATAGTCCTTGAACTCCCAGGAGTTTTTGTATGTCCATTGGCGACGTGGACCAACCTCGTTGATATGGAACATTAGTTTATCTGCAAATAAGTCGACTTCACTAAATTTGTAACACCTTCGCTTGTACTAAATATAAAATTCCCACAGAATTGATCTAGCGCAACTATGGAGCATGATGTAAAGTAGACCAGCATGTGGGATAACGTCCTTTATGCCATCCAATATAGCAATTGACTCCTGGAGCTCAAACATATGAAATGCCAGCACTAAACTCTGAAGATATAGGGCGTACGGATTTTTTGCGGTGAGGCATTTGGTGTAAAACATGTGATAACTAAACGATTCTTCAGCCATATGAATAAAAAAGGGGACTTATCTATTCGAACAGAAGAAAGAGTTTCACTTGAAAAAACAGCGGCTTTTCCATCTGGACCTGATTGAATCCAAGCCTTTAACATATCTACACCGTCCTCAGAAACTAAGCTGACTATTTTAGCTGCTACGTGATCAGGCATGTTGAAATCAGGGAACGGAGGAGGCTGAAAGAAAATGCGTACCAACGTTAACACCAAATTTGTGAGGCTATATACCAATTCAAAACTAAATTTTGCAATTTTTTGATCAATTTAAGTCTATATAAAATGAGTGCCTCAATTCGATTGAAATTGTTTTTGAGTAAACATTACCTGTAGGTTAAAATGAACCAAAGGTTGACGAAGAGGCTACACGGCAAATTGATTTCCCCTAACAGGGGCAAGGGCGCTTGGGGGTCGCCAGTAATGTCTAGTAGGGGACATTGGTCGAGGGTGGGTACATTTTCCTTTCTCGCAGACGATTTTTGGCATTTTGGCTTATCAAATTAGTATAGTACTGAAAGTGAACAAATAACGATCTAAGGAATTTGAAGAAACACCGATAAATAAAGAGGACCGAACTAGGCTGAAGGGAAACAGATTTGAGATCGTGATGAAATGGGAACCCTAATTCTCTGGATAAATGAATAGGGAGTGGTGTGGTGGAGCGATGGGTTACTGAATATAATTAGTGGATCCTACAAATATTCCAAAAAATTGTTCGTGATAGTAAGTTAGATACGTCCATATTCTCACGTCCATGAATATATATATATGCATGGTCTATAATATATTATATAGACGTGCTATAGTGATTTGTTACAGCCCATTTAGCGGGAACTTATTTATGGGGATTTAGGTTCTAATTTTTTTTTTTTTCATTTTTTTCGTAAATATGAGAAGAGATTAGGTTTTACATTCATAGACCGAAGTCATTAAAGACAAAAAATAATTGTTAAAAGGATAAGGCTTCACTTATATAGAAATTTAGATGGAATGCAAAAAGAATTAACATAACAACAAAACAGCAGAAACAGAAGTTTAAACAGTTTGAGTAAGTTATTATGATTTGACGTTTTACAAACAGTTGTGATCCTGTATATGGGTAATTCTTCAGTTTTAGAACAGTTCAACAATGTTCCATAGGTGAACTTAATTCAGACACTTGATTACTATTATACTGCTTAATCTAAGTTTTTGTTGCAAAAATTACAAAGGATAAATTTTGAATAAATAAATAACTTTTTTATTAATATATAATATCATTTATAAAAATATTAAAACATTGTTGAATGTAAACATAAGATGTGAAAAAAAAGAAAAGAAGATGAGATAACAATTTTAAGCAACAAGCACTTTGATAGTTCTAAGCATCTTCCATTAGTCGACAACCATTTTGATTTCTTCAACTTCCTTAACATCAGGTTCGGGATATATGGTTGATATTGGTGCACGGATAACAATCTTAAACCAGTTACAACCTTGATAATATCTAACAACCTTCCACCAAGCAAGTGCAATAACAACATTGTTCTTGCGAAATGCTCGAAATCTTTTCTCCAAGTCCACTGCAATTTGTCCATAAGCCTCGCATTCCAATGTATCTTTGCTGAAAGTCAGTAAATATATGATATTATATACTAACCTTACAACCAAAATATAAGAACATGATATGTTTGGAAAAAAACTGAAAATTGATGTTGAAGAAATGTACTTTTTATTCATGATCATGAACGGCAGTTTGAATCCGGCAATATCTTTCCCGTTACTTGCGGTATTAGTGAGAATCCCAACATTCACGAGTGCACCAATAACATCTATAAGAAATATGTCAGAGATATGTGTTTAAAAAAATAAATTTTTTGAAAAAAGTGAATGGAATTTATGAAGAAGCCATTACTTACCAACCAAGGTATGTTTGCCAACAACATCATCCACAATGTAGTCAAATGGAGTGAACTTGTTAAGTAAATCGGTTGCTCTTGATGTGGAAGAAGTGATAATGGTGTGATCCATGAATAGAATGCGAAACTCATGAGGAGTTGTTCTTATTGGTTCGCAGTTAGGTCGAACGAGAAACGTACTTATCGTTTTCCATTGATTCTTTTCGATCCTGTCAAAGTAGAAGGGAGAGAAACGAGGTCTGATTGTTGCTTCTATTTGGGTGTCCTGTTACAAACAACATTTTAGGGGTGAGGGATACACGGGTAAATAAAAATTCTGCAAATTGCAAAATAAATTGAAGAAAATTGTTTACCCATTCATCGTCCAAGACAAAACGTAGTTCGAAAGCGTTCGGGTTGAGAAATTTTTTGTTAATTCTCAATACCATGACACAGATGGTCCAGCCAGTATCCATCGGAGACAACTCGTAAAGATTGTGATGTTGAACCATCGTGAACAGGATAAGTAAAGAGTAACGAAAACTGAGAAATATGGTAAGCTTTTGTTTTGTTTTTGCGATTGTGATGTGGTTGTCTTGATGAAATCGAGAGAAGCAGTTGAATTTATACAAACAAAAACGATGTAAACTGTAATAACGACGTGTTGATTCGTCGAAGGAATTAAACGTTGTAACTTTTAATAAAAAAACGTTGTTTCTATAAAAGTTCAATAAAGTAAAATAGAGTTTGAAATACGGTATGGGGATTTAATGTATCTTGTTCTAAGCAGAAATTTGGCTTGACCTCGGAAATTCGTCTAGAAGCAGGTTGCGGATATCATCAATTTATATGTGTTCATAATCTTTTTTCTGTCCAAAATAACATGTCCACCAATAACCGTCCGTTTGGATTTAATATAAATATTTGATTTGAGTTATATGACCCAAAAGGGTTAGCATTTGAGAATCTTTTCTAGGAAATTAAGTGATTCAAACGTGCTCAACAGATTCATGTCAACCAAAAAAGTTAGTTGGGGAATGAATGAATTTACCTAGGATTAAACTTCAAAAGATATAAGATATATCAAATATAGAAATGTAGATGACAAGATAACAATGGACATAACATTTTGAACATATTGATTTCTATGCTTCATACTCTCCGTAAAGCTCCGCCCATAAGGTAGCTCTATAGCATTCGGCTGCAAAATTCTCATATGCTATTGGTTTGTACAATACAGCATTCAAAGCATGTGGATTTTTGGCTTCAAGAGATTTTGTGAAGAAATGATAATAGATGGAGTGCGTCGTGGACCACCACATGTAATAACGTGATTTGTCAAGGCGCACACAACTTAGAGTTTCCTTTGAATACACAGCCGATTTAAATAGTGGTCCAGCTTTCACAAAGGGTTTCAAAGCATCCACGCTTTCTTCAGCAACGTAGCTAACAATTTTAGCAAGTACTGGTGCCGATATGTGAATTTCAGGGATAATAGCAACCTGTGTTAAAAAAAAAAGAAGGTAAGAAACAATTGGTTTTTGGTTTATGTTGGATGTCAAACGTATAAAACTATAGCTTATGACACGCTGCACTACCTTTTTGACACCTGAAACAGATGAGGGTTGTTCACTCATGTCGACCTTCGTTAACTTGAGCATGGAAGAAACTTAAACGAATCGTGGAAGGTTTTTGTAGCTAGAGATTATTATGGTTAGATTAATTTTTATAGTTTTCCTGTTTATTAAAAGTTGTAGTTGTGAAGGTGAGAATATTTCCGTAATAGCGAAGTTTATCAGTGTTATGGAGGGAAGTAAATTTATATTGGTCTTTCAAGGTAAAAGAGAATAATAATGTTCTCTGTATAACTACCACATGATCTACATATCCACTTAAAATTTTTGATTTTTAGTTTACTAAATTAGGAATATTTACTTTTACACTGTCGCTCCAAATCAAAACTTATCTCCGTAACACTTGCGAAATGGTTAACATAGGGAATATTCTGCTTTACAAATTTCAGTTTGTGGGGCGAAATTAAAGGAAGTAGAAGAATAGAAGAATATAAACCATATCCTTTTTTAAATAAGTATCCACGATTTCTCCCCAGTTTAGAAATTATTCCTTATTTGATTTCTTACGAGCATATCAATTATGAGAAGACAGAAACGCAGCAGTGAACCATCCGCCGGCTGTTGTGTAAAAATGGTTTTCCATACATTACAAAAATCATAAACTCTCCTACTTTATACTTTTATTTATATTGTCTTATTAGGTTTTTATTTTTTGGCCAGGAAACCAGCATTCAACAATTTCACATGCCCCCTCCATTGCTTGCTAAAATTGTTAGCTACCTGGCTGAAGATGGCGTGGATGCATTGAAAAATTTGATTAAAGCAGGTCCGGTATTTAAGCCGGCTGCATATTAAGAGGAAACACTACGTTGTGTTCGACTTGACAAATCTCGGTATTTCATGTGGTGGTCAATGCCACACACGATCTATTAGCATTTCTTCAATAAATGTCTTGAAGCAAACAATACCCATGCCTTGACTGCTGTATTGTACAAAGGAATAGCATATGAGAATTTCGTTGAAAAATGCTACAGGGCACCTTTATGGGTGGAGCCTTATGCAGAGGACGGAGGATGGGTACAAATTGATGGAGCTTACTGGGCTCAGCCCCGAGTGCGAGCTATGAATGCAAGGTGTTGCTGATGCAAAAGTGCAGCACACAAAACTTGTCCAAATATGTGAAGTTCGATTTTAATGTTGTCTTTTTTTTTTTGAACCATTAAGAACCTTTGTTTTTTATGTATTAGCTCCTTTCTTTTTTTTGGTTTTAGTTTTCCAATTATTCTACATTACCATTTAAGATTTGGACCATTCTACTAAGTAAGTAACAAACCTTTATTATATAATTAGTATAGAATAATAATCCACATATCGTATAACTTATGGATATAAATATATGGATGGAACACAATAATACTATCAAGCTCTATTCATTACAAAACCGCATATCACATGAAATCCATGTATAACATATAAAATAGAGATTGTTCCTTTTGGGAGTAATGAGAAAAAAAAGATAGACATTATTCAGACAACAACAATTAGATTATGTTTACTATTCAACAAAGCCAAATAGAACACACACGTTCAGAAAATAGCTTACAGAGTGATAATACTCAAAATGAAAGTTAAGATGGTTAATATTACAAAAAGCAGAGAGAGTGATCACTTGTTATTAAAGGCAGATGCATCAAGGGGGCAGACAAACTCCTCATAAATGTTCATGGCATCTTTACGCCTAAAAGAGTCAACGTGTTTATCTGTTATTTTCGCCATGTTCTCTGGGGGATTATCACTTGCCTGAATCTCAAGGAACTTCATTGCCACTGGGCCACAGTCACCAGATCGCAAATTCTTATATAAGCCATCTAATCGCTTCCAATAAAAAGGCTGAAGACCATGATTCTGAGAACATTCGGGCTTACAGGACCTTTGGATGAGGTATGGCAAGATTGTAACAAAAGGTTCAATGAAACGTCGAACCTCATCTTCCTCATAAAGATCTATATTTGGTTCAAGAATTTCAACGGACCAGACTCCCAGATTTATTGCAAGTCCTACCCAGTGTTTCGAATCCCATATCATAGGCAAGTAAATGGTATCAATGTCTGTGAACCATTCAGTGTTGGGCCCTATGATGAACTGTTTCATGGGTTCGGACCACTTGACGCGTGACTTGATTTTGGCAGCTTTGAAGCTTTTTAATTTTCCTTGTAGATGGTTTGCGAACCATGGTTGAACAAAAGCGGCACGTTGGTTTGTAAGTGTTGTCGCAAGCTTTTGAGAAAGCAAGGACACCAACACCTCCATATGCTAGGTAAACAAACAATAAGAATTAGACTTTCACACTAAAGATTATAAAGGTAATATTTGTAAAATAATTGTTGATTTTATACCAGAGTTGAAACCCAGTTTGTAGGCTTGGCAAGTGATAGAAGGAATGAGTTTGAAATAAAGAATCCACACGAAGTGAGATGTTCACTGCAAGGAAAAAAAAAAGCTTAAGCTTATAACAAGATTATAACTGTATTGATGATAAATAAAATGAAAGTATAACCATACATATTCGGTGCAGCGGAGAGGGTATTGCGAAACAGTGCAAACTCTGATTTACTCATTGAAGGTAAAAGTTCATATGAGCCCGTTCTTGATTTTGATAACAACTCTGCTACAAGAAAAACTTCAGCTTCAGACAGAATTGGTTTCTCTCTTTCTCGCGCTAGAGATGAATCTGAAACATCAACATAACCTTCTTCCTGTACATTATAATGTAATATTAGTGCAAAGAAGAAAACCATCATAAGGTTTGAAAGTAGGACCATTAGTTTATAGTATCAAAAAGATGTTGTGTTTATCTTGTTTAGAGCATACCTGGTTATCATCCAGATCATTTGCACCAATGTCTCGAGAATCAGTGATTTGATCCTGATAGGATATGTCAAAAAGGATAAGTAATTATCTGTATGAAAAAATTATTGAAACTGATATCTAAAAAACATAATTTTTGAAGAGATGGACAGGATTATAATATTTGAAAAAACCTCCGTTGGAGTTAGTTCACTATTGGCACTATGGGTGGGAGAAGATTCTGATTGTTTGTCATGTTTGGAATTTGTATCATAAATTGGATGGGAATATATTACCATAGCCTGCAATAATGAGATTGGTTTTGAAAATGTATTAGACTATCTTTCGCAAATATAAAATGAGGAGACCTATTATAAGAATAATATCCTACAAATTATTTAGTAACCAAATAATCATGTCGAATAACACAGCCTTGTTGTTACTGTTTACCTTCATAGGGTCACCATCGAAGTTGACTTCTGGTGGCGTCTGTGACAATGACTGAGATCTGCAGCCGACTCCAAAGTGACCAAAATGTAGAAGTACCAATAAGATGGTGAGAAAAACATAAGAAAATATTATAGCGTATCCACAAACTCCTGTCCAATTTAAAGTGAACAAGAGAGCCTAATTAAGTATAGACATAAGGTTGACCTTCTTTTTTGCGAGCTTTGCAAACCCTAACAATGAATAAGATGCTGCAGCCGCCTCCATGGTGTCTTGAATGTTGTAGTACACAAAAATATGGTGAGAAAAACATTAGCAAATATTATCTGTAAATTATAACGTATCCACAAACTCCTGTCTAATATAAATGATTAACTTGCTGCAGCAAAATTTATTTCAGAGATAAGGTTGACATCCTTTTTAAAGACCATAATTAGTTCAGACATAATCTTGACTTCTTTAAGAACATAATTAGTTCATTCATAGTTCAGACATAATCTTAAAGTAATACCTTCGCTTGCTGTTCTTCAGAGCTCTGTTCTATTGACAGATCTATATCAGAATGTGATGCAGGCTCCCTGTCCAATGAGTCCTGAAAGTAATTGTAGAATGAATTTGTTGTGTTAAAGATACAAAGAGGAAAGTAGAATATGTATTTTTCATGGTTAAAGAAAGGCTTTGATTTATTGTGTTTGTATTCATAAAAGTACCTGCATTTTGCCATCAACATCTGTTTTATTGGCATTCGTTTGCAGTTCTTCAGAGTTGTGTTCTTTTGGCAGATCTAAACCAGAATGTGTTGCAGGAACTCTCTCTGATGCGTCCTGCAAGTAATTGTAGAATGGATTTGGTTTTAAAAAAAACATAACCATTGGTCTGCGCAGTAGGTCCAACAAATAATATATTATCTTACATCAATAATATGATCTTGGTTGAGAGGGAGTAGTTTTTCGACGCTTGGGTCTGACCTTGGATCAACCTATTTGGAAATTACAATAGTCAATGTCTCTTATATATATAAGTCATTATGGGTGTCCAAGAAAACCTGTCCACCCATGATTAATATTAAAGACAGCACAAAACAAAATGTAGTTTTTTTGGTAAAGAAAGGTTTTGATTTGTTGTGTTTGTATTTATAAAAGATAAAAGTACCTTCATTTGGCTATCAACATCTTCGTCATTGGCATTCGATTCTTGTTCTTCATAGTTGTGTTCTTTTGATAGATCTAAACCAGAATGTATTGCAGGAACTCTCTCCGATGCGTCCTACAAGTAATTGTAGAATGGATTTGGTCAAAAAAAACAAATATAAACATTGGTCTGTGCAGTAGGTCCAACAAATACTATATTATCTTACATCACTAATATGGTCTTGGTTGAGAGGAACTAGTTTTTCGACGCTTGGGTTTGAACTTGGATCAACCTGATTGGAAATTACAATAGTCAATGTCTCTTATATATATAAGTCATTATGGGTGTGCAAGAAAACCTGTCCACCCAGAATTAACATTAAAGACAGCAGAAAAGAAAATTTAGTTTTGATGCTTAAAGAAAGGCTTTGATTTGTTGTGTTTGTAGTTATAAAAGTACCTGCATTTGGCTATCAACATCTTCCTCATTGGCATTTTGATATTTGACATCAATGTCATAAACAGGGTTGCCTTCATTTGCATCATCGTTATTAGAGTGCTCTGATTGTAGTGGGGTGACAAATACATCCATGGGGTCATCAGTAATCTCCTGCAATAAGATGTGTTGACGTCGTTAATTCTACCAAGTTTGTAAATAGTTGAAGTTAATTATTACACTAACCGTGTTTATCAATGGGGTACTATCACTGGAGTCTTGAGCTTTATCTAAATTATCGTCTGGGACTTGCTGTGCAACTTCAGGCTGTCCAAATACATGCTTAGACAACGTGTGTGACTGAGATGAAGTCTATGAGAAAATTAAAAGATTTATTATGACAGCCTGAAGTTGAAGTCTATGATAATGTTCAAATATTTAAAACAGTTTGAAATCTTGAATACCTCTGGGGTTTGAGATTGGATAGGGACCTCCATTGTCTTCTTGCGCTTTGATCTAGAAGAACATGCAACAAAACTGGAGGAGAGTTTTGTGGACCGCTTGAATCTGACAGCTTTTTTTGTTTTTTCAAGCTTCATTACACGGTTCGATAGCTCTTCCACCTTAGTTTGTAGTTCACTGATGAGCCTGGACTTCTCATCATCAGAGAGATTGAGTTCCGGTTTACTACGAGTTGAATACCTTCACTTGGATTTGGGAGCCTCAGACTTCACACCTAATTTCTTCTTACGGTCCACAATGTGCTTTTTATGAACACCAGATAGCTTATTCTTTGGGATAGAAATTGGAGGCAATGTGGCATCACCTCCTGGCCAATCGGTTTTTTGGAATCGATGAGATGCCCATATCAAATCATACATGTATGCAACTTTCTTATCTTTCACCTCATCGTCCCACTCTGCCCAACTTTGGTCAGCATTAAGGTCTCCAACTATAAGCGGATCCATTGGCAGCTGTACAAAATTAGAAGGTTATTAATAGTATATAAGACTGGATTTATAAAAAGAGAATATTATAGACACAATATAGATAATTGAGGTGAAAAAGAATACCTTAAGGTTGCTTTCCAAAGCATGAATCTGATGAAGCGATATAACTTGTTTTGGATGAGTTAATCGTTTCCAAAGGAGGATTGTCTTAGAGGTTGAGTCATCTAACAGCAAATCTAACAGTCCAGGTATGTTACGAAATGCTATGAGCTGCAACTCTAGGGGAAACCTTTCAAACGGAATGTTTTCTGCTGAAGTTGACTCACCAAACTCTTGATAGGGTTAGTTGTCAGCTGTCTTTTACCAGTGGACTTACCGAGATTTCGTTTGTCGGGTCTCATTCCTACTACAGTCTTCAAAAAAGACTCTCTACCCCAAGGAAATGAAAGGAATTTATCCATATCTGCCAACATCTCTACATATTTAAATGTAGGCCTACCGATTTGGTTCGATGCTATGAGTACACCATCTACAATAAGTAGAAACACGAGCTTAAGTCTGTGGTCAGATGACAAGGTCTTGCGTTTGTTGGTTAGCATGTCAGAAACATCCCCTAAGGTAACAGTCTTGTCTGGACCAATTAACTTGTCCCAGTAACTCTTCATGCCAACAACATAAACTGCATCATCATCTGGATCATAATCCTCAGAAAACTCACCACAGGGCAATCCAGTCACGCAAGCAAATTCAGGTAATGAAAATCTCAGGGGGTATCCACCAAATACTGTCCACAGCTCATACTTTTTCTTTGTTACCAGCTGCCTACATAGCAAGGCATGCATAAGCTTACCAGACATCGCACACCTACTAACCGGCAAATGGAATAGAGGTCCAAAGCAAGATTGAAGAATGAAATCCAATTTCTTTGTCCCATAAAAAACCTTCCGGATAAAGGATAGAATATCTGGTCTTGAGTATATATTTAGCCTTCCCCTCGGATATTGATCGGTGGCGAAGAGTCTATTAGGAAGATTTGAATCACACTGAGAAGATGGTTCCTGAGACGTTGACCCTGTCATTAGCAAGAAACAAGTTCAGAAGATTAAGATTAGATTAACAGATAATAGGACCAAATAAAACGAGTTCACAAATGTCTGTCTATTGCTTGCTTAGATTAGATTAACAGAGTAAGAGTACCTTCCATAGTGTAACAGAATAAACTTGTCTGCCAATGCTATCAATTTAGATGTTAAACTGTCTTACAAATCTTGTAACACAAACAAATAAACTCATCTTAGATATGGCAGCAATAGATATAGGAAAAGGAAATAATAACTATATGCAGATTTTTTTTTTTTTAAAACAAGTCTAAATATGAAGTAGCTTTTTCATCTCCACAAAAGAAAATCAAGTTGCAAATGAAACTGACAAAATACCAGAGAGTAAACAAAACAAAGTTTACAAACCAGCAGAAGATTAGGTGTAACCACTAAACTATAGCTAAAATAAAATAGAACGGATTAGAAAAGGATCACTCTGAAGAACCAGCAGAAGGACAACTCTAAGAACCTAACAAAGCCTAGTAAGTGAAAGAAACCAAAAATAATTAAGGCTACTTCAGAAATGAGAACAAGAGTCAGCAAAATTCATCAACAGATTATATGGTGTTGTCCATCAAATGAATTTGTTACAAAGGAATTACGTTTCCAAAACAAGAAATTCCCTTGTTTATAACTGAAATACGAAAAAGAAAACTAAACAATGAAACAATTCACATAAAGATATCTTACTTATGGGATTGTACAATTACTCTATTATTGTTTTTTGCTAACATATAACTTAGAAGCACCACTAAAATGCATATCAAATGAATAAAGATTTTAGTTCTGAAGCAATAAACGAAAATTACGGAAAATCTTATGATGAAAGAAAGAAACTCTAATTATAACAGTATGGCTAACCGGGGTTCATGAGCCGGCAAACATGTGGAAGCACATGCAAATATGGAGTAAGCTAGTGACGCTCTACGAGTAAGTCAGAAAGGTACCTAAAAATGTCAAAATATCAGAGAGTAAACAAAACAAAGTTAACAAACCAACTGAAGATTAGTTACCGAAAAATCAAAACACAATGTGAATTGATGTTATCCAAATATAGTTGACCATCAGATCATATCCAACATGTTTAAAATCACAGCCAAAGTGGAAAATGCCAAACTATGAGAGAGTAAAAAAAGATTAGTTACTGCAAAATCATAACACAATGTGAATTGATTCTGTGCCCTGTCCACAAAAAGGGCGACTGCTAATTATGTACAGTACAATCATAACACAATGAGTCATATTGGTGCTAGCTTACATTATAAGACACAAGCAATTCCACTAATCACTCACCTGAACTTGGAGAACACTCTGGTCAGTATTTAGGCCCGTAAATGAACCTAAAATAAATAAATAAAAACGAGACAGACACAAACACCATAAGTAAAAAGCTAAACATGAGAGAATAATCATAGGATCAAGGTGAAGTGGAATAACCTAACAAAGACTAGTAAGTGAAAGAAACCCAAAAAGGTTAAGGCTTTACGAGAAATTGCAACAAGAGTGAGCAAAATTCATAAACGGAGTATATGGTTTTGTCAATCAAATGAGTTTGTAACTTAAATACGAAAAACGAGAAGCGAGAACCGAAGATAGAAACTAAAAAATAATAATCAAACAGCCGAGTTTCGACGAAACAAATTTTACATGAAACATAAATCCAATTCGATATAAGAACATGAAGAAATTTGGGGGAAATACCGGTGGAGAGATCACAAGAGAGAAAGTCGTGTGCAGCAGTGGTGGTGGACAATGACGGAGAAGTTGGAGAGAATTTAGGGTTTGGGAACTAAATTAGAAGTCGTCGTCATCTCCGTCGTCGTCTGAGCGAACATAGTCACCGGAAAATCATCTGCGTCGTTGTCTGCGCAAACAGAGTCACCGGAAAAACTGAAGAGGATGATGTCGCCCGAGTCGTCTTCTACAACAAACAGTAATTTGCAGTTTTTTACTGGATTAGTTTTTTACGTGTCCGAAAAAGTCTTCAAAAGTCAAATAGGGTAACTGCAAATTCGACGAGTGGTTTGGTTAAGGGATCTCTTTGGTTAATGCGGGTTTGGTTTGAAGACAACTGGTTAGGGTAATAGTGTAACTTTGCCAAGGCAAAGTGCTGATGATTTTAAAGTGTCGAAACACGTCTAAACTTTTGAAAAAGTGTCTAAGTATGCAATATTCTCAAAATATAATTACTAGTTTGACTTATTAGTGATAACAGATTTTTTTTAGGGTTAAATTGGAAAATAGTCACTTTCCGAAACATAATTGGTGAACTAGGCAGTTTACTATTCACAATTAGATTTTTAGTCACTCCTTTTTTTCTCTACCAATTACAAAATCAATTATACCCTAGATCATCTCTACTAATTACAATCCATGTCATTATCTATCCCACGATTATTTATGTAAATTAATTTAGAAAACAAATTTATATTGATGAGTATTTCAATTATTAGATTAGAGGGGTTATAAAAAGAAAAGAAAAAAAATATATATGTTTATTATAAAGAGAGAGAGTGTGTGTAGAGATAGAAAGGGGAGTGAGTGATACACGTTTCTAAATCTCTACCTCATCTAGTGTCATACATTAGTCTCTCTCCTCAGCCAAAAGGATCTCAAGGTAATTTTCAAAACTCCCACTACCCCACCCCTGCTTCTACTAGACGCTGTTTTATTATACGAAAAAGTAACGTACATGTTTCAATAATTATAAATAGTGAACTGCCTAATTCTATAATTAAGTTTGAGAAACTGACTACTTTGCAAACACACCCTTTTTTTATGTTATGACAGATTTTTATCTTTAAACAAAAAAATCTGTGCAATAGTAGCAGTTTTGTCAAATTAAAAAAAATTGCCAGAATGACATACAATCGCAGACAAAATGTTTAATGTGATGACAGACTTTTTGTACATTATGACAGATTTGGAGTATGGTTAAAAAAACTGTCGTTTGATTACAGGTTTATTAATCAAAAAAATAATTGCTGGAATAACTTTATATAGTGATAGCAAATATGTTTTATGCAATGACAGATTTAAATTTTAATCCATCTTATAACAAATTTTTATTTCTTATGTGATGGTAAATTAGTTTTTACAAAAAAAAATATTTGTAAGATATTTGTCACGTGTCTTTAATAATTTATACAACAAGGTTATAAAAGACTTTTTATAAGTACGACAGATTTTTTTTTTTTTTTTTTTTTGTGAAAACTAATAAATGACAACACAATCTAACTTACCATATATTTCTAAAGTTTTAGAACCGTTTCTCTCTACTCACGACGCCACTATCGTTTTTCTCTCTACTTACGACGCCACTATCGTTTTTCTCTCTACTCACAACGGCACAATTTTTATTTTTCAAACTACCTTGGAGATGATCAAGTATTATTTCTTTTAGGGCTAAAATTCTACTTGATCAACCTTATTATCTCTTACTTTTTTGGTCAAAATCTTTCTCTTAGGGTTATAACAAGCGAAATAGAGTGTGAGGAAGGATTAGGTGTTTCTCGTCTGTGCAAGTGGACATTTGAGGATAACAAATGGTTGTTCTTCATTGATAATCGTAGAGGTTGTCGAATCTAGAAGTCAACCGATGTTGTTTTTCAAGCAACTCAGCTGTGTGATACCTGATGATGAGAGCCTTGCCATTATTTCTGATAGGCACAAATCTATCGGGAGAGCAATCAATGTGGTTTATTCAAAGGCTAGTAGGGGTATATGTACATACCATGTGTACAAGAATATTTTGGTGGCAACGAGGCGAGCCTTGTACCGCTCAACACTGCCATCAGGTTTCCGCTTAACCCGATAAGAAGACCCGTTGTTGGTGCAGGAATTAGCACCTCCGTCAATACCGGTTTAAACAAAGGGAAATGTGAATCTAATCAAGAATTCGACATAACCGGGATATCCCGGTTTGCCTATTAATGGGCAAAAGTTGTGAGGTCGCCGGAAGACCTAATTCAATGGATAGAGATCGCCCAGCCGACTTCCTGAACTTCGGAAAGAGAAGACTTCCATTTTGAAAGAAGAGGATCTTGTAAAGAATAAAAGAAATGAAGATTTAAACCTTAGATAATTAGAAGTTTATCATATTCTGATATCAAGGAAACATTGTATAAATAGAGGGGTTTGTCCTCTATTCAATGGATCCAGAACCTAATACAAAAACACTACTTTTCTCATAGCAAAAACCCTAACTTCTTTTTCAAGCAACTTTGTTCTTCTTTTCCGATTACTTTAGAGCTAAGAGAGAAGTGAATTTATCTAACTCCTTAGTATAAATTCATTGTTTGATTTACAAAATCAACAATTGGCGTGCCTTGTAGGGGATTATAAACAAATTTTCTCTACGCTCTCGCAAGAAAACATGGTTCAAACGATCATCGATCCCGTCATCCTTCCATTTAACGGTGACGATACGAAATCTAGCCTCCTTACCGGAGGAGATCCTCCCTCCGCGGCAGAATTAGCTGCCAAGACGGTTGAAGATCAATTACCTCGGGAAGCGAATCCTACCGCCCCAGCCGTCGCTCCATTGTCCTTATCCTTGGAAGACCTCAAAGCCATCCTCGCGACCGTGACAAAAGATCTGTCGCAGAGACTAACCGCCGGCTCGACGAGTTAGCAAAAGGAATCTCGCCACGTCCGAACTCTGAAGCAACACCGCCAAGAACGATCCAACCGCGCGGTCTTAGCGTTGACTTCACGGACGCACAGTCCAACATGGTCAACTCTAGGTTCCCAGGATCGCACCATCCCGCCAATCAGGACGGCAGACCATCTATGCCGCCCCTGATGTCATCCGGTCACATTTTTATGCCAGCAGCTTTGGACCATGACGGGCAGATAGACGATATCTATCTGAAACTTCGAGAGATCGGATCACAGGTCCATAAGGTCATCAGTTTGGCTCTAGAGATTGATCGAATGATTGAAGAAACTCAGAAGACTTCTTTCACCGATCGAATTACGTGCACGAGAGTTCCTCAAGTCATTCATGACCTCCTTCATGACAACAGTCGCCAAAGCTCACTTCTCAGATGAGCAGAGGGACATCGGTTGCTACCAACTCTTCGTTGAAGGTCTCGTCGGGAAAGCTTTGACCTGGTTCTCCAGGTAGGAGGCAAACTCCATTGACAACTTCACCTAGTTGTCAACTGCCTTCTTAAAGCATTACCAAGTGTGTATTCAGCCCGGAGCCTCTAGTTCCGATCTTTGGAGCATGACTCAGGAGAACGGCGAACCACTGAACGTCTATCTAGGTCGGTTCAAAGAAATACTTTCAAAAGTCACTATCACAGACTGATATAGCTCAAATTGCCTTAAGCTTACTCCCTCAAATAAGAGATCGCCGTTAGCACTTAAGGGTCGTATTCCACTAAGTACTCGATGTTCACACAATAGACTTATGATGTTGTTTGATAAGCTAAATAAAGTAATTGAATGTTGAAGACAAATAAGCAAGTAAATGAGTTGTAGATTCAAGTGATTAAAGCGTCGGGTCTAAGGAATTGTCTCGGGAGATAGATAAATTGTAGATCTAGCTAATATCAGGATTGTTATTGCACCGTTCTCAAACTCAGACTATGATTATAGAGTAACCGGTGGCGTTCCGCGAAACTCTCAATACTTAAAGCTAAGATAACCCGAGAAGCCGAGAAATCCTATGCTAAAGTATGCATTGTTAATGAGCTTGATTAGTTTACCTAGTATCTAAACCAGAGCCCTTCTATGAGCCTACATGTTCTTTCTTAAATGCCTATGCTCATCTATGATAGTTCAAATAACAAGTACCTATGGCGAGCATACCTATTATCTAATATCAAGTTCTAGGTGATCAATCTAAAACTAGCAAAAAGAATAATCAAGATGAAGAACTCTAAGAATAATCCTAAGGGGTTTTCGATCTACTAATCCATCTAAATCCCTAATGAGACTCCCTAAACCCAACAAGGTGATTACTCAGACATGATAACAGAAACACAAATCATAATCTAAATAGTTTTCAGTGATGAATTAAGAATAGAAGTAAAGGAGTTCAGAATCCTCTCTAAAGGGATTAGATTCTTCTCTCAAATGTGTAACAAACTCTAAAAAACAAAAACTAGGTCTAACAATGACCGTGCAGGGACTACTTTGTCGATCGACACCAGCTTCTGAAAAACGTCCTTCAAGATCTTCATTGCTGAAAAGCTTCCAAAATTCCTTATTGTGCTCTATAGTTCCCATATGTGTAAGTGTACCTGAAATGACTCAAAACGTACGATAAAGTCTAGAAAGACTCTAAAAACTATTTTGAAACTATGTTAGAAATCAATAAAAACCAGGACATATCACAAATGAAGCAGCGGTGGCCACTTTCAGGAAGGGATTGTTGCAAGGATCCCAACTAAGAAAACATTTGGCGATTAGAGAGCAGCTAGACCTCGATGACACTCTACATAGAGCATCACGGTATGCGTTCCTTAAAGAAGAGGATGCTAAGTTGGCAGGAAAGTCTCAACCGCCGAAAGCCAAGGATAAGGCGTGGAAAGTCTACCAGGAGCCGCGTTAGCATTACGACCCAAAGGCGACTAAGCGATTAACGGTTTTCACCGCGACGGATGAGGATGATCGAAAAATTTGTATTGTTGTTTCCATCGGTTTGGACGGCATTCCACATAAGAATGCAAACACCTTCTGAACATCCTCCTCGGAAAGTATAAGTCGGGAGAAGTAGAAGCGATCTATTATCTCAAGAATGGGAAGAACAAGCACAAGGGCGATATCAGACAGGCTCAGGGCAAACCAGCGAACGAGGGACAACAACTGCTGGAACATCACCCGAACCAAGAAGAGGTTCATACAGAAGAAATAAGGGTTCCGAAAAACGAACTTCCCCCCCCCCCCCCCGAAAAGAAGGAGGGGACAGCAACCCCAGCGAGCTCCTGATCACCCTCGAGGAAGAATTTCCATGATCATGGCCAGTCTATTCGACGATGAAGATTCGGTTTCGGCCCTGAAGAAAAGAGCGCGTAGGTATGTAGCTGAACCATTGAGTCAGGAACCCATCATCTTCACTTGAGAAGACGGGAATGGCATTCAGCATCCTCACAATGATGCACTAGTCGTCGAGCTGGTAATGGAGGACTTCGACGTAGAACAGGTCTTGATCAACACTGGCAGCTCGGTCAACCTAATGTTCTTGAAGACCCTCTTGAAGATGGGGATCTCCGAAAGGAAGATAACACCCAAGGTCCGTCCTTTGACAGGATTCGACGGAGAGGCTAAAATGTCCATAGGGGAAATCAAGCTTCAAGTTCAAGCAGGCGGAATCACCCAAAAAACTAAGTTCATTGTTATCGACTCGGAGCCGATCTACAACGCAATCTTGGAGAGTCCCTGGATTTTACTCGATGAAGGCGATTCCCTCAACATACCATCTGTGCCTGAAGTTCCCGATAACCACAGGAATTTTCACCCTGTACGGAAACCTAAAGGTCTCCCGAACTTGTTACGTGATCGAAAAGAAACAACGAAGAAAGGAGATCTTATAGCAGTTAAAGAACGAAGAGCGAGCTGCACCCTCTGAATGCTCGGCTCACCAATCAATAAAGGCGCCAAGTTGCAAGATAGTCTATGTGAACATTGTCGAGTCGGATCCGTCTCGAACCGTCGGTATTGGAAGCGAACTGGAAGGGGAGATAAAGGAGGAACTGATCACCTTCTTGAAATCGAGAACATCCACTTTCGCCTGGTCCACAAAGGATATGACGGGAATCCCACTGGAGGTGACCTGCCACGAGTTCAACACAGATCCGACCTTTAAGCCAGTTTGTCAGAAGCGCAGGCGTATGGGGACCGATCGTGCTATGGCCGTCCAATACGAGGTCGAAAGACTGCTAAAGGCCGGTCTGATCAAAGAAGTTCAATATCCTGAGTGGCTAGCTAATCCAGTTGAAGTCAAAAAGAAAAACGGTAAGTGGAGGGTTTGCGTCGACTACACCGATCTGAATCGAGCCTGCCCAAAAGACAGTTATCCTCTTCCACACATAGATCGCCTAGTCAAGGCGACCGTCGACAACGAGCTTCTGTCTTTCATGGACGCCTTCTCAGGATACAATCAGATCGTGATGCATAAAGACGACTGCGAGAAGATGACTTTTATCAAAGATCGCAAAATCTATTGCTACATAGTCATGCCCTTTGCTCTGAAGAACGCAGGGGCGACTTACGACCGTCTGGTCAACGAGATGTTCGCAGAACTGCTAGGGGTCACGATGGAAGTTTACATCGACGATATGCTGGTAAAATCTTTACTGGCAGAAGATCATATCAAGCACCTCACCGCGTGTTTCGATATCTTTGACAAGTACCAGATGAAGCAAAATCCTACTAAATGAACGTTCGGAGCAACGTTTGGCAAATTCTTGGGATACATAGTCACCGAACGAGGAATCGAAGCCAATCCTAAGCAAATTGACGCAATAATCGGACTACCGTCCCCTCAGAACAAAAAGAGGTCCAAAGGTTGATAGGTCGCATCGCAACTTTGAATCGTTTCATCGCCCGATCAACGGACAGGTGCCTTCCTTTCTATAAACTTCTGCGTGGAAACACGGATTTTCATTTGGACAATAAATGCAAAACCGCTTTCCAAGAACTCAAATCCTACCTCATGAGTGGGGCGATCTTCGCCAAACCTGAAGTTGGAGAAATCCTATATCTCTCTGTCTCGGTGTCAAGTTCGGCGTTGAGTGGGGTACTGGTACGAGACGATCGTGGAAATGAGAAACCTATCTTCGACACAAGTAAGGCCCTGAATGACGTCAAGACCAGATATCCGACTTTGGAAAAGCTAGCATTGGCGGTAATAACGGCCGCTCGAAAACTCCGAGCTTACTTCCAGTCGCACTCCATAGTGGTTTTCACCGATCATCCACTTTGGACGGTACTCCACAGTCTAAACCAATCCGGACAAATTGCAAAATGGGCGATCGAATTAAGCGAGTATGATGTGGAGTATCGTTTCCAGCCAAGTCTCATATCACAAGTCCTGGCGGATTTCATGACCGAGCTATCTCCAGATGTGATTAACAAGGCCCATGACGAGAACTGGATACTTTACGCAGATGGCTCCTCATCGTTACAAGGTTCCGGTCTCGGGATTCTGCTCCAATCTCCGACTGGGGAAATCCTTGAACAATCGCTTAGACTTCAATTCAAACCATCCAACAACGAAGCAGAGTACGAAGCACTTCTCACTGGACTTCGCCTTGCTAAAGGTATCGGGGCCAGACATATGAAAACTTTCAGCGATTCTCAGCTCGTAGTCAGTCAGTTCTTTGGGGAATTTGAAGCCAAAGACGAAAGAATACGAGCCTATCTTTCGTTGGTACAAGACCTGTCTAAAGAGTTCGATAAGTTCGATCTGGTAAGAATTCCCTGGAATGATAACTCTACTGCGGATGCCTTAGCCGCTCTGGTCTCGAACACGAACCCCGACTTGAGATGAACAATTCCCGTTGAGAGCATAGCCAAGCCAAGTATCGAATTGCCCAGTTCGAGCTGCGTGATTATAGACCCCATAACGGCCATGGACGCAGACGTCGATGCAATCGACCCGGAGCCTTCGGATTGGAGGGATCCCATAAAAGCTTACATCACAGACGGCGAAGTTTTGGCAGATCGATGGGAAGCCCGCCGTCTCAAAGCAAAAGCGGCGAACTACATGATGATGGATGGCGAATTATACAGATGAAGCGCAACAAAGGCTTTCCTCACTTGCTTGAACCAAAAAGAAGCTTGTACAATCATGAAGGAAACGCACGATGGAAACGGAGGTAATCATTCCGGCGGATGAGCCCTGGCCCTCAAATTAAAAAAGGACAGTCATTACTGGCCAATTATGCTGGCGGACTGCGAGGCTTACGCAGCAAAGTGCGAACCATGTCAGCGACCTGGCCCGATGAAGAATGTGCCACCTGAAACATTGCCTTCGGTTACGGCGCCATACCCGTTTATCCGGTGGGCCATGGACATCGTGGGACCAATTCCCCCTTCAGGATCTAAGAAATTTCTGTTAGTCCTAACTGATTATTTCACCAAGTGGGTTGAGGCACAAGCGTACTACGAAGTTAAATCGTCTTATGTCGTTGCATTTATTTGGAAAAATATTATCTATCGACATGGTCTTCCCTACGAGATCGTAACGGACAATGGGAAGTAGTTCGTCTCACTCATCACCAGGAATTTCCTCGCCAAGTGGAACATTCGCCTCAGCAATTCGACTCCGCGATATCCTCAAGGGAACGGACAAACCAAGGCCCTGAGAAAAGAAATTGGGCAAACAAGTTGGAAGGCGTGCTATGGTCATACCGACCTACTCCTTGAAGACCTACGTCATTATCTCCTTTTTCCTTAGTTTATGGCATCGAGGCAATGGCTCCGAGCGAGGCTGGAATTCTAACGTTACGTTACGAGATCACAATGACTTCGCCAAAGAACTCTGCGATCAAGCTCTAATTCAGATCCAGATTACCAAAATGCAGCGGCAAAGTACTATAATCGGAACGTCCGAGAATACCGCTTCAACATAAGCGATCTCGTCCTTCGAGAAGTCTTCAGCAATACGAAAGGAAAAGAATGCGGGAAAGCTCGAAGCTCGGTGGGAAGGACCTTATTTAATATCAAAGGTACTTCACCTTGGAGTCTATTTTAGGATCGAATTCACGGAGTTCTTTTGTCCAAACAGTGAGTTGAATGTCGAGATTAAGCTAGCAGGGTAATAGTGAAAATAAAAGAGAACAAAGTAAGAAAACAGCAGGTTGATTTTGTTGTGAATGATTAAATAAAGAGATAGGAACATGGTTGTCTCAAGAAACTATTGGTTAGTAGATCTAATGAAAGCTAGGTTGTTATCGAACCATTCTTAAACTCAAAACTCTAATTATAGAATAACCGGTGGTGTTCCTCGAAACTCCTTATATCTATAGCTAAGAATAACCGGAGAAGCCGAGAAATTATCAACCTAAATATGCATTCTCAACGAGTTCGATTGTTCACCTTAGTAGATAGGCTGATTCTTATTACACACCTAAAAAACAGACTCATCAAATAATAGATCCAACTACATATACCTATGGTCGGCATATCTATTGTCTGGATTCAAGATCTAGTTAACTACTCTAGATCTAGCATTAAGCATAATTAAAGATGAAGAATTCTACTGATAACCTAGCAAGGGGGCAATCTACTAAACCATATGAATCCCTTATGAGAAACCATATTCTTAACAAGCACATTACTCAGACATATTGATTGAAGCAAACAACATAATTAAGTATGAAAGCATAAACATAGTAAATAAAGGAGGGAAAAGAAGGGATCTCTTCACTGTATTAAGAACTGAATCAATGTTTGAAAACACTCGATGAATAGCTTGTGTCTCTCAGTAACATGGTTTTCAAAAGCTTGATAAAAACTTGATGATAAAAACTGGATCCTCAAAACTTAGGTCTAAACAATGTATATAAATCCTAAAAACGTCTAGGGACTAATAATGTAAATAGGGAAGTCTTCTGGGAAAATTTCCACTTATGTAGACTTTAAAGCATCTAGGGTTTTTGCTGGGCCGAAACTGGTGTCGATCGACACCAAGGGTGTATCGGTCGACACTCCTCCCTGATTCCTGAACCAAAATCGTCCTTAGCTTCCTTTTCCTTAGCTTTTGCTCCAAACTGTCTCTTTATCTCCATTGTTGTCCCATTGCATAGAATACCTGAAAAGACACTAAAAAGACTCGAGAAATAACATAAAGACTCAAAATCCTATACCTAAAACATAGATAAAATCGGTGAAAATCCGGTTATATCAACTCCCCCAGACTTAGCTTTCGCTTGCCCTCAAACAAAACACAAAAGCCGAACCTGTGGAAGAGGTTTTGAAAACAAAGGAACTCCCAACATTCTCTAGCCTATTGCCATGATCATCCAAACTAAGTCCATATGCCTAACAAGTCTAATCAAATCCTAACCACCATGTAGTTCTCTACAAGCTTACACAACATTCTAAATTCCATACTTAAGTTTCACAACTATATCCACCAGGCTTGCATCGCTGGGTCTCATCAAACAAGCTAACATTCAAGATCCTTCTAGACTCATTCCTGTACTATACCATGATAAATTGACCATTTTTTTATATGTTTTTTTCTTTGGTGTTCTTCTCTCCCCCAGACTTATTCTTTTTAGAGAGTAAGCAAAGGGAAACTCGCATACTGGATTGACACCCTCGGCATTTTTCCAATCTTTGTAATTGATCATTCCAAATAATGTATAATAATGGGGTAATCGGAAACATTCCTACCCCTATACACTGTCTGAAAATTGTCTCAATCTCTCATTATATTTTCTTTTTATAAGGGGAGAAGAACATAGTCTTTTTAAAACATTGGTCTCAATATCAGGTATGAACCAGGAGTCAAGATCTATGAATACTAACCGTTTGAAGAGGTAAAATGAAGAGCAGTGAGATTAGCTCCAGCCTTAATGGTTGATTTGGAAACTAGTATATCCTCAAGTCTGTAGGTTTGCCATCTAGATTTTCCAATAGTCGGATTGACTCGAACTTACAACACTCATCAATCAGACAATAAACAAGAGAATTTTTTTTTTTTTTTTTTTAAACTTTAGAAACGAAAAATAATGAGAAGCAAAAATAAAACCAATATTAGTAAGAACCTCCCCCAGACTTAAACGACACTGTCTCTAGTGGCATTCAAATCCGAAGAAGGCGGAAAAAATAAATAAAAAATAAAAGTAAATAAAAGAAAGGGAAAAGAAAAATCAAACCATTGGGTTGCCTCCCACTAAGCGCTTGTTTTGAGTCAATAGCTTGACTTGGTGGAGTTCAGGATGTGGGTGGAGTGGTGGAGGATTGCTGCTGCCTCCTCGCCTTCTAAGGCGGTGCGTAAACGGATCTGGTTGGAGCAGCTACAAGAACAATAGGAGAAACAAGCTTTCGAGGAACTCTAGGCTTGTTATCTTGTGAAGCAAACTTCAAAGAATCTAAGGAATTAATCGAAGGTAAAGAACGAGAAGAGAGAGAAGAGAACTTATCACGTAGGTCCTCAAGTGGTGTGGGCTGATGAGAATGTGCAGAAGCATCTGTCTGTGAAACCCGAGGGTGTCAATTGACAGGGGTAGTGGTGTCGATTGACACCGTTGCTCTGCAACTCTCATTGGCGAGCTGAGCAAAAGGGAGCGTTGTGTGTGGCGCTGTGGTGGGATTCTGAGCAGTCTGAGGAGGTGTGTCTGTGCTGGAAGCAATGCCACTGATAGGCTTAATAAGCTCTGAACCATCCATGCCAAACTCAATCTCTAAATCAGAAACCTTGAGAGAGATTCTCGCTCTCTTCACATCAAACCTAGCACCAGCTGTAGCTAGGAACGATCTTCCAAGGATAAGAGGATCCTTGGGTTCCATCTCATAGTCAAGGACCACAAAATCAGTAGGGATAACAGAGTTACCAACCTTAACAGGAACATCTTCAAGTATTCCTTCAGGGATTCGCTTGAAACGATCCGCGAAAAGAAGAGTGATGCGAGTAGGCCTGTAATTAGTCATGCCTAGTCTTTCAGCAACATACTTAGGCATGAGGTTGATACTTGATCCTAGATCACACAAAGAGCGGCTAAACCTGCTTGTGGAGATAGAGCAATCAAGAACAAAGCTACCTGGGTCTGGAAGCTTCTCAGTGGTCTAACCAGGAGTGATGGTGCAGATGTACTCAGCAATGTCTACTCTCTATGCCTTCTCCTTCCAGGTCTTAGGCAGCATGATTGCACTGATGTCTCTGGTCAGCAGTTTAGCTTCATCGGAGCTAATTCCATTGTCAACAAGTCGCTTGACATACATGTTGAGTGAAGCAGAAGATGTCTCAGAAGCATCTTTAGGAAGAGTATGGAGGATCTTCTCCATTATGGTTGTGCACTTAGCAGCATGAATATTCTACTTAGAACGACGCTGCCTCGGATAAGGGACTGGAGGGCTGTAAACTGACTCGGGCTGCATAGGGATTTGCACCTCACAAGGTGTTGTCCGGATCCAGTGTTGATCTACACTAGAGGGGTATCGATCAACACCATCGTATTGACTCGTCTCAGAGAAGAGCGTTCCATATGGTGTCGATCAACATAAGAGGGTGTCGGTCGACACCATCTCTACAACTGCGAGCTCCAACTTGTCTTCAGTGTCCAATTCCTCCCACACATCATCTCCTTCTCTAATCAAGATGGCATTGTAGCTCATCCTTGGGTTAGCATCAGGATTACCAGGAAGAAAACCCTCTTGTCTATTGATGGATTGTGCAGTTTGAGCTACTTGTACATCCAGCTTCTTCAGGTGAGAGCTCATATTGTTGATCTTCCCATTAAGATCTGTTTAGACAGCATCAAACTTGCCATTAAACTCCACAACGAGCTTTATTTGGCTCTCTAGAATCTGCTCAAGCATCGATTCTATTCTTGTCTCTGGTGAGGGTGGAGGGGTGGGGGGGTGGGGTGCTTGGTAAGCTGAATTACCATAGATCCTCTGGAAGTTGCTCTAAGGAATTACCATAGATCCTCTAGAAGTTGCTCTAAGGAAAGGTCTTTTGGAAAGCAGGCTTTGGAGTGTAGTTGGAGGAACTCTGGTTCCCTGTAAACCGGTTGCCACTGAAGTTGCCTTGTGACTGCCCAAACTTTGTGTAGCCTTGACCATCGATGTAGAAGACTCCTTCCTCTGACTCAGGGTCAGGCTCAATAGTCTCATCCTCAGCTGCAAAGTGGACATGCTTCTTCCATGTAAGCAAGTTGTGAACCGAATCCAGCTTAGCATTCGCCTATGCCATATGATTGCCTGAGATAGTTCTCGCAATCTTCTTCCTCTCAAAATCATCATTCTTGGTACTGTTGCTGCAAGCGAGGTTATCTATCAGGGTTGTAGCATCAACTGGGTAACGTATGTTGAAGTTACCATTGCTTGCTGCATCTAGAGCCATCTCGTATCTCCAATCAACTCCTCTGAAGAAGGTACCTAGAAGTTGTACTTCACTGAAACCGTGATATGGGCAGTCTCGTTGGTACTCTTTCAAACAAACCCAAGCAGCCTTGAAAGCTTCTACTGGACCTTGTGTGAATGCAGACAACTTGTTTCTCAACTCCTCAGACTTAGCATCATCGTAAAAATTATTCAGGAAGGCTATTTTGATGCTTCTCCAAGTCTTAAGGGAACCTGCTTTAAGTTGTTTCAGCCAAGAAGCTGCTTCCCCAACAAGTGAATAAGGGAAAAGCTTGCACACTAGGTAGTCCTGTGAGACTCCATTAGCTTTGATGTTCAGAACAAGGTCCTCAAAGCGTTCGATATGGTCCATTGGCTGCTGATAAGTGTGTATTTTGCATGTTTTGAGCATCCATTTGTCATCACTTTAGTATCATATCATCACTGTTTTATACAATTTCTCATCATTTGTCATCACTTTACATGTTTAGGATAGGTTTGCATGCATTTTGCATATTTGTGTTGATTTCAGGTGATTTGGAGCTGTTAACGAGCTAACTGGAAGAAGCGGACCTAATCATGACAAACCACTCGACCTAGAGGTCGAGTAGGAGCTTCAAGATCTCAAGAGACCACTCGACCCCAGGTCGAGTAGAAGACATCACCACTTCACTTCACCACTCGACCACGAGGTCGACTGCCCTCATCTCCATCACCAAACCATCACTCGATCACATCACTCGACCACGAGGTCGAGTGCCCTCATCTCCATCATCAGACCACCACTCGACCTCATCACTCCACCTGGAAGAAGTCGAGTATCACTTTCACCACCACTCGACTACACCCTCTATGGCAAGCTTCAGAGTCTTCTTCATTCTGCACTCAACCAGACACTCGAGCTCAAGGAAGAAAAGAAGACTCCAGCTATTCACTCGACCTCCCACTCGACCACTTCGGTCGAGTACAGTTCTTAATCCGTCCCAATACTTCGTCGTTTTGAGTATTAGGGTTTCGGAATATTTGGCTATAAGTAGCATGTACTTCACATTTTTGCAGACAAGAAGTTTTTATCTAGTTTTATCCCGCAGACCTTTTGTTCTAGACCTTTTGTAATCCGGATTTCTCTTTATCTATTCAGTATTCAGTATTCAGCTTTTGTTCTTGATTTCGTTTACTGTTATTCATTCTGTTATCATCCTGCTGTTACACTGTTGCTATCATGTTTTCAACCTGTTCAACGTTTATGCTCATTGTTATGATGTCTCAGTAGTGAATAGGTTTCTGAGTATGGGTTAGAGTAGTGTAGAATTCTCAGTATGCTAGGAGATTGAGTATTGGTTGATAGATCCCTTCTGGATTAGTTGTTCTTAATGCCTATTGCTTTCTAATCAACTGGAATTTGAGCCCAGACATTTCCGTGCCCAAAAGGTGTTCGATGAAATGTCTGAACCACTAATTTTAGAGATTCGTGACCCTGTACCAAGGTATTGGTTGCAGGGAGCGTTTTGGCTTTAACTTGTTGATTCGTAATGCCTGTTAGGTTAGCTCTCGTCAATGGTGATTGAGTCTGGGACTAGGTTAACTTGAGAGTCTCTGTTGCGGTGGCACTTAGATTTGGTTAATGAACTTGTTGTCTAGGGTTAATTTATTGAGCATGTCAATCACCTGTAAACTGAGGAAACGAAACTACTCAATTACCCCATCCTTGGGAATTCTTTATCTGATTGAATTCTTTGTTTACTCTATTGTTGTTTACTGCATCCTGTTATCTGTCGCTTAATTTCTACAATTCTTTCTTCTTACTCGACCTCGTACTCGACCACCCAGTTGTCTGGCAACAGACTGTGCAGTCGAGTATCTGTGTTTTATTTTCTGTCTGTTACTCGACCTCACCCAGTGCTCTGCAAAGAGCTGTGTTGGTCGAGTGTTTCACTGTTTCTGTTTGATTTTCTGTTTTCTGCATGTTCACTTAGGACTGCTAGAACACACCAAAACCTGTTATTGCTTGGCTTGACTTAGTGACCTCTGATCACATCTTGATTGTTAGCATCACACCCATTTGGATTGACAACCTTCAATAGTACAACGACATGATAGTGCTTTAGGTTTATTTGATTAAAAACCTATTATCAATTTGGCGCTGTTGCCAATTGGGTGTTTGTTTGTTACATTTGAGATTTCAGACTTGCTTAGATCAAGTTCTTTTTCAATTTTCTTTTCGGTTACTAACTGTGTGTTTTTCTTGTTGTCTTCTTGATCCAGGTACACCTCTGTTGTATGCGAACTCGATCAAAAGGCAATCAGAACCTCCTTTTCAACGACAACATCGACCGCATAGCTCGCGAAATCAGAGAAAGGAGAAACACAGTCAACCTTGTACCTCAACAACCACTCAAAATGGCTGAAGAACAGAATCAACAAAATGGCCCTGCCAACATTGGTGCTGGGAAAATAAGTCTCAACCTTGGAAAGCATATCAAGTTGCAGTTTAGCATCAACAAAACTCCACAAGGGTCAACAGAGGATGGAAAAACCTCTGGAAATGATAGAGTGATCTCAGGAGAAGGATATGAGACTGAAAGAGTGAAAGAACTTAAAAGAGGTCTGATAAGCAAGATGAAACTATAGAGAAGCTAGCCCACAATGTTGAGGAACTTAAAAGTAAGCTGAATCAGTTGCAGAAGGAAGCTCAACCTAAAGGCGGGATCGACACTATCCCGAGAAAGAAGTTCACTTCAAAATGGTCTGAAGAGATAGATTACCCTCCAGAAGAGAAAGAAGCATATTTTGAAGAGAGGGGAATTGAGTATTCTGCTGCAGACCTCTACAGGGAGGACGCTGAGTATGATGATGGTATCAAAGAGGATTATGTAGACCCTCTCAACAGTTCATTTTCTTCTTGATAAGTGTGAGGAGTCAAGCTAGAGACTTAAAACAAGCTCACTTGGGAGGAAGTCCCATGACTATCCTTGTAAATAATTTTTACTTTCTTGTTATTTTTTATTTGTTTTGGTTGTGTTTGTGGTTCTCAGGAAGAAAGGAGTAACGTGAAGGTAGAGTAAAAATTCAAAACTTTTACTCTAATGATGGCCTAGAGATCGAGTATATTGGTCGAGTATGAGTGATGTTTAAAAACCTAAAAAAAAAATTCATCATTTTACTCGACCAACAGAAGCTACAGAATATTACAAAGAGTTCATCAAGTTTAGAAGATTGCGGAATTTCCTGGGGATTTTTCTAGTAAACAGAGAATACAGAGAAGAGACATGAAGACAACGAGGGACCCACTGCTGCAGCCATGTCTCCCACGCTCCCCATAAGGTGATAACAAAATCTATCTTTTCTTCTCCACTCCACTCGACCTCCCCTTACCCATTCACTCGATCCCATCGCCTTCTCTCTTCAAAATACGCGACCTCCCCATCTCTCTTCCTCATACACTCGACCAAATCCAAACCACTCGACCTCACCTACTGCTGCGACACTCGATTTCGCATCACCTTCTCTTCCGTCCAAGCCTCATCATTCGGCCTGAAGGAATCACCGCCGCTCATCACCATAGTCATCCTCACAACCTTCACTCGACCTCTCCACTACCACAACAACTCGAATCACCGCTCTTCCAACTTCATTCAACCTCTCGTTGCCTCTCGCTCATCACCGTTTGACCAAGGAATCATAACCTCTACACATACTCGATCGCGTCTACACACCATCCAAACTACTCGACCTCCTGTTCTTTCTCCAAGGAAGCAACTCAACATGTTTACCAGAGCTTCAGGGATGAATTCGAACGCTCTGCAGCCCGACGTAATCAGAGAAGAGCTGAAATCGCCAGAGGAAAGAGGGCGATGTCGAGTAGATATGAGCTGATTGATGAGGACATCGAAACTGAGTATGAGCCAGAGTCATGGCGTAAGGAGACGAAGCTGCTGAACAAACCCGACGAGGTTACAGTGGAGGAGTATATCAGGTTCTTTGAGATGAATGACTTCAGGGGAACGAGGTATCCGTGCTATGAGACTTTAGCCCAGCTGGGGTTACTGGAGGACGTACAGCATCTGTTCGAGAAGTGTCATCTGGAGACACTCATGCCTTACCCTTACCCTGCCTATAAGGAGGAGACAATCGATTTTCTTTCCACGCTGCAAGTGGAGATGTATGAGGGACTCACAGACTTTGAGTTGGATACCATGGGACTAGGTTTCTTGACGTTCTCAGTGGATGAACAGCGGTATCAGCTTTCGATCAAGAACTTGGAAGAACTGATTGGTTTCCCTAGTGGAAATGGAACCAAACCACGATTTGACAGAGAAGAGCTTAAGGACTTGTGGGCCACTATTGGGAACAATCTACCGCTAAACTCGGCGAGGTCCAAGAGCAACCAAATCCGGAGTCCTCTGATCCGCTACTTTCAGCGATCGGTTGCCAACGTCTTTTACTCCAGGGAGTCTACAGGCACCGTGTCTAACACGGACATGGAGATGATAAATTATGCGCTTACAGGGATTCTCCACCGGACGAAGGGAGAGAATGTCTTGAGAGGCGATCTCAACAACGCACCACCAGTACTGCCTCTGTTGATCCATCTGTGTGGATACCGGAAGTGGGCGTTGACAAACGGAAAGAATAAGGTGAGAGGAGCACTATGCGTGGGTGGCTTTGTGGAGTACCGCTCAAGGAACCAGGGTTAGCACCAAGAATGATGGACTTGGATCATTTGTGCCGATGTGAGTTCTTGGAGTTTGACATGGCTGGCGACTTTCACCGCTACAGGTTCGAGCATTCATCGATTAAAATCGCCAACATTCTTCTCCCCTGCATTGACGCTACTAGGATTATCGAGGGCAGGAACATTGACTTCAAGCCTGCGCTTGAAGATCTTTATTTCGAGGGCAGTCCACCAACTGAGGAGATCAGTCATACCGAAGGAGCTACAACAGAAGATGTTGATGAGACGGATGATATAGATGAGGCGGAGTTTGACACGAGCATGTATCATTTCAGTGAGCATATACCTCCTGTGAGGGAAAGCAGGAGTTTGAGCGAAGCTCACAGAAACAACAGCAAGCTGCAAAAGTGGTGCATGAAACAGGACAAGTTACTCGCCAAGTGCCTCAGGGCTATCAAGTTTCTGAAGGACAAGATCAGCTGCTCCTCTTCCACTACAGCTATTCCGCAGGGACATCTCCCTCAGGACATGCCTTCGAGGAGATATGACGCACGCGAGCCAAGTCGGCGCAGGCCTAAGCCTAGAGAGTAGGAGATTCCGCATGCCCCTGCGAGGCATTCATCATTCGAGCCTCGTGAATCTGGGAGGAAGAGGAGGACCACACTCACTCGATCTAGCAGTAGGAGCAGACAACTTCTGCAGTCTCGTAGTTTACGCGACCGCGGTGCTGGCCGCAGTAGAAGGAGAGAGGTCGAGTATCCTTAGAGAGGTGCTGGCCGCCACAGAGCTGATGAGGTCGAGTACCCACCTGCTGGAGCTGATACAGAACAAGGTGGTTCGTCTATGGCCTGAGAACAATCACATGCAACCATTGACGAGCAACTTCGTTCATTCTTCAACTGAGGTAAGCGCCTCACTTCACCATTGTATTATATCATCTATTGTGATTTGTTTCTTCATTTTTTTTGTTTCTGTGATTGGATTTGTCCTGAGTACTCTCTTCCAAGTTTATTCACACAGTGGACTGTGTGATTTAAGTTTGGGGGAGGGCTCAGGAAGTGTGTGTTGCATTGTATATATTTTTGAGTCTGCAATCATTTAAGGCATAGAAAAACCAAAAAAAAATGAAAATTTTCAGAAAATGATTTCAAAAAAAAAAAAAGAGTGTTCATGTAGTTGCATTACATTTAGGATCGAGTCTATAGTGTTTCATTTAGGATCGTTGCATATGCATAGGGGATGATGATGAGATAGCCTTGTAAGCATTTTGATTCACCGGATAAACTCAGTGCCCTCGTTGCTAGTTGTCTGTTGCGTAGTCAATGAATTTGAAATAAAACTGAACCATGCCTAGATTGCTCTACTCGACCACACTGTCATGATCTGATACCATTCCCTATCAATTTGAACCTGAATCTGATCTTTAATTATCATGTCTGCATCAAATTTGAACTCATGGATACCATAAAATACTTGGATTTTCTTATTCATTTTGATCACTCTTGTTAATCCAAGTAGCTGACTCTCCTTATTAGAGCAGTTAACCCAAACCCAAACCTAGACTTTCTTTCAAGCCCTATATCACTTGTGAGTGTTTGTGAGGTCTTATTCCAATTAAGCTTGGTAGAAAGTGTTAGGTTCGTAACGACAGAGATAGTGTCTCATGTAGTTCTAGTTCGCATTTTTCGGACTAGATAGGACTAGGTGGGCGCTTATACTTTGGGCTAGGATGTGTTTAAAAGAAAAAGGGGTTGATTCATTGATGAGAAAAGGTAAAGGACTCTAGGTGAAGTAAGCTAAAGAAGCAGAAAAAGTCTAGTAAAGGTTTTGGGATTTCTAAAGAAAAGAAAGAGTTCTTGTTAGCTATTGGAGATGGGCAAAAGCCCTTGGTTTTAAAATGTTAAAAACAGGAACCTTAATTGTTAAAGAAATCCAAATCCGCTAGATGTAACAAAGTGTTGAGAAAGCTTCTCCTAGAGTTAAGAGAAAAGAAAAGAATGATTAGAACAAGGGTTTAAAAGATTCATGAATGCATAGGGTAGAGTTAAGTTCTTATATTGAGATTGGAGATGGGATTACCATTAGAGCTTCATTTGACATACTCTGGGTAGATGGGATCTTATCTCTGTATGCATAGCTTGGGACTTACCTTTAGCATTCTACTAAAGCTTAATCATTTCTTGAGAGATCCCCTGTTGTTGAAGCCTATTCTATAAGGGACCATCTTTGTCTCTTGACCTTTTACCTTAGCCAAATGAGTTCATTGATGATGCATTGCTTGATTCACGTTCCAGAACTAATGAATGTTAAAGGGATTGGTAGATTTGAAAACATGTGTAGGTCCAACATAAGAGTCGGATTGATTAATAACAAGGCATGGCTAACGTTTTTGAGTAGAATTCGATCATATCCCAGCTTAGAACTTTCAACTTGGACATTGATTTCATCTGGTCTATCTGGTGCTTTGGCTCTGAGTCCCCGCTTTCAAACCTCACCTTCTGCTTGTTCTTGATTGTTTGCTTGAGGGCAAGCAAAGACTAAGTTTGGGGGAGTTGATAAGTGTGTATTTTGCATGTTTTAAGCATCCATTTGTCATCACTTTAGCATCATATCATCACTGTTTTATACCATTTCTCATCATTTGTCATCACTTTACATGTTCACTAGATAGTTTCAATGCCCTTGTTGTTAGTTGTCTAGTGCTTAACCGATTGATCTTGAAGTAAAACCGCACCATCTTTTGAATTCATATACTTGATCTTTCCTTAGTTGAAACTCGCTGTGATTTGAAGCTATTCCCTATCAATTTGAACCTTAATTTGACTTGTAATTATCATACTATGCATTGTTTGTTAAACTCATGGTCACCCTTAAAATATTTGGATCTTCTTATTCATTTCACCACTCTTGTTGATCCAAATAGCTGTCTCTCATCTTTAGAGCAGTTTCCCCATACCCTAACCTAAGCCTTCTTTCAAGCCATATATCACTTGTGAGTGTTTGTGAGGTCTATTTTCGATTAAGCTTGGTAGAAAGTGTTAGGTTTATAACGACAAAGATAGTATCTCATGTAGTTCTAGTTCGCGTTATCCGAACTAGATAGGACTAGGTGGGTACTTGTTCTATGGGTTGGGAAGAGTTTAAAAGAGAAAAAGGATTGAGTTCATTGTTTACAAGAAAAGGGAAAAGAATTCTAGGAGAAGTAAGCTAAAGAAGTTAGAAAAAGTCTAGTAAAGGGTTTGAGATTGTTAAAGAAAGAGATTGGGTTATTGTTAGCTAATAAAGAAGGGTAAAAAGCCCTAAGCTTAATAGAGATCAAAAACAGAACCTTAGTACTAAAGAAAGCCAAACCCGCTAGAAGTATCAAAGAGAAAAGAAAAGCTTCTCCTAGAGTTAAGAAAAAAAGAAAAGAATGGGTTAAGAAAGAGTTCAAAAGATTATGAATGCAAAAGGGTAGAGTCAAGTTCTTAATTAGGATGGGAGATGGGATTGCCATTAGGTCTTCATTGATTATACTTTGGGTAGATGGGATCTTATCTATGTATGCATAACTTGGGACTTACCTTTAGCATTCTACTAAAGCTTAATCATTCTTGAGAGATCCCTTGTTACTAAAGCCTATTCTTTAAGGGACCTTTTTGTCTTTTGACCCTTTGCCCTTAGCCAAATGAGTTTAATATGCATTGTATAGTATGATCCATGGTTCTTGCTTAATGAATGTTAAAGGGAATATGCTGATTTGAATGCTTGAATAGACTAAGTGAAAGATTAGGTTGTGTTGTGAAGAAGATGGCTAAAGTCCTTGTTTTAGATCCAACTACAGATACCTATGGCGGGCATATGATAACACTAGATTTTAACCTTTTAAAGCCCTTGTTTTTCATGCATTTAGCTTAGTTTCAAGTCTCTTTTCATGCATTCTTAGTCTCTTTTCCTTCTTTTGCACATTTTGCATTGCATTGCATAACATACTTGCATTTGGAGTGTTTTGCAGGTGAATTAGATACTTTTGGACTCAACTTGGAGGTTTCTACCACAAGGGATGGACAGACTCGAGTCCGGAGGACCTAAGGAAGAATTTGAAGTATACTCGACCTTTATACTCGATGTGCATGTCGAGTAAGTGAAGAAAAAGTGAATCTTGAAGATTTGCACCTACTCGACCAAGCCACTCGGCCAAGAGCCGAGCGATGTGACTAAGACCAAGCCACTCGGCTTTTCTACTCGGCCTAGGGCCGAGCGGTCCTGCGCCGACTTTCTTATTTTGTCTTCTAGCGAATTAGGGCAACCTAGTATTTGCTATAAATAGACCCCTTCCGTTTACCTAATGGATATTCCTCTTTTATTCCTTTTGTTCTAGCCTCTTTGGTGAAAAACCCTAAATATGTTCCTTTAATTTCCTGTTGAATCTTTAAGTTTTTGCAATTATTTTCTTCTACAAAGTTGTTTATCTTGTTTAGATCTATTGCATACTAAGTTTATAATGATTTCTGGGTTTTATGATTTTTCTGGGTTTTGTATGATGTTCTTCATAGTTCATGAGTAGTGTTCTTCAGAGTTCTTGAGGATGGGTTAGGTTTAGGTGGATTCCTCTTCTCTTTAGCTAGCTAAGTTTATAAATGCATGATTCCCTTCTGTTTTAGGAGTTCTTAATGCTATTTTCTTTCAGATCAATTGAAAATTGATTTCAGACTTTCTCCACCCAAAAGGTGTTTGATGAAATGTCTAAACCAACTAATTTCAGAGATTTGTAGATTCTAGCCCAAGACATTGGATGTTTAGACTGCTTATTGACTTTAATAGATTGGTGTTTAAAGCCTGCTTTATTATGTTTCATCAATGGAAATTGAGATTAGGAAGTTCTAAAGTTATGAGAATCATTCGCACGGAAGTGGATTGATTTGGTTTTGAATCTATTGTCTAGGGATAGCTTGATTGAGTTTGTTAGTTAGCTAAATGGATTGAGGAGTCCACTAGAACCAATTACCCCATTCTTAAGAGCTCTGTTGCGCTTAGATTTATTGAGTTTCGTGTTATTTACTCTTCTGCTCGTTCAGTTTAGTTTATCTGCTCGTTCTGCTTTGTTATTCTGCTCGACTTTGTTACTCGACATGTTTACTCGACCTGCATGTTCATACTCGGTCGAGCATCTTTACTTTCCTCTACTTAGTTCATTGTTTAAGTTTATGCATTGAGAGTTCCTGGTCTGTAGTTTACTTCTTGCTTTTATCACTCATGTTCTTTATTTTCTGCTTAGTATAGTTAGTTTCTTGCATAATTACTTAGGTTGTTAGATAACTCAAATCATCTAGACTTGGCTTGACTTAGTACATGCTGATTGCATCTTGATTGATAGCAAACTCACCTAATTGGATTGACACCCTAAATACTACAATGACATGATAGTGTTAGGGAATTGATCACCTGGATTTAAACACCTGTGAAAAATCCTACTATCAGCATATCTATTGTCTGGATTCAAGATCTAGTTAATTACTCTAGATCTAGCATTAAGCATAATTAAAGATGCAGAATTCTACAGATAACCTAGCAAGGGGGCAATCTACTAAACCATATGAATCCCTAATGAGAAACCCTATTTCTAACAAGCAGATTACTCAGACATACTGATTGAAGCAAACAACATAATTGAGTATGAAAGCATAAACACAGTAAATAGAGGAGGAAAAAGAAGGGATCTCTTCACTGTATTAAGAACTGAATCAATGTCTGAAAATACTCGATGAATAGCTTGTGTCTCTCAGTAACAGGGTTTTCAAAAGCTTGATAAAAACTTGATGATGAAAACTGGATCCTCAAAACTTAGGTCTAAACAATGTATATAAACCCTAAAAACGTCTAGGGACTAATAATGTAAATAGGGAAGTCTTCTCGGGCAAATTTCCACCAAGAGTGTGTCGCTCGACACTCCTCGCTGATCCTAAATCCAAAATCGTCCTTAGCTTCCTTTTCCTTAGCTCTTGCTCCAAAATATCTCCTTATCTCCATTGTTATCCCACTGCATAGAATACCTGAAAAGACACTAAAAAGACTCGAAAAATAACATAAAGACTCAAGATCCTATACCTAAAACATAGAAAATTAGTGAAAACAGGGATATATCACTGATGACCATGAAGCTAAAAGAGGTGGAATATCCTTGGAATGCTGTTCACCTCAAAAAGTATTATTACTATATATAGATTTCAAAAAAAAAAAAAAAAAATCGCCTGTTTGATCTTATGTAATATGAACTACGAATGGCTTGATCCCTTCACCGGGTACGTAGGCAATCCTTCGCTTTAAGATCTGTAACAAGTCAAATCTCGGCGCCCTGGCCAGGTGTTTGATGCGCGTCTCACATGGATGCAGTAGTGAAATTATCTACACCCTATTAGAAACTTAATTTTTCTAATAGGTATAACCGAGACTAGTTTTCTCGCACTTAAGCTCTGGTTCAGACAGAAACGTTTTTCTAATAGGTATTACAAACACGTTTATTCGAAAGACGTTTTTCTAATAGGTATTACAAAGACGTTTATTCGAAAAGAATTAAAGTGATCAAATAAGATCGGTAGCCATTACAAGGGCGTTTATTCGAGGAAAGATAAAAAGAGAAATGACCTAAATACTACTAAGGATCATCTTCTATCATGACAAAGGCATGGTAAGAGAACATTTCATAGCATTCAGGAGAGCTACAGGCCAGATGGAAGCATCAAATCGTCCGATCCGAAACGACGCGGTTGTCTTTGAGAAGGCGATTCGGCATAGGCCACACCAGCTGAAGACCAACTTTCTCCCAATCCTCTGAACGAATTTCCAACGCTTTGATCGTTTGTTCGATTTCATCCAGACGGGTGACGACCCTTCTTTTCTTCCGTCTCAGTTTAGTAATCAGAGCTTCAAGCTCCTCAAGGCGAGAATCCACCTTTTGTTTCTTAGTTCATAAGTATTGTAGCTCGCGGCACTGATCCTCATGCATAAATCCGACATGAAGAAAAGAACGATGGAATCATAAGAATCACATCAAAAAAAAACGATAGGTTAAACAGTTCTCACCTGGTTAACAAAATTCTGACACTCGGTGCTTTCGGCATCGGAGGCGGATGATCCAAGATAGAACAGTTGAGGCGCTCTGGGAACGAAATCTCCGTCAGCGATAATTGTGGGATTCCTTTCCTTCGAGGCGACAACAACATCTTGGGCACAGTCGTTGAAATATGACAAGAGGATGTCTAGCATGGGAGCCAATCTTTAGAAACCATTCTTGATCCAATAACGTAGATGCGACTTCAACATGGCTAGTTTATGAAGGATGTCAGACTAGCGTTCTTCATAGTAGCTCAATATCTCACGATACTCCTTGTGTCTTGATTCAACACATGATAGGAATCCTTCCGCTTCACGCCTTCCCTCTGAGCTCGCCTAGAACAGAAGAGTCCACGGAACACAGACGTTGTTAAAGAACGGCATTCCCCACTCAATTGCCTCCGCATTAGAAAAGGTTGGAACATTTTTCCTGACAAGGAATGAGGATCCGGCGCTCTCCATTCTACAACTAAAAGGAAGAAAAAGGTTCGATAAGAAAATCGTTCTTGCTCGAAGGGGTACTTATAAGATGGAGGAAGCAAATAGAATTAGGGATTTGCTAAACCGCGATGAGGAAATTCTCGTTTTTCTTTTCCACGAAAAAATGGAAAATTTCTCTTCCCTAGAAGAAAAAATGGGAACTTGCTTAAATTCGAAAGTCTTTGCTTTTCTTTTTCAAAAAGGAGAAAAAAAAAACGAGACAATTTTCCTTTTTAGTTTCGAATGAAACAAGCAAAATTGGAAATTGTAGAAAATGGAAACTAAATTTAAAACCGCCCCGAAAGTGGGTCCACGGTTGAACAAGTATTTTCTTTGACCGCCTCAAAACGGGTCCACAGTCAGATACAATATTTAAATCGCCTCGAAAGTTGGGTCCACGATCAAATTGTCTTTAAAATAATTACAAGTACAAAACGACATCATCAGGTCGTTGGATTCTGTTCGCCTTCCTCAACGCTGAGATGGCGAATATCACTTCGGTTGAAGAGGTCGACGATGGAACCATGCTGATCGGCCACGGGAGCAACTTGAGAAGATTGCCTTGAAAACCAAGTTGATCTGGAGACATGTTCAGATCGCCCTCTCCGAACTCAATGACATTCAAGGCATTGACCTCATCGTTCACCTTTTGGGTTAAGACCTTTAGGCCCTCTAGCTCGGCCGCTGCAATCTTTGCACCTCTTCCTATCAAGATGCCAACCACTTCCTCTACGCCTTGGGCTTGGTTCAGAGCGTCCACCTTAGGCTTAACGATCTCTTCCTGCTCGGTGAGATAGGCCTTCATCTTGTCGAGACGGTTTTGAGCCTTCCTAGTAGTATGGGAGACCTTCGCAGCTCGGTCGGTCTGAAGCCTGATACATTCTCTCTCCTCGTGCTCTTTTGCCGCGACAAGTGCGACCTGAACTTCACCAATCTCTTTCAAAAGATCAGCCTCGCGACCATTAAGTCTGGTGACCTCGTCATTCAGCGAGTTGATCTCTGTCTTGTGGGTCTCATCGGCATCCTTCAAAGCGGCCATCTCCTTCATATCCCTTGCATAGATGATCTTTGCTTGGTCCGCACATTTCTTCAAGTTGTCGAAGGTGTCCCTGTCTGCGAGCTTCAACCTCAGTTTGCGATCGGATGAAGCGATTAGATCATTGGCCAAAGCGGCGGTCTGATGAAATAAAGATTGCAGTCAGAACAAAACATAGAGAATAAAAAAATAGAATACTTGTGTAATCGACACATACCTTTAAAGACCATCTGGCAAACTTCTGATACTCCTCCTTCAGGACCAGATCGTCAGGGTTGGGGAACTCTCTTGCCCCAGGAAGCATCAAGTTACGCCAGAGATGACTGGCAGCCTCACGATCTCTTACGAGAAATTTATCACCAGTATACTTGAATGTAAATTGGTCGGGATTAAGAGCTTCACCCCTAGACAGACAAAAAGTCTTTGGCACGGGAGCTCCATCCGTTAGGCCGGCTTCAGTGGCCGATCTCTTCTTGGATTGACTGGCCACCCCTTTCCCTTTCTCTTCACGGGACTGCCTCGAAGTCTCATGATCCGCAGCAGTTCCATCCTTGTTTGAATCAAGGATGGTCAGGTCAACATCGATCCTCACGCCTTCAGATGTGGCGGTATGAATTGCGGCAGGCTGATTGCCTTTGATAACTTGAACCTCAAGTTCAACGACCTGAGTAGAGATAGTTTGGTTCTGATCGCCACCGACAATCAGTTGAGCTTGAGCATTGTCGGCCCCTTCAAGACACGTCCGGTCTTGAGAATCTTGGACGATCAAGGTCTCGTGAGAAACCTGATCAACATCAGAAGGGCCAGAAACCACGGAAGGAAGCATTGGGGTCGTAACATCGTCGAGAGGACGAACTTCTTCTTGAACCGGAGCCGGAGGAGGCGGCATGCTCAAAAGCCTTGAAGCAAAGCTAACAAAGGACTTCCTAACTTTCCCCATGATATTGGTGACTCGCTGATATGGTTCAAATTACCTAGAACTACTCTCTCAAATAAGAGATCAATTGCATTATTTTAGGATCGAATTCACGGAGTTCTTCTTTCAAACAGTGAGTTAAATGTCAAGATTAAGCTAGCAGGGTATGAGTGAAATAGTAAGAAAATGAAATTAAGAAAACAGCAGATTGATTGGGTGTAAACGATTTAATAAAGAGCTAGGAACAGGGTATTCTCAGGAAACTATTGGTTAGTAGATCTAATGAAAGCTAGGTTGTTATCAAACCATTCTTAAACTCAAACTCTAATGATGGAATAACGAGTGGGCGTGCCCGCCAAGAGACTGTCAACCTAAATATGCATTCTTAACGAGTTCAATTGATCATCTTAGTAAATAGGCCGATTCTTATTACACACCTTTAAACCAGACTCATCAAATAATAGATCCAACTACAGATACCTATGGCGGGCATATCTATTGTCTGGATTCAAGATCTAGTTAATTACTCTAGATTTAGCATTAAGAACAATCAAAGATGAAGAATTCTATAGATAACCTAGCAAAGGGGGTAATCTACTAAACCATATGAATCCTTAATGAGAAACCCTATTCCTAACAAGCAGATTACTCAGACATACTGGATGAAGCAAACAACATGATTGAGTTAAAAAGCATAAACACAGTAAATAGAGAATGGGAAAGAAGGGATCTCTTCACTGTATATAGATCTGAATGAAACTCTGAAGAACAAGGGATGAATAGCTTATGTCTCTCACAATAGGGTTTTGCAAAGAACTTGATAAAAGACTTAATAAACGAAACTTAGGTCTAAAAACAATATATATAGACCCTAAAAACGTCCAGAGACTAATAATGCAAATAGAGAAGTCTTCTGCGGCAAACTTGAGCTTCTGGAAACTCGAAAGCATCTAGGGTTTTTGATGGGCCGAAACTTGTGTCGATCGACACCAAGAGTGTATCGGTCGACACTCCTCGCTGATTCCTGAACAAAAATCGTCCTTAGCTTCCTTTTCCTTAGCTTTTGCTCCAAAATGTCTCCTTATCTCCATTGTTGTCCCATTGCATAGAATACCTGAAAAGACACTAAAAAGATTCGAGAAATAACATAAAGACTCAAAATCCTATACATAAAACATAGATAAAATCGGTGAAAATCGGGTTATATCAACTCCCCCAGACTTAGCTTTTGCTTGCCCTCAAGCAAAACACAAAAGCCGAACCCGTGGAAGAGGTTTTGAAAACAAAGGAACTCCCAACATTCTCTAGCCTATTGCCATGATCATTCAAACTAAGTCCATATGCCTAACAAGTCTAACCAAATCCTAACCAAAATGTACTTCTCTGAAAGCTTACACAACATTCTAGATTCCATACCTAAGTTCCACAACTATACCCACCAGGCTTTCATCGTTGGGTCTCATCAAACAAGCCAACATTCAAGATCCTTCTATACTCATTCCTGTACTATACCATGATAAATTGACCATTCTTTATATATATATATATATATATTTTTTTTATTTTTTTTCTTTTTCGTTGTTCTTTCTCTCCCCCAGACTTATTCTTTTTAGAGAGTAAACAAAGGGGAACTCGCATACTGGATCGACACCCTCGGCATTTTCATACCTTTGTAATTGATCATTCCAAATAATAAATAATAATGGGGTCATAGGAAACATTCCTACCCCTATACACTATCTGAAAGTCGTCTCAATCTCTCATTATAATTTATTTATTTTTTAAAAGGAGAGAGGATCATATTCTTTTTATCACATTGGTCTCAATATCAGGTATGAACAAGGAGTCAAGATCTATGAATACTAACCGCTTGAAGAGGTAAAAGGAATAGCAGTGAGATTAGCTCCAGCCTTAGTGGTTGAGTTGGAAACTAGGATATCCTCAAGTCTGTTGGTTTGCTATCTAGATTTTCCAATAGTCTGATTGACTCGAACCTGCAGCACTCATCAATCAGGCAATAAACATGAGAAATATAGATCATGATTCCTAACTAAATTAAAGCAAACATTTTTTTTTTTTTTTTTTTTAGACTCCATAAACTCAAAAACAAAAAAGAATAAGAATCAAAAATAAAACCAATATTAGTAAGAACCTCCCCCAGACTTAAACGACACTGTCCCCAGTGGCATTCAAATCCAGAGAAAGCGGGAAAAATAAATCAAAAATGAAAGAAAATAAAAGAAAGGGAAAAGAAAAATCAAACAGAGGGTTGGCTCCCACTAAGCGCTTGTTTTGAGTCAATAGCTTGACTTGGCGGAATTCAGGATGTGGGTGGAGTGGTGGTGGAGGATTGCTGCTGCCTCCTCGCCTTCCAAGACGGTGTGTAAACTGATCTGGTTGGAGCAGCTTCTGGTGTCGATCGACACTCAGTGGTGTGTCGATCGACACTCTTCTCGTCATCTGCAAAAACAACAGGAGAAACAAGCTTTCGAGGGACTCTAGGCTTGTTATCTTGTGAAGCAGTCTTCGAATAATCCAAGGAAGTAATCATAGATAAACTAGGAGAAGAGATAGAAGAGAACTTATCACATAGGTCCTCAAGTGGTTTGGGCTGAAGAGAATGTGCGGAATCCTCTGTCTGTGAAACCCGTGGGTGTCGATCGACAGAGGTAGTAGTGTCGATCGAGACTATTGCCCTACAACTCTCATTTGTGAGTCGAGCAGATGGGAGCGTTGTGTGTGGCTCTATGGTGGGATTTTGATCAGTCTGGGGAGGTATGACTATGCTGGAAGCAATGCAACTGATTGGCTTAGTGAGCCATCCATGCCAAACTCCATATCTTAACCACAAACCTTGAGAGAGATCTCCCTCTCTTCACATCAAACCTAGCACCAGCTGTAGTTAGGAATGCTCATCCAAGGATAAGGGGATCCTTGGGTTCCTTCTCATAGTCCAGGACCACGAAATCAGCTGGGATTATGGAGTTATGATAGTAGGATTTTTGTCAATTAATCTCTAAAACACTATCTTGTCGTTGTAGTATTTTAGGATGTCAATCCAATCCGGTGTGATGCAAACAGATGAGATATGATCAGAAAGCTCTAAGTCAAGCCAAGCAGATAGTTGGTTGGTTCTAACAGTCCTAGTATGCAATAACAGAAATGAAATGAAACTAAAAGCAGGAATGGCAATAGCAGGCAAGTGAATGACAAAGCAGAAATGATAACAGGCAATCAAATGGATAAACGATTCCTAAGGATGGGGTAATCGAATAGTGTGGTCTACTTAATCTATTCAGGCGGTTGACAAAACTTCACAGAAGCTATCCCTAGACAACAAGTTCAACAAAAGATTAATTCACTCCCGTGATAGAAATCCTCAAGCAAAGCTAGACACTGACCTAAATCCCTTTAGCGAACTGTAACTAAGCAAGCATTATCGAATCAACATGTTAAAGCCAATACCCTCTCTATAGTCAATCCCTTTGGGTAGAGTCAGATATCTTTGGAATTACTAGGATCCAACGCCCATTAAACGCCTTCTGAGCGCTGGACGTCTGGACTCATACTCCACATTAGCCAGTGAAATAAGCAATAAGCGCAACTAATCCAGAAGGGATTCTAGTATTCTAAACTCAACCACCTAAAACGACCAAGTAAACCACAACTATTCTATCCCATCCTCAGAAATACAGTTCACTACTCAGACATAATCAAAGACAATAACAAAGCAACAATTGAAAACATGATAACAGAAATGATAAAAGACTTAAACGAAAACTGAATATCAAATACTTGAAAACGAAACTACAAAGTCGCAGGAGAAACACTGCGGCTATCAAAGTTGCAAAAATGTAAAAGCGAGATAAAAACGGATAATAGCGGATAATAGCCCACGCCCTAGGGAAAACCCTAAGAGGCAGTTTATATAAGCGAGAAATAAAACAAATAAGGAAACTAAATATATAGCGAATCTTCACGTCATGATCCTGCGACCGAATATGTCATTGGCATCTGACGAGCAGAAATGAGCTTCCTAGTGATCGAATATGTCATTGATCAAACTGGGCTTTAGGGCCTCCGTCTTGCGATCGAGTGAAATGCAGTGAAGTCGAGATTGAATGGTCCAGCGACCTTGTGATCGAGTGCGATCGAGTGGATGTCATGAGGGTGTGATCGAGTGGTTTCTTCGGCTTCTCTTCTCTTCTTTGTTCTCAGCTTGTCTGGTTGAGTGCAGAATGAGCAGATAGGCTTCCTGGTGATAGAGTGGTGATCGAGTGGTTCTGATGGGGTGATTCCTCCTGCTTCGCGATTGAGTGAAACTGAGCTGTTTGCTTCTCCGGGGGTTGCGATAGATTGATTTGCCCTGGCAGGGCTCCGAGGCTGCGATAGAGTACTTTTGCTGAAGGCGTCATTGGGCATTCTGACTTCATGTTCTGTTTTTCCTCTGTTTGAACTCCAAAAGCATCCAAAGTACCTGAAAACAACCAAATATGCCATGCACATGCAATCCTAATGCAACATCGTCCTAAGTATGTAAAACACACTGAAACAACTCCTAATGAGATGAAATGTGGATTAAACAATGACAAAGTGGTGAAGAATGAATGCGTAAATCATGCAAATTATAGACATATCAACTCCCCCAAACTTAGTCTTTGCTTGCCCTCAAGCAAACAAGAAGACATAAGCAGAAGGAGAGGTTTGAAGTTGGGGATTCAGAACCAAAGCATGAGATATGACAATTAAGATCAATGTACCAGCTAACAGTTCTAAGATGCGAGGTGATCGACTTCTACTCAAAAACTTTAGCCATGCTCTGTTATGATCCAAACCTACACTCAAATGCACAATGCGTCAAGATCAACCAATCCCTTTAACATTCATTAAGTTCAAAAACATGAATCAAGATATGCATCGCTAGTGAACTCATTTGGCTAATGACAGGTTATGAGACAAAGATGGTCCCTTTTTAGTGGTTTAGATTTTAGTAGCAGGGGACTCTCAATGAAAAAGGACTAAGCTTTAGAAGAATGCTAAAGGTAAGTGCCAACCTATGCATACAAGAATAGCATCCCATCTACCCAATGACATAAACCGTGAATAACAAGTAGATGGTCCTATCTCTAAACCCAATGATGATCATAAGTCTACTCTTTTGCACTAAAGGCATATTTCTATTTTTTCTTGGATCAATGTTTCCTTTTCTTTTCTTTGGCTCTTGTTCTTAAGGAGAAGCTTTTCTTAAACTCTATGAGTCTAATCTAGTGAATTGGGTTTTTCTTTAACTCTTATGGCTCTTATCATTTTTTTTTTTTTTTTTTTCTTTTTCTGTTTTTGTTGCCATCTATTTTTTTAGAGCATATCTTAACAATTCTATGCTTCTCAAACATTCACTAGACCACAATATGATTTTCAGCTTCTTTCTCCTAAAGACTCTAACCCATTTTTTTTTCTTTCTTTTTCTTTTCACACTCAATCTCAATCCCCAAATAAGTTCCCACCTAGTCCTACCAAGTCCGAAAACGCGGATTGGAACTACATGAGATACTACTCTTGTCGGCTCAAACCTAACACGTTCTACCAAGCTCAATCCTGAAAATAGGCCTCACATGCTCTCACAAAATAACATGGCTTGAAAGAAGGGTTGGTTAAGGGTGGGGGAACTACTCCAATAATAGAAGCAGCTACTTGGATTAACAAGAGTGGTGAATAAGTGAAAGAAAATCCAAATATGTATTCTATCCACGAGTTCAAAAACGATGCAAACATGATAATTATAAGTCAGATTCAAGTTCAAATTGACAGGGAAAGGTGTCATGACATGCATCGAGTGGTTTCTATAGAACATGGTGCGGTTTTATTTCAAATTCATTCAAATGCCTCAGAGAACTAATAACTCATTTTAGTGAATCATCATGCTTACAAGGCTATTTCCTCATTATCCCCTATGCATATGCAACAATCCTATATGAAACACTCTAGACTCGATTCTAAATGCAACTAAATGATCACTCTGTTTTTGTGGAATTCATTTTCAAAAAATTTCAAATTTTTTTTGTTTTTTTCTATGACTTAGATGATATGCAGACTCAAATGATATTCACAAAAAACAAGTCAAATACGTCTTGAACCCTCCCCCAAACTTAAATTACACAGTCCCTTGTGTAATCAAAATTTGTGAAAGAATTCAAGATAAACACAGAAACAAAAACAAAAGCGGTATTTACTAAGGGTTTTGGTGTGTTACCTCAGTAGAATGTCCTGGAGATGTAGTCATCCATATCTGCTTGAGTGTACTCAGCAGGCATGACCGGTTCTTGATGTGGCTCCGCCATCTCCTCGTCATTGTGCTCGATCGCAACCCCAGCAGGTTGTTCAGCACGACGCTGACGTGTTCTCCGCCCCGACATTATCCGACCCTTGCTTGATGATCGAACCATCCTAGCGCTCTTCCGCCTCTTGTGCTCCCTGACCTCGTGAGACGAGTGTCGTGCGGGTTCTTGCGAGACAGCGCGTTCTCTCTGTTGATAAGCAGATTGCCTTGGCGGGGCAATGTCATGACGCCTGGATGGCATGTCTTCAGGCAGGTTGTCCCTGGTGATCGCACTGGTGGATGTGGTGCAACTGATTGCCTTCTGCATGTTGTCAATGGCCTTGACACACTTATGGATGATCTTGTCTTGAAACTTGCACCACCTTTGGGTTAGACTGAGCTTCCGGTGTGCTTCAGCGAGACTCTTGCTTTCTCGTGAAGGGGGCTTGTGTTCTTCAAAGTGGTAGCGGCTCGTGTCATAGTTCTCCCAATTGGTCTCCTCATTGTCACTCTGACCTTCTACTTCTTCAGCATTCCGGGACGCGGATCCTCCAATCACAGCATGGAGGATTTCTTGTGGTGGCGAAAAGTCGATGTTGTCTCTCACCGTGATGGTTGTCATTTCACTGAATGCGAGAAGAATAGTTGCTTCGCCTGTTGACGGGTGATCAAACTTGAAAGCGTACCTCCCGTCATAGACCTTATGTTCGATCACATGGGCAAGCTTGAGATGGGCGATATCCATCCAACGTGGTTGGATTGGATCCGGTCGCAGCGGGACGTCGCACGATAGGAGAATTGGTGTGACCACTCCTCCAATGCAAAGGGCTCCTTTCGCGTTCTTCTTGTCATTGGCCATCGCCCACCCTCTGTAGCTGCATAAGTGACTGAGAAGATACATTGACGGTGGTGTGTCATTGGTATCTCCCTTCATCGTTTTCCCGTCCTTGGTGTAACGGAGAAAACTTAGCAGTGCCAGGTCTAACGTCTCCATGTCTTGGTTTGTCACAGTGGCTGATATCTCCCTAGCGTAAGGGACATTGGCCATGGCTCTCTGGAAATAGCGAATGGCGGGATTGCGGATGGAGTTGCTCTTGGATCTTGCAGAGTTGAAGCTGGTGGTGTCTCCGATCGTGTTCCACAAAGATTTCAATTCCTCTCGGGCAAACTTCGGTTTCATTCCCGTGCCACTGGGAAACCCAAACATGGATTCCAGCGTCTTGATCGCCATGATATAGTCGCGGTCGTCGATGGTGAAGCTTAAGTAACCAAGCCCTTCTTCTCTTAACTCAGCAGCTGACAACCCCTCAAGCAATTCCACTTAAAGTGATGAAAGGAATTGAAGTGTCTCATCCTCATAGGTAGGATAGGGATGAGACATGAGTGTTGTCATGTGGCATTTCTCGAACAAGAGTTGAACGTCTTCCAGGATGCCTAACTCCGCCATTGTCTCCGGGTGAGGATATCTTGTTCCCCAAAACGGATTTCTTTTGAGAGCCTTGTAGTAGTCTCCCGGCGTCAGCTTGTCTTCTTTCATTAGGGACTTGGTGGTCTTGCGGGTTTGCTCCGGAATGTACTCTGCATCATCTTCCATCTCTTCATCAATTAGCTCATAATTTTTACGTCATTGACCTCTTCCCTCTGGCTATCTCTTCTCTTCTCCTGTCATTGGCGACTGCTCGCTCTATTTCCTCCACAAATCGCCTATACTCATCTGCTTCTCTCTCTGGCCTAGTTGACCAAGATTCAGCATCATCAACATTGTAGTCGGCATCCATAGATGATTCGTAGCTGTGTGAACTCATCTTGAAGCTGAAATCGATTTGAAACTCACAACTAAAGCTCAGTAGGTTAGTGAGAAACAAACAAAGACAATGAAAGAAATGACGTCCTGTTGATATAGAGTTGTGATCGAGTAGAATTTGATAGTGAGAGCTTAGGTCGCGATCGAGTGAAGCAAGCAAATGAGAGACAGGGTTGCGATAGAGTAGTTTCTGAGGTTCTGTTTTAGTCAATAACAGCTAGCAACAACGAAAGAGTTGAGAGCGTTTTTGGTAGTGAAGTAGAGAGATAAACAAGAGAGATGTTTTGAAATCACAAGTGATGAAGAAAAGTGAAGAGTAGTGACACTTATCTCCCTTTGCGATTTGAATGAGTGGAGGAGGTGTGTTGCTTTTAAACGGACGGATGGGATGCAATGCCCGTTATGATGTCGGCAAAGTGATAAGGTGATAAAGCATGGTGCTTTATGTCGGCAGGATGGGGTTCCTTCAAGTCACGCGCCTTGTGATCGAGTATGGGCTGTTGATCCTTTAATTTCGTGTCATGGGCTACAATTGGACACAGCATGGACTTTTTGGAGTTTTGGTGGAGATTGAAATCCAGTAGGCTTAATGGGACTGAGGTTTGTCATTGACGTTCTGTGGACACTTTCACTCCTCTTTGCGATCTAGTAGAAAATTGTTATCCCGAATCTACTAGATCGCACTCCTGAGCTTTCACTCCTACGTTGTGATCGAGTATTTGAAAAAAAAAAAAAAATTGGAAAATTTTCATTTTAACACTCGATCACATCCTTGTTGATCACTCCAGCTGTTATTCATTTCCTGAGAATCAACGACACAACCAAAACGAATCAAAAGTAACAAAATAAATAAAAAGTATATACAGGGATAGTCATGGGACTTCCTCCCAACTGAGCTTGTTTAGAGTCTCTAGCATGACTCCTCACACTAATCAAGTGGAGAAAATGTGACAGAGGGAACTTGAGAAGTCCTCCTCTTCACTGATATCATCATCATACTCAGCATCCTCCCTCGATAGTTGCACAGCTGAGTACTCAATTCTTCTTTCCTCATAGTAGGCTGCTTTCTCCTCTGGAGGATAGTCTTTCTCTTCTGACCAATCCCAGGTGATCTACTTTCTTGAAATCGTGTCACGGTTGACCTGGGGCTGAACCTCCTTTTGCATTTGACTTAGTTTGTCTCTAAGCTTTTCAACAGTGTAGCTCAGCTTCTGAATGGTTCTGTTCTGTAGATCAGCCTTCCTATTGAGTTCCAGCCAATCAAGTGAGGAGGGTATACTCGATCGAGTAGTCGAGTTCGATGGCGGACTTTGAACCAAAATTTGCTCCTTCGCTCTTTTGATCTCAAGGCCTTCACTTGGAACCGCTCTCTGGACCTCTAAGGTTTTTCCTTCTGTTGGTGGCCTTGTCGGAAATTTGTTGATGTCAAACTGTAACTTGACATGCCTCCCAAGGTTGAGATCAATCTTACCATATCTGACATCTATTACTGCTCCCACTGAGGCTAAGAAAGGTCTTCCTAAGATCAGCGGATCCTTAGACTCTTCATCCATTTCAAGCACGACAAAATCAGTGGGTACCTCAACTCCATCTATCATTACTGGCACGTTCTCTAGAATGCTGAAAGGTCTGAAGTTCTATCAGCAAGGATCAAGGTGATGTCACAGGGCTTGTACTGAACGAATCCCAGCTTCCTTGCCACAGAGAGTGGCATTAAACTGACTGAGGCTCCTAGATCACCTAAACAATTGATGAAAGTCAATTGCCTAATGGAACATGGCAGAGTGAAAGATCCAGGATCTTCCAGCTTCTCTTGAATAATCCTCTCACCAGCGGCTTGATGCATAATGACATCGTCTTCGTAATCTGAATCCTGATATATGTTGAGCCTTTCCAGTATCAGGTTTCTCACATCTTTGTGAGGGTCTGAAATCAACTTGAGGACTTCTATTAAGGGCATCACAGCTTCCATCTCATCAAGTTGTTTTTCTGCCAGAGATTCATATCTGCTTTTCCAAGCTTTCCTCAACGTCCAAGAAGGGATTCTAGTATTCTAAACTCAACCACCTAAAACGACCAAGTAAACCACAACTATTCTATCCCATCCTCAGAAATACAGTTCACTACTCAGACATAATCAAAGACAATAACAAAGCAACAATTGAAAACATGATAACAAAAATGACGAATGACTTAAACGAAAACTGAATATCAAATACTTGAAAACAAAACTACAAAGTCACAGGAGAAACACTGCGGCTATCAAAGTTGCAAAAATGTAAAAGCGAGATAAAAACGGATAATAGCGGATAATAGCCCACGCCCTAGGGAAAACCCTAAGAGGCAGTTTATATAAGCGAGAAATAAAACAAATAAGGAAACTAAATATATAGCGAATCTTCACGTCATGATCCTGCGACCGAATATGTCATTGGCATCTGACGGGCAGAAATGAGCTTCCTAGTGATCGAGTATGTCATTGATCAAACTGGGCTTCAGGGGCTCCGTCTTGCGATCGAGTGAAATGTAGTGAAGTCGAGATTGAATGGTCCAGCGACCTTGTGATCGAGTGCGATCGAGTGGATGTCATGAGGGTGTGATCGAGTGGTTTCTTCGGCTTCTCTTCTCTTCTTTGTTCTCAGCTTGTCTGGTTGAGTGCAGAATGAGCAGATAGGCTTCCTGGTGATAGAGTGGTGATCGAGTGGTTTTGATGGGGTGATTCCTCCGGCTTCGCGATTGAGTGAAACTAAGCTGTTTGCTTCTCCGGGGTTGCGATAGAGTGATTTGCCCTGGCAGGGCTCCGAGGCTGCGATAGAGCACTTTTGCTGAAGGCGTCATTGGGCATTCTGACTTCATGTTCTGTTTTTCCTCTGTTTGAACTCCAAAAGCATCCAAAGTACCTGAAAACAACCAAATATGCCATGCACATGCAATCCTAATGCAAAATCGTCCTAAGTATGTAAAACACACTAAAACGACTCCTAATGAGATGAAATGTGGATGAAACAATGACAAAGTGGTGAAGAGTGAATGCCTAAATCATGCAAATTATAGACATATCAAGTTACCAACCTTAACAAGAACATCTTAAAGGATTCCTTCTGGGATTCGCTTGGAACGATCCGCGAAGAGAGGAGTGATGCGAGTAGGTCTGTAGTTAGTCATGCCTAGTCTCTCAGCAACAGACTTGGGCATGAGGTTGATGCTCGATCCCAGATCACACAAAGAGCGGCTGAATCTGCTTGTGGAGATAGAGCAATCAAGGACAAAGCTACCTTGATCTTCAAGCTTCTTAGTGGTTTGACCAAGAGTAATGGTGCGGATGTACTCAGCTATCTCTACCCCCTGTGCCTTCTCCTTCTTGGCCTTAAGCAGCATGATTGCACTAATGTCTCTGGTAAGCAGCTTTGCTTCATTGTCAACAACTCGCTTGACATACTTGTTGAGTGAGGCGGAAGATGTCTCTGAAGCATCCTTAGGAAGAGTGTGGAGGATCTTTTCCATTATGGATGTGCACTTAGCAGCATGAAGCTCCTGCTTAGAACGACGCCTCCTTGGATAAGGGACAGGAGGAGTGTAGACAGACTTGGGCTGCATAGGTTCTTGCACCTCACAAGGTGCAGTCCTGATCCAGTGTTGATCGGCACTAGAGGGGTATCGATCGACACTGTCGTATTGAGTCGTCTCTGAGAAGAGCGTCCTATATGGTGTTGATCGACACAGGAGGGTGTCGTCTCCAACTCGTCTTCAGTATCCAATTCTTCCCACACATCATCTCCTTCTCTGATCAAGATGGCATTACAACTCTTCCTTGGGTTAGCATCAGGATTACCAGGAAGAAAACCCTCTTGTCTCTTGATAGATTGTGTAGTTTGAGCTTCCTATACATTTAGCTTCTTCAAGCGAGAGCTCAGATTGTCGATCTTCCCATTAAGATCTGTGTAGACAGCATTAAACTTGCCATTAAACTCTACAACAAGCTTTGTGTGGCTTTCCAAAATCTGCTCAAGCATCGATTCCATTCTTGTCTCTAATGAGGGTGGAGGGGGGGGGGGGAGGCTTGGTAAGTTGAATTACCATAGTTCCTCAGAAAGTTGCTTTGAGGAAAAGTCTTTTGGAAAGCAGGCTTTGGAGTGTAGTTGGAGTAACCCTGGTTCCCTTTAAACCTGTTGCCACTGAAGTTGCCCTGTGGCTGCCCAAACTTCCTGTATCCCTGACCATCTATGTAGAAGACTCGTTCCTCTGACTCATGCTCAGGCTCAATAGTCTCTTCCTCAGCTCCAAAGTGGTCATGCTTCTTCCCTGTGAGCAAGTTATGAACCGAATCCAGCTTAGCATTCACCTCTGCCATCTAATTTCTTCAAATAGCTCCAGCAATCTTCTTCCTCTCAAAATCAGCATTCTTGGTACTGTTGCAGCAAGCGAGGTTCTCTATCAGGGGTGTAGCATCAGCTGGGTAACGTGTGTTGAAGTTACCATTACTCGCTGCATCTAGAGCTATCTGGTATCTCCAATCAACTCCTCTGAAGAAGGTACCTAGAAGTTGTACCTCACTGAAACCATGATGTGGACAATCTCGTTGGTACTCCTTGAAACGAACCAAAGCAGCCTTGAAAGCTTCAGCTGGACCTTGTGTGAAGGTAGAGAGCTTGTTTCTCAACTCCTCAGACTTAGCATCATCGTAGAAATTGTTCAGGAAGGCTATCTTGATGCTTCTCCAAGTCTTGAGGGAACTTGCTTTAAGTTGTTTCAGCCAAGAAGCTGCTTCCCAAGCAAGTGAATAAGGGAAGAGCTTGCACAGTAGGTAGTCCTCTGAGACTCCATTAGCCTTGATGCTCAAAACAAGATCTTCAAATCGCTCGATATGATCCATTGGCTGCTCATGAGATAAGCCATGGAAAGGATGCTGGCTAACTAAAGCAAAGTAGGCAGGCTTAAGCACATAGTTGTTCCTTTGGAATGGTGGGGGTACAATCGCTGATCGATTAGCTAGAACAGGTCTGGCCTGTTGAAATCCCCAAGAGTACGACGTGGTTCCGCAGCTGGAGGAATAGCTGCAGGAATCTGGTGTTGGTGTCGATCGACACCTCTGTTGTGTCGTTCGACACCGATTGTATCTGTGTGCTGCTCTCGATGGTGTCGATCAACACCCAGTTGGTGTCGGTCGACACCAAGCCCAGCTGCGTCTCTAGCAGCTAATTGCGCATTGAGGCGCGCCTGATCCTCATTGGCGTCCTCAGGTAGGATGAGTCCATGATCATCCAATCTCTGACCAGCCTCTGATGACTCTGTCAACCATTGCTAATTTCTGAGTTTTTCTGTTGGTGCGTTCAAGTTTTTCTAAGTCCAGAACAGACAAGTTGATAAGCTCCTTCTGTTTTGTGCTCCTTGTTTGCCTAGGCATACACCTGAAACACAGAAAAGAAGAAAACAAAAAACGCGTGAGTAAACTCAATGATGATTCCTAAGAACCCCGGCAACGGCACCAAATTTGATATGGTTCAAATTACCTAGAACTACTCTCTCAAATAAGAGATCAATTGTAGTATTTTAGGATCGAATTCACGGAGTTCTTCTTTCAAACAGTGAGTTAAATGTCAAGATTAAGCTAGCAGGGTATGAGTGAAATAGTAAGAAAATGAAATTAAGAAAACAGCAGATTGATTGGGTTGTAAACGATTTAATAAAGAGCTAGGAACAGGGTATTCTCAGGAAACTATTGGTTAGTAGATCTAATGAAAGCTAGGTTGTTATCAAACCATTCTTAAACTCAAACTCTAATTATGGAATAACCAGTGGGCGTGCCGCCAAACTCCCTATATCTATAGCTAATAGTGACCGGAGAAGCCGAGAGACTATCAACCTAAATATGCATTTTTAACGAGTTCAATTGTTCATCTTAGTAAATAGGCCGATTCTTATTACACACATATAAACCAGACTCATCAATCCAATATGTCTGAGTAATCTGCTTGTTAGTAATAGGGTTTCTCATTAAGGATTCATATGGTTTAGTAGATTGCCCCCTTTGCTAGGTTATCTATAGAATTCTTCATCTTTGATTGTTCTTAATGCTAGATCTAGAGTAATTAACTAGATCTTAAATCCAGACAATAAATATGCATTGAGTTAAAAAGCATAAACACAGTAAATAGAGAATGGGAAAGAAGGGATCTCTTCACTATATATCGATCTGAATGAAACTCTGAAGAACAACGAATGAATAGCTTATGTCTCTCACAATAGGGTTTTGCAAAGAACTTGATAAAAGACTTAATAAACGAAACTTAGGTCTAAAAACAATATATATAGACCCTAAAAACGTCCAGAGACTAATAATGCAAATAGGGAAGTCTTCTGGGGCAAACTTGAGTTTCTGGAAACTCGAAAGCGTCTAGGGTTTTTGCTGGGCTGAAACTGGTGTCGATCGACACCAAGAGTGTGTCGGTCGACACTCCTCGCTGATTCCTGAACCAAAATCGTCCTTAACTTCCTTTTCCTTAGATTTTGCTCCAAAATGTCTCCTTATCTCCATTGTTGTCCCATTGCATAGAATACCTGAAAAGACACTAAAAAGACCCGAGAAATAACATAAAGACTCAAAATCCTATACATAAAACATAGATAAAATCGGTGAAAATCGGGTTATATCACTCGCGACCGGGTGATACTTCTCTACGTACGATTGTGAGCTCGGAAGATCGCCTCTCTAACCTCTAGGAACTCAGAAGGAAATTTTGGGCTGGCCTTGTAGCGATCTGCAATATGAAGAGAAATTATGAGAACGAGTTCAAAATCAAGATCTTTCAAGTCCTATCTGTTTAAGAGAAGTCTACCAGGATCCTCTGCCCACATCCTCTTCCTTCCCGAGAACGGACTCTCGTAAGATTCAAGATCAGCCCTAACAAAGAAGTAGAACTCCTCCCAGTTCTTGAAATTGCTAACCTTAGGGCCAGGGAGGAAGTTATATTTGGGGCGATTGTTTACCACCTAGTATCCAGGCGACCTACTGGTTTTCATCGTTGTCAGCTCTTCAACGTTCACTCGATAGCCTTCCTTAGCACCAAAAGTCAAGGCAGCGACGAAATTACAGATTGCTGCTGGAGTAAGTTGGGAGATCGCCATACGACGGCGAGTGAGGAAAGAAATGATTAAGGACGGGATTGGAAACCAGAGGTGGCATTGCCTGAAGTAGGCCTCGTATAAGCAAACATACCCCTTGGGAGGACTCCAGGGACAATCGTCTGCACCAGGAATCATGTATATGATTGGGCGATCTCCACACCCACAAGAAGAAAGCAGTTCGACGACGGATTCTTCTTTTGAGAGAGTTTCACTCGCAGTGATCTCACTGTTCTAGTCGACAACCGGATCAAGATCAAATTCGGCGGTCTTAATTGGACCTCGCCACGACTTCAGCTTCTGAATATCTCGGATTGACGTTGTAAGCGACTTCCAGATCGATGAGGGGTTTGAATCGATCCAGATAGTTTACCGGTTCTTCTGGAAGGATAGCCGGATTACCGTCATCGCCATCCCGATCTGATTCATCTATCAACCTCGGAATCTCAATTTGATTAGCCCGACTAGATTGGGCCTCGGCTCTTTGATTTTCTACGAATCGAGATTTATGGCAAACTAACATTGTAGTTTCGCTATCGGAAGAGGAAGAGGAGGAGGAAACGATGATAGTCTTACCCATTATCAGAAAATTCGATAAAAGTACGGAGAACGAAAAATAATTCGCAGGGAGAAGAATGAGAGCTACCTTTGATTCTTCTTGCAAGCGGCGGAAAGTGAATTCTCGAGGGTTTAATCGAGTATAAATAGGAGGAAGTGGGCGACAAACCTATGAAGTAATCATTAAACCTACGGGACGCTTCGATTTCCGAACTTCACGTGCGCGTGTGGACGCGAGACGATAACACTTGTTGAATGCACCCAGAAATACGAATGGATTCGGAGATCTAATGATTAATTCACACATTCCAAGGTTTGAACCGAATATTCATTTTCAAAATTCGAAAATTTCGAATTAGGCAATTCGGATTCTCCGAACTGGAGGGGGGGGGACTAATTGTTGGTGCAGGAATTAGCACCTCCGTCAATACCGGTTTAAACCGAGGGAATGTGAATCAAATCGAGAATTCAACTTAACCGGGATACCCCGGTTTGCCTGTTAATGGGCCAAAGTGGTGAGGTCGCCAGAAGACCTAATTCAATGGCTAGAGATCGCCCAGCCGACTTCCTGAACTTCGGAAAGAGAAGACTTTCATTTTGAAAGAAGAGGATCTTGTGAAGAATAGAAGAAATGAAGATTTAAACCTTAGATAATTAGAAGTTTATCAGATTCTGATATCAAGGAAACATTGTATAAATAGAGGGGTTTGTCCTATATTCAATGGATCTAGAACCTAATAAAAAAACACTACTTTTGTCATAGCAAAAACGCTAGCTTCTTATTCAAGCAACTTTGTTCTTCTTTTCTGATTACTTTAGAGCTAAGAGAGAAGTGAATTTATCTAACCCCTTAGTATAAATTCATTGTTTGATCTACAGAATCAACATCCGTTTAAAAGGTAAAGAAGCATTCGGATTGGTTAAGAAGGCGGCTAATGCTTTTAGACAAGTCGACTTTCAAACCACATTTTATCAGGAAGAAATGATGAATCTTGCACTACATGCTTACCTAGAAACGGTAGATGTGCAACTCTGGACACATGTACATTTCCTAGGTGATAGGTACAACTTGCTTACAAGCAACATTGCAGAATCAATGAATAATGTGGTGTCACATGCCAGGAGTTTTCCTATTACTCAACTATTACAGGAAATAAGATCCATGATGACACGATGGTTTTCGGATCGTGAGCCGATGCATTAAAAATGACTACATCTTTGACACGTGGTGTAGAGAAAATTCTACAGATATATTTTACTTCAGTCATTATAACAATGACGAGTAAACATGTATATAAGTTTAACTATGTTATTCATTTTACAAAACCGCATTAAGTATGCTCAGTTAATGGACTATCAAGATATAGATGTTGTTAAAGCTCAAGTTACAATTGGAACATCTCTCTATGTTTTAAATTTGGTAGACAAAAAGTGTACATGTCGCCGGTTTGACGTGGAGAAATTGCCATGTGCACACGCAATTGCAGCAGCTGAAAAATAGGAAGGTGTATAGTGTCATCTGTGTTATCACAAGAACTACCTGTACAATGCATATGTGAATGCTATCATGCCAAGAGAGTTTGCTATATCCGTTCCCCAACATGTGGCGACAACTGTTTGCTTACCCCCATACCTCGACAACAACCGGGAAGGCCATAAAATTCGAGAATTATATCGGCATTGGAGGTTGCTATGCATAAAAGAAGCAAACAAAGCCATACACTTGTGGTAATTGCAATAAAGTAGGACACAATCGTAATACTTGTACTTCATAAACTTTGATTTTTAGGCCTTATGTTTTATGTTTTTAACACTTTTACTTGTTTTTCTACTTCAAAATACTTTTGTTGATCACTAGTTAGACTTTTAAATGGTGTTTTATTTATACTTGATGTCGTGTGGAATCATGCTTGTATTATTTCTCGGTTTATTTCTCAATGTAAAGGGCACACTTAATCTTGATTAAGCATTTCAGCTTAACGTAAAGGACACACTTAACGTAAAGGTTTCTTAGTTTTCTTGGTTGTGTGTCACTCGCCGTAAAAGTTCATGTTTGTGTGTCACGTAACGTAAAGGTTCATGCTTGTGTGTCACTTAACATAAAGCTTCATGCTTGTGTGTCACTCGACATCTTGAGAAACCATTTCAGCTTTTATTGTGTTTATGAGTCAAATAAGATTAATTAATTACAAGATCGTTAAAAGATCAATATGATGTCTAATAGAAAAAGAAATGAGTGATTAAAAACAGAGTAAAAAACATGTGACATATGTCTATGAGTTTAAAAACCACAAAGAAAGAATATTACAATGATTAAAACCTGCAACATATGTCTGCCAAAGTCAATTAAAAAAAATCTACAACTCCGAGGTCACATACAGTAGAGAGCCTACACTACTATGAATCCTCCATGTGAGGGATCTTGAATTCTTTACCACGAGGATCTAACTTCCCCGGTCCGGCTAAATCTCTGACTTCATCAAATATCTCTGTAGCAAGTTTAATCCGTAGAGCCAACATGTTTTTATCGCAAAGGCCATCAAATGATCTTCCAAGCGCCAGACACTCTATGTATTTCAGTGCTAAACAGCACAATCACCTAGATCTTTATTCTCAAGGACCTTCTTTGTAATCCTTTTCACTTCCAACTTTGCAAAGCTCTTCTTGCGTATCTGAATTGGAATGACAGCACTCAACATAGCAGGGATCATAAGCATCAAAAACATGGATTGTTCAACCATTTCTTTATCAGTGGTCATGTGTGGACTACTATCATAGATATTAATCCTCCTCATTAGCAAGTCTATATCACAAAGTAGTCTCTGAACTTGAAATCATTTCTGCCTCCTTTAAACCTACTGTAACTATTAGACAAAGGAATGATCATATCTTGATCCAAGAAAGTTATCTGTTGGTTAGGGTACATTGAAGGATCACACATCATCCTTTTGCGGAACATAGTCAACGCAACAGCTATATGCTACATTTCAATAAAAACAACATTTAAGATGGTTACAAAATCTTAAAGTCTGAGTCTAATAAGATGAAATTATTAAAAAAACATTGATGTGTCACTGACATAGTCTTTTAACCATCCCTATTTTTCATCCGGCCAATATTTTCTTGGAGTCATAATATGCCAATAGAACTTCATGTCGTCGTAAGTGGTTTCTAGTGGATCTTCCCTGCAAATCAATTGAAACAGAATGATTAAATAGACGAAGTAAAATGTTGCTAAATGAAGTATAAAAGAATAGTTGCAAATCAAACTCATCAAGTGCAAGATAATCCATGAGTGCATTCAGTTTCTCATTTGTAACAGGTTGTTGATGATCAGGTATCAATGGAGGAGGGACTTCTTCTGTAATGATGCGCTTCACTGTTGAGTTACCAACAAAAGGTACTTCTAAGAACCCGCTAGTTGTAGCATGCGTCTACCCACAGTTGTAATTCCATCTCCATCTATCTGATTTATCTTATCTACGAAAGCAGTCAATGTTGCAGAAAGTGCCTTACTATTGCGCTGCTGTTGAGGATCGGAGAATGTATCTTCAGAACTTGAAACCATCTTCAAGTTCTCTGCAACTACTTGGTCAGTAACATCTTGAACATCATCATTAGATGTTGTCTTCTTTGGTTTTTTGAAGCCCTTGAGAGTAGGTACCTTAGATTGCTTCAAAACTAACTTCTTCTTGTCATCCTTTACTACACCTCTACTTGCCCCGTTTCCCACAGCTTTCTTCTTGTTATATACTTCACCTTCTACCTTTATTTTTTTCTGCACTGTTTTAGGTTTATTTACCACCCTTTGAATAGGTAAACCATCCACTGAAGATGGCTTCTCCTCTACTTTCGAAGACTGCAACACAAACAAATAATCTTTATTAATATTCAACATTTTTCTCAATAACCTATTTATAGAGTCGAAAAGTAAAATACAATTGTTACTAATTAACAAACAATAATAAGATGAGACTTTATTGTTGTTCGAATTGGTAATAATGGTAGGTATAAAAGCTGGTTTTACCTCTTTCAGTTCCTTTAACTCTATCTCAAATGCAACAATCTGAGACTCAAATCTAGTCTGCATAGCATCGATCTTACAACTCAGATTCTTGCCCACGTCTGAAATAGTCTCATTCAGTGTTTTCATCACCTTTAGAATATCCGCAAAGCTATTCTTCTCATCCTTATCAACCTAGAATCATTTAAATGTACAGATTTTATTAAAAGTATAATCACATTCAGTAATAAGATGAGAATAACTAACCTCTTTATCTTCTGAGACTATCTTCTGCTTTTTGTTTTCAACTTTTGAAGATTCGGCCTCCATAACTTGTTTCCCCTTGATTGTGATACTTTCGCTAGCCACAATAGCTTTTGTTTTACTCTTAGCAATGCAAAATACTTGCACATCTTTCCAAGCATCTAAAGCAAGAAGATTATGGATGATGTCTTTTATCAAGTTGTCAAGCTTCACATCCTTATCTTCTTCTGCATCACTCCATTGAAGGTACATGTTCTCTTATGTAATAGGAATTATCATGTGTTTTACACGCATCTACATACAACGTAGAAATAATATATTAGTGTTTGGTGAGAAAAAAATCTTATTTAAATACAGAACATGTGAATACTAACCTCTCCATGCAACGCCTTCTCCTTTTTGATGAACTCTTTCAGTTGATAACCTTTCGAGTTGAACGCCAATCAAGAAGTGGAACACCAGTCAATGTAGGCCTTCTCATCCCAAAAGTCTCTGCTAGACCATGGATACTCTCATACACCCAAATAAGCAAAGCGTGAACGCATCCATAAATAACATAACTACCCTCTTTGTCAAAGTCAACAATTTTAACCGATCTAATTAGAGATTCAAAAGCCACAAGACCCCATGGATATTTCTCAAAACCCACTAGATCAAGAACTCTAATAGCACTAGGTAAAGGAATTCTAGATCCGTGGTGTATTCCATGTATTGCCATAGATAGTAAACACAACCTACCCACCATCAACATATCTTTAAAATTCCATGCTTTGCTAAAACCCATCACATTTTTTAACTCATTGAACATTGGACCTTCTGAGGTGGAACTTTCATTGCCTTCCATAACTAACTGTGGTCAGCTTTGAAATTATTCGACGGGTCAAAAGGATCACAATTCAGCCCTATTATAGTAGCAAACTTATTTAAAGAGAATCAGAGTGGTCTACCATCCACCATAGACCATATCTCATGAAAGTTACCAACTTTCAACTGATTTGTGAGGAAGAGATGTACTTTATGTGTAGCCCACATGTACTCTAGGTGGACAAGCTTGATAAACACACCTAGAAGATTTCTCCAAAACATGCCACACATCCAAACCTAGACCGTCTCTAATCTAACCAATCTTGGTTAGAAAGCAATTGTTGTTCATGCTTCAACTTTGCAATGGTGATTTGCCTTCTTCATAAAGACGAGGAGGATACTTGAAGACATTACTCGATGACGTCATACTTAACTTCCAAAAAAATTAAGAAACACCAAATAAAATGAGCAATAGATTAATCATTTAATAAACGATTGTAATAAAAAAAATAGAAACAGAACAAGTGATATCTCAAACAAAGCCAACACAAAAAAAATCAGTCACCATGGTATCAAAACACCATAAATCTGTAGCAACAATTGGATTTTATATCAACCTTCTTCCCATTTTTGGTAATAATTAGTCTTTAAAAAATAATAAACAATGATTTTGTCCACAAATCTTACCGGAATAAAGAAGTATCCGATGAATTTGACGGCGAATGTTATTGTCCACAAATCTTACCGGAATAAAAAAAGACTAGTGAATCAAAATTGAAAATTGATATACGGATTTCTTGAGTTATTTTCCTTAAACAAAAACTATGATTTTGGGAACAATCCTTACCAGAAAAATGAAGATTCTGAGGAATACGACAACAAATTTCAATGAGGAGGACGATCTCCAAGAAACAAAAGTTGTGTCAACCAAAATTGAAAATAGAAAATTGACAACAAATTGGATTCAGAATCGAACAAATAAACTATCATTAGGTGTTTAAATTAATAAACTAATCGAATATCACTAGAATCAATCATAAATTAATTGAATACCTAAAATATGTAGCTAAAACAATCTAATTTTTCTTTAAAAACCCGATTGTTTTGTCTACAAACATTACCGAATGACACTAAAATCAGTCACCACTCAGAATTTTTGATGAATTTAGTTAAGTCTGCAGATGGACTTCCTTCCGCGATCAGCAACAAACAAAAGAAGAGTCTATCAAAACAAAAGGTTTCTCATCTAAAGGTTCTCAAAGAAAATGATTAATTTTAACCCAATTGTTAATGGATTAATGAATAATCCGATGAATTTGGCCACAAATACTATTGACGAGGAGGACATGCAACAGAAAAATAGAAATTAAGAAGAGACCACTCACCTTGATGTCTGAATTGAGAGTACGGCTACTCCTCTATATCTGCGGCGGCAGAAATCGTGCGTCTGTGGGTACATATTGTACAAATGAAACGACGGCGACGAATTGTGTGGATAAAACTACGGCGACGAATTGTGCAGATGAATTGAGAGTACGGCTATTCCCCTATATCTGCGGCGCCAGAAATCGCGCGTTTGTGGCTACAGATTGTGCAAATGAAACGACGGCGATGGATTGTGCAGATGAAGCGGCAGCGATGGCGACAAATTGGGCAGATGAAGCTCCGGCGACGTAGACAAAATGTGTAGATGAAGGAGAAGTAAATTCTGCGTCTCCTTTGCTGGCGAGTCAAAGTTTGGGTTCTTCTTTGGCATCGTCGATGTTTTTTACGATTTTGTGAATGGGGGAAATATGAGTAGACATAGTAAACTCAGAAACCGATACACCCTAATAGTGTTTTTTAAGGGTTTTTTGTGTTTAAAATTTGTATTTAGTAATAAAATTTTGATGATTTTAAAGGATAAAAATTTCAAACAAAAACAGGCAAAGGGTTTTTGGTCATTATACACAAAATTTGTGTTAATCTAGTTAATCCCAAGATTATGGTGTTGATCTAGTTATTAATAGTCATATTTGTGTCAATTTGGATAATTTTCAGTTAATCTCAAAACATTATGAGATGTATGTCTTTCATCAAAAACTCGAAAATACATTAATTCTCTTTTGAATAATCAAATCACTATCAAACTAATGAGAATTAATACCCATATTATGATGAATTTGCCACTGATCATTCCAAATATGAAACATTATTAGGTAAACCGGAAAACAAACATTCTAAATCTTTTTTTGGATTTCGATAAAGTGATTTTAATGTACGAGTAAGAGTAATTCGAGGAACTCTCTTAGCTTGAGAATTTAATGTTTTTTGACAATAATTTATTAAAACCCAGTTTCTCACCAAAGCTAAATGAAAGGTGGTCAACATCAACACATTTTGCTAGGAGATGTAGCCTTTTGAGTTTCTCCGCCTAATTTTTCAGGATGATTGTTAACCAAATGATATCTATATGATTCATATCCTGAACCCGATTTCCAAATAAAACTTTTATTGCAGTAATTATAACATGCTTTCATTTTTCCATCAATTTTTTCTTTACGAACGTGTACCTTGGAAATATCGGAAGTATTCGGACGTTGCTTTCCTGAACTTGTGTTAGCATATTCTTTAGTTTCATTTTCTTGAATATTGATGGGTGGTATTGAGTTATGAACATCTTCTATGGCTGTGCCGATGTTAGATCGACATGAATTGGAAGATATTTTTAAACAAAATAAATAAAGCTCAAAAATATGATTAAAAAAATCTCTTTTACGATTGGATGAAGCAAGAAGAATAATCTTTGTTTTAGAAATTTTTAGAAAAGTTGGTTAATATATTTATGAAAATAATCTTTGAAAATTTTTAAGTTAAACAAAGGTTGGTGACTTGGTCATAAACGGCAACATTATTAGTTTCCAAAATTTGCTCAAGTCTTTAAACATGGGTCAGCTTTTTATGCAAATAGATTAACATGAACATTTTATATTTATTTTTAATATGATAAGCCTAAGAAAATTATGTTTACACTCTTAGATAGTTAATCATAACCACTCACAATCTACTGCTTTGTCATAATCCGTGGTATTTGCCCATCTACAATTCACTTTGATTTTGTTATCATGAGTAATTCAGTTTATAATATAACATCAAAACTGTTCTTTATTTTTGATATTAGCTATTAATTTAGGTTATCTATATACTCTATCTAGAGTAAATTATCTTATGTTTAAAGCTTTTCCTGTTCTATTTTATTAGTTTTTTTTCAAATATCTACACAAATTTTAAATTTATTTAATCTAACAATAAATTTAAAACGATTTTGGTCAAAGTATTTTTGAAAGGCTAATGCTACTCCATCGTTAGTTTTTTACTTGTACTGTGTCATTATTCATTCACTTATAATCATTCACACTCATTATAATATAACAATCAAATTCTTTCATATATTAAACAAAATAAGAAATAAAAAACGTTTCATATTTATATGGTTTACCATGCGGTTAACCAACGATTTTGATACGGTTAAGGTTAATATATTTTTTAACTGTAAATAATGTATTTTTACGGTTAGCGGTTACGTTATTAACCGTTTTATACGGTTAGGTTCGATTACGATTTAGAAACGGTCTGGTTACGGTCCGAAATACGATTACAGTTATATTTTGGTCATGCCTAGGAGTAAACTTAAAAACTTTTTTAGAATCTATAAAGGCAGTATTTGTTTAACTACATATTGTTGGACAATCATATTGAATATGAGCTACATGTGTCTAACAGCTCATTATATAGATGAGGATTGGAAGCGACATAAGAGAATCATCAATTTCTGCATAAGTGATAATCATGTTGGTGAAACAATTGGTAGAATGCTTGAGAAGTGCTTGGTTTTTTTGGGAAGTCAGTAAAGTTCTCACTATTAAAGTAGGTAATGTAAGTTCTAATCATCTTGCATTAAAATACTTGAAAAAGGTGCCTTCACGGGGAACAAGTGTTTTGAATGGTTATTTTCTCCATATGCGGTGTGGAGCACATTATTTGAGTTGATTGTGAGAGATGGTCTTCACGAGACAAACATAGCAATCTTAAGGATTAGATTAGCTGTTAGGTATGTTTGTTCTTCACCGGATTGGCTGAAAAGGTTTAAGGAGTGTTTAGAGATTCAAAAGGTTCAATCAAAGGCTGTTCTTTGTTTAGATGTTGAAACAAGATGGAATTCAACATTTTTGATGGTAAAAGTTGTTGTGGCTCTGAAAAAAGGGTTTGATATGCTTAAGCTTGAAGATAAAAAGTATGTTTCCGAACTTACCAGAATTTGTGATGATGTACCAAGTCAAGACAATTTTGTCTTATGTTAATGTACTATCCAATATCTTGCAGTATGTTTATGATAAAATAGTTAATATCTTTGTATCTAAATATGTTACTGAAAATATATATATGAAAGAGATATTCAAAGTGGGTTGGACGATAGTAAAGATGGGGTGAATGGAGGATGAGCACACAAAAACTATGACTAAAAAATGAAGCTAATGTTTTATAAGTATTGGGGAAACTTTGATAATACAAATATGTTGATCTATGTTAAAGCAGTTATGGATCTACAATATAAAATGAGATGGGTAAAGTGGATGATGGAAGGTGTGTATCCTGAATTTGAGGCTAATTGTTTGATAGAAAAGATCACATCAACTTTGGACAGATTATTTGCACATTATGAGTATCTACTATCACAAGATCCTGTGGTATCTTCGCATGAAAAAGGAGAACCTTTTAAGGACAATGGGAAGAAACAAGATTTGATGGATGCAATGTATGATGATGCTTAGGAAAGTGAAGTAGCTGTGGTTATAAAATCTGAGCTACAGTCAGTCTTATTTAGATGATGTTCGGGAGGATCATACGAATCCAGATTTTAAAATTTAACATTGGTGGAAGATAACATGTTCTACATATAAGGTATTGACATTGATTGCAAGAGATTTATTGACTATATGAATCATAACAGTTGCATCTGCATTTAGTGCGGGAAGTACAGTTCTTGATTGTTTTTATAGTTCATTGACACCAAGAACCGTGCAGGCTCTTATATGCATTCAAGATTGGTATCGTGATGATGAAGAAGATTAAAGAGTAGAAGAAATGCTTGCTGAACGTGAGAATATTGAATCACGTAATCATTTTTTTTTTATCTTCTACTTGTATCTATATTATTGATTGGGAATCATTGGGAAACTTACAATCTTTGAAGGATAGTTTTTTATAATGTCTATGACTAAATTAAGTATTCGTCCATGGGTAATCTGGTCATTTAACATAATAAAAAGACAAGGATTCTTATTCGATTGTCGGTTCTATTATCGGGTCAAATATTTAAACGATTTTATGCATTGGACTATATGGGCCTCGTGACTATATGGCCCACTAACATGACCATTAATTTGCACGGAAAGAAATAGCAAGTATTTAGATTCAAAATATCATATTTAATATATATGATATAAGGCAATCAACAATAAAATTGTAACTTCAAAAATATCATCATCCCATAGTTTGCGTGCGTGAACACAAATAAATAACAAGAATTTATATTCGAAATCATAGTGACACATATATTCTATAAGGCAAACAAAAATAAAATTGTAACTTCCAAAATATCACTATCCCATAATTCTTGAAAATCACCTTAATTTCGGAATTAAGTGCAATTGCACTATCTAGAATTTTCTTAAATAGTATAGATAACAAAGAAATGTCAAAACTATTAAGATATCCGAATATCTTCATACCAAACTTATAATAACTGAATCATATACATTAAACATTCATAGGAATAATAGGATGAGAATATTCTATTCAATTTATTAATAGCAATTTTCTCCTAAACTAATTATCATTCAACAATATGATGACTTACCCACACTAATACAATTAATTATTTTGATCCTTTTGCAAAAAGAATATATACCTTATCAAAGATTATTCACTAATATCCTAATGAACTGAAAATATTCGCAATACCACCTAATTGCTCCACAAAATTTATTTACTACAAATAATTCCAAGAATCATACACTCACCTTCAAAAATCGAACAACATTACTCTTCCCCTTCCTCATCATAAAATGACTGCACAGTTACCCATCTCTAGCCTTTCCGAAATCAAGCCTTTCAAAATAGAATAGAAAATCCAAGTTAAGAGTGTGCACTCATGGGTTCAATACACAAAGTACACAGGAAAAACTATGGAAATGATACTTGTTGATAACAGTAAGTCTTGATATTCATATATTTTATATTCAAAAAAATATTTGTGCATTACACTTAATATCATATTGTATTTCTATAATTTATAGGGTACTTTGATCCATGCTACAATTAAGAAGGAACAAGTGAATAAGTTTCAGAGGTTCATCAAATCTGGAAAGTGGCGTTTTATCGAGAATTTTACACTTGCCAAAACAATTGGCAAGTATCGGGCAACGAAACATATGTTCGTGCTCCTATTGTTTCTGACGATATCTACTGTGATCATTAATATTTTTTTTTCTTTTACTACATTCAAAATCACAATAATTTGTTTTTCAACAGTTAACTACGTGAAATGGTTGAGTTTTCATTAATGACATTGAAGCATTAACACGAGTGTATTTGTCTCTTTAACAGGGTAAAGTGGAATTCTAATGTTCATCTTGCTTCTGTAGCTAATGAGAAAGACAAGAGTGGAAAATTTGTTATGACCTCATACATTATTTCCATAATAATGTAACTTTGTTTTCCAAAAGTTCTGTTTTACTAATTTCAGATTGAATAATATGAAGTTAGCTATATCATATATACAAGCAGTATAAGTTATTACTATTTATCAAACAATAAGATAAATTATATTATATGGAATCAAACAATTTACTCTAGTATAATCATTTGAAGATACATTGAGAAAATAAAATTTTGTTTGTTTATTCATCAAATTCCAAAAGCATAAAGGTAGGTATATATTCTTATCAACTTATTGAGTTAATAATGACCACCTTATTAAGTTTAGTAGATATAATCTCTTTTTTTATTAATTTCATTTTAATATTCAAGGGCAAAACAATGCACACATTGTCCATGTGATAAAAAAAAATAACAGTTGTTAAATTTGCATATATAACAAACAAAAGTGTAAAATTATGATCTCACTACAAACAAATCAACATAAACTAAGACATTTGCATCAATCAATACAATAACCTCACTACAATTAACATGGGTCAATCCAAAATCAAACAAAGTAGACAGCTTTAGATTGTACCAAATCAAATCAGAGAGGGTATGACTCAGAATATTACTTACTCTTGAAAATAACTAGACAAATAGGTCCACTAGGTCTCTTCTTAGTGATATGATACGTCAATTTACCTCCTACAAATCAGCACAATCACCAATACATAATTAACTCTTCTCATGTAACAAAATATACTAAATTTAGGGGTTTCAAACAAAACTCTGTACACACGAGATTGATTGTTCATCTTTATAGAATTCAAGGTAACGATTTCAAACTTCTCGAAATCAACTTCAGATTGATAGTTAAAAATACAATGAAATATATATATGGAAACAAACTTAATTATAACGCTTCTCATGTAACAAAATTAACCGTTTAAATCTATACGCTCTCCAATTTCAATACATATATTAACTCGGTTCATTGTACATTTCTGACAAGCGATTGGTTTAAACTAACCAATCTAAAAATGACCTCTCACGATTTGGGATTTGTTGATGATACATAATTTAATAATAGAATTAGCAATATTTACCCATATAAGAGCTAAGGTCAAAGAAACAATTTCAAAGATTGGAATTTCAATCGAAACATTTGGAAAAACTAAAGTCTAAATCTGAATCAATAATAACCTTATCTCTTTGTAGAATTCTGGTTTAGTGATGAACAGATGATAAATAGAGACATAGTATGTTGACTATTAGAAAATTTTATGAATGATTACGAACAACCATTTGAGTTTTTTTTGGGTGTATGTTTAGAGACGGAGAAAAGACAAGATCTCTTCTAAAATTATATGTACGGAAGAAAAAAGCATTTATCTTTTCATTAAATAAATAAAAAAAATCATTCAATATGTGAATGGATGAAGACAATGTTGTGGGGTTCAGCCCAATATAGAATTTTCATATGATTCTCTAATGCGCTCCTAAATTATTTATTGGGTTTAGCTTTTTAGTGACTTACCAAATATTTTTTATATAGTATTTTATCACATATTCTATAAACAATCATAAATAATATTATAATGATTATTATACACCAATATTCTTCAACTGTCTAAATTATTTATCGTTTACCAAAAATAATGTATATAACATTTTCTTTCTATTCAAAATTTATAATGAATCAAACAAAAAACAAATTTGTATACCAAAGTCTATTAATTATAATTTTCCCTTAATTTTTTAATTTTAGGAAATGTATACAATTATCTAATACACCAGAAAACAGATAATTATTTGTTAATTACAACATTATACAAAAATCTTTTTAATTTATTTTATCCAACAAATTTCGTAAAATAGGAAATCTCGCACGTACGTGCAAGTCATGATCTAGTATATAAAGAACTTTTAAAGTACTAATGAATTAATGATTTTGACTGGTTTTTATCTTATACAGAGGTGAAGACTCTAAATATTCAGTCCTTAAACAAGTATTTCTCATAGAAATTAACATATTTCTCATCTTGTAAGCATATCAAACCATTAGTCTCATCGTATTAGTTTTGAAAGTCTGATCATATTTCTTAGTTTCTTTCTATTTCATTTCATTTGAAATTCATATTTCAAATGTCTTTCTTCTCGAGATTATAAGGAGAATATGAAGAAGAATAAAGGACATGGAGATACGAAGATGCATGCATCACTTGATCTTTTGCTATTTTTATCAAACTTTTTGTTAGTTCTTTGATGTTTTTGTGATACTTGTGATGTTTGGTCAACATTTTGCTACTTTTATCTAACTTTTCAGAAAAACTATAAGACTTTTAACTTATAATATGGATTCAGATTCAAATATCCGCGAATATTCGGTTTTTCCACGAATAACCGAAATCCAGATATCCGGTATTGGCGGATCCTGATATTAAATTACTGATCCATATACTCCAAAAAACCGGATATCCGGATTCTTTACAGGCTTACCAATGTGTGTGGTGTATAAGCAAAGCATAAAAATATGTGGTATCCATGTACTCTAGTCATTGTTCCTCAACTTGTGAACTTTAACCATGTCTCCATGTACTCTTGTCTTTGTCTGATTGCTTTTAATCAACCTACACAAAGCATCAAAGATATATGGTGTACAATAAAAGCAAGAATTTGTGCTCTGGTCTAAGTATAAGATAGTGATCCAAGAAAAGACTTGCCATCCTTTTTTTCTTTTTCTTTTCCTCTACTTCAACTTGCCTGATTCTTTTCACATGAACATGTCCTTCATATATTTCATTAACTTACATAAAGATACAAACACATCTGTATATAAAACCAAAATATGACTTGAACTATTCTAGTCAAACTCATTACACGGAAACAGAAAGACACCAAACAACTGGTACATAACATTGGATAAATTGCTAGAATCATAAACTCATCATCGCTATCGAATAATCAAAACAAAAATACAAAGTAACTTACTTTGGAAAGATTAGAAACTTGCCGTCTACAATAAATTGAAAATACAAGGAATAAAAAAACTCAAAAACAAACTAGCTTGATAACATGTTTCTAATTAGCTTGGTCTTCAATCATGTTTCTATTTCACTAAGAGTCTCTTGTTTTGCTAGAAGACTGTCAAGCAATTTCTTGTCGCTCAGCTTATCTTTGAAACCTTTCCAGAGCCTTCCCTTCTTCTTCCACATTTGGTGAATTGTTAGCATTCCTTTTGCTTTTACCCTTGGCAGCCTTCACACCAGGTGGACAAGCTTGGGAAGCTTCAGCCTCTCCATGGCTTACTGGAGTAGAGCTTGAAGAATGTGCAGGACCATCGTCAGCCATTCTTCTTATACATTCCAGTCTCTTTAGTTGACTGTGATGCACACCACTTCCAATCATGCCTTAACTATCTTTAAGCATGCTCCATGGTGAACTTCTCATTGTAATCATTCTCGTAAATTTGATGGGCTACTTCATCAGATCATTATCATTTATTCCACATATGAGTTGTTGCAAACTCATGGGATCCCACAAACTTGCATACACTCTTGTTGATCTTTTCCCACTTTTGTTTATAGTGTTTCTCTCTTTTTCAGACTACCAAGTGAGGGACTATATGCAAAATAAGCTGCAATGCTTCATAAGGCATTTGGTCGTTGCTTATTACCAACAATGGCATCATTGCTTGTGTTTAGCCACACAAAGATTAGCACAACACTGTCTTTCACTGACCACTTGGTCCATGTTCTTTGTATGCTGAAGATACGGACGTCAGATTCACTAATTCCAAGACTTGGTGAAATACTCTCATGAATGATGGGGGTTTCTTGTTGACTGGCTAAAATATCCATGAAGCCGACAAATGAAGCCGACAAAGTTAGTATATGGATTCATTAAGAGTGAACAGAGAGTTTTTGGGACTTTTAAAAAAGAGGATGAAAGACAATAAAGATTGGAAATTGTGTGGCTTAAGTTGCGATTATAATTTTGCCTATATACGGTAAAGTTAAGCCTTAGTTTGTATTAAGTTATAGTTGTTGTTTGTAGAGTTACCAGTCAATGGCAAATCTTAATTCGTTACCTAATTAAAAGCAAGCAAGCATTGAACACATTGACCACAAAAATGGAGAAATGGCATTTTTCAACTGAAACAATTTACAAAGTGCGCTTTTGTACCTTAATAAATATACAATGTTTTTTTCAAACCCGGCTTGCGCGTCAACGCAACTCGTTGCGGTAACAAAATAAATCATACTTTTTACAAAATAGTCGGATGAAAGAAAGTAATATACGGCTAAGTGAATAATGTCGTTCTATTTGAATGATCAGAAGCAAAATCATCAGCTAAACTTTCTACATCTAGTTCTTCCAAAAACCCATTCTCGATTGCCATCAAAGCTAATCCATTCAATCTCCCTTGTGACATAGATGTCCTTAGATATGACTTTAATAGCTTGAGTTTAGAAAAACTCCTTTCTGCAAAAGCAACGGTAATTGGAACCGTTAGTAAAATTCTATATGCAATCATAGTATATGGAAAACTATCAAATTGTACAATTTAATTTAATACATCACTTGCTTCCATATTTTCATTTGGCAAAAGCTCCTTAAGAAATTTTAGTTCAAGAAATAAATCATCTCCATCGATGTCTAGTATATAACCACTTCTCAAACTTTTTTCTAAAACACTACAATGAGACTTTAAATCTACATCTTCACACATTTAATTTCAATCTATTAGAATCAAACAAAAAACCAAACATATGTTCATATGCTTGATATTGCTCAAACCTTTTATCAAATGAACTAATAGCATGATCTAGATATGTAAGAAATAGTTAATCCTAAACGTTTCTTCAGCGGATAATATTGTTTTATTACTAATAAATACATCAAATTGTCTTTTCCTACGTATAACTCTGTTCTGAATAAATATAGGTTCAATATCAATTTCAATAGCAATTTCCTTAGTTTTTTTCCATAGCATCAACAAATCCATTTTCTCTAAATATTTTAAAATAAGAAATTAATCCACTAATCTCTTTCATTGCCACATCAATATGTATATTTTGTTATTGTAACTTCTTACTAACAATGTTCACAATATGCAATATATCAAACCAAATAATAGTCGATAATAAAAAATTCAAAACTTTTAAGCTCATTCATTGATAAAGATTTCGCTTCATTTTGAATCATTGGATCATTATCACTTTCGGTCACTTCAAGCAAAGCCTCTCTTATGTCTTATTGCTTTAATACTTTCAACACGACTTTCCCATCGTGTCATTGATAATTGTTTAAGCATAAATTTTTCAAATTCTTTCTCAAAATATCTCACCTCTTTATTGAATTAGCAAACAAAGAATATAAGCGTTGCACAACTCCAAAAAATCTTTTACCTTTATAGAACTATTTCCAATATCACATAAAACTAAATTAAGACTATGACAAGCACATGGTGTATAAAATGCTTTTGGATTTATATCCAAGAGCCTTTTTTGTACACCTTGTTTGCATCTTTTCATGTTAAATCCATTATCATAACCTTGACCTCTCACATTATCTATATCTAGATCTAAGGATTGTAATACTTCTTTTAACACTTCGAAAAGTCTGTAGCCCGTAGTGTCATCTACTTTCAAAAATTTAACAAAGTACTCTTCTACTTTAAAAGAATTTGAAGAAAAATGTACACACCTTAGAATTATTGACATTTGCTCTTGATGATTAGCATCGGGAGTGCAATCCAAAATTATAGAAAAATATTTCGCTTCTTTCACCCTCATAAGAAATTTTTATTTTATTTTTGAAGCAATCAAAAGAATCAATTTGTTTTGAATATTATTACTAAGGTCGTGATTATGAATAGTTCCACTTGTAACTCGAAAAACATGCTCTTTCATCACGGGATCAAATTTTGCTAACATCTCTACTAATCCTAAAAAATTGTCATTACTATTTTGATATAATTTCTCATTTGTTCCACAAAATGCCAAATTATGCTTTGCAAGATATCTCACAATTTCAATAATTCTTTTTTTTTTTTTTTTTTTGTCAAAGTGGTTGGTTTTCATTAAATGTGAACCGGTACAGATTGAAATGAAAGCAGAGCAGCCTTAGCTAATGCATCGTCTATAGAATTGTTTTCTCTCTTAACAAAGGAAAAATAAATTTCATCAAAGTTTAGGGAGAGAACTGATATGTCGAAGACAATCCTATGGATCTCCAATGGATGAGGCTCACCATTCAGTGCTTTGACTAGCATCTACGAGTATGAAGCTATAAAAAGTTTTTTAAAACCAAGATCTGCTGCGGTTTGGATGGCGAGATTGATAGCTGTTGCTTCTGCCAAAAGGGGAGAACCGATATTCGTTGCTACAGATTGATGGTGCGATTCCGCATGATTTAGGTGGTCAACAAAGATCCATCCGAACCTAGCCTCTAAGGACTCTTCACGCCACGATGCATCTGTGAAGCACTGATTCATGTTTGAGTCAATCGATGTGGGAGGTAATTTGATTTCACTATCTGAAAGGTCGACGATCTGAAAGGTCGACGCTTGGATCTGAGCTCCTAACCATTCTTTGGTTTGAGAAATAGATTGTGAGATGAGATCCAGATTCGAGATATATTTTTGCTCAAAAATCAGCTTGTTCCTGCAATTCCATAAGTTCCACATAATCCAAATGGAGAGATGACCTTGTCCAATTCCGATTGGTGGGAGAGTAACGAGAAGCTTAGATACTTCCAGTCCCATCTTCAAGCTTGTGATTCAAGAAACCGTTATTGGGGTCCTGAAAGGTGCGTTCTCCCAAACCTGAGTAGCGAATGGACAGAAGAAAAACGGATGGAGGCTTGATTCAGCTTCACCACAGTGGGGACAGAGTGAAAGCGGGTTAATACCATGCATCCTCAGGTTTTCGCCAACAGGAAGAGCATTCTTCATAGCTTACCAGAGGAGAAATTTCATTTTTGGGGGGCAAAGTTTGGTCCAAATCTCCTTATTCCAGTTAAAATCCAATGGAGGGTCTAGCAGTTGAGAGCCTAGTTGAGATAACGTCGCAGCTGCGTGGTATCCAGTCTTGGTTGAGTAAACACCAGACTTATTGGGTAGCCAGACATAACGATCTCGAGCTCCAAATTTACTAGGTCTGAGAAGAAAGATCTCCTTTTCAGAAATGGGAAGTAACATCCTTACTTTCTCTCTATCCCAAGTTTTTGTGGTTTGATACATAAGCTAATCTACTGTCATGGATTTGAAATGTTCAGGTGCAGGGCCCATTGGAACTGTGGGTGAAGAGAGTGATAACCAAGGATCACTCCAAATCAGGGTATATGAGCCCGATCCAATGACTTTGCCCAGCTGAGATTTGATGAGATCTATGCCTGTACATATGCCTCTCTAACCATGGGAAGAGGAAGCAGAGACAACACACTCTAAGAAGGACGAAGTTCTGTAGTACTTTCCCAGAAGAATTCTAGCCAACGGACAAAGATGGTGATTGTAGAAGACGCCAACTCACCTTTGCCAATCAGGCATCATTAAAGTTGGTGATGTCGTTGAACCCAAGTCCACCCTCTTTCTTTGTCTTTGCCATTTTTGACCAAGCTATCCAACACATCTTCTTTTTGTCTGTAGATGAATCCCACCGGAAGCGAGTGAGGGCTGACTGGATACTTTTGCATAGAGAGACATGGAGTTTGAAGCAGAACATGGTGTAGGTAGGCATCGAGGCTAGTACAGACTTAAGCATAGTAGTCTTGCCCGCAGTGGACAAAAACCGAGAAGACCAGCTCAAGGAACGTTGCCTTATTTTGTCAATAATCTGATTGAAGAGATCCCTCTTCTTTCTACCAAACATCTCAGGTAAGCCCAAATACTTTCCTAGACCTCCAGTTAGTTGTATCTGAAGGATTTGTTGAGCTTCTGTTTTAACATGGTCGGGTGTTTTCCTTGAGAAAGTGATTGCTGACTTTGATATATTGATCATTTGACTAGACGCTTCTTCATATTTCTTGAGAATTCGTAACAAAGTCTTGCAGCTTTTGGGGTCTGAACGACAGAAAAACATTGTGTCATCAGCAAAAAGGAGATGATTGACTCGGGGGCTGCCTTTTGATACACGTAATCCGGATAGAGCGTCGTTCTGTTGGGCTTTCCTGCACAACCCAGAGAGGACTTCGCTGCAAATGATGAACATATACGGTGAGAGTGGATTCCCCTGTCTGAGCCATGTCTCGGGAGTCACTGCACCTTGGGCCGAACTGTTGAGGAGGAAAGAATAAGAGACTGTACTGATGCATTGTAGATTCCAGCTTATCCAGGTTTGATGAAAACCCATCTCTTGCATAACCAGTTTGATAAAGTCCCACTCAATTCTGTCATAGGCTTTGCTAATGTCAGTTTTGACATCCATGAAGCATCGTTTCTCAGCACCTGAGGTTTGGAGGTAATGAAGAGCTTCATGTGTGATAAGGACATTGTCATTAATCGCTCTTTTTGGCACGAAAGCTGACTGATTCTCCGAAATTATCTCTTGTAGGATTGGTTGCATACGCCTGGATAGCAGCTTGGAAATGATTTTATAAAAGACTTTGCACAAAGCTGTAAGTCTGTAGTCAACCATCCTTTGAGGGTTTTTGATTTTTGGAATCAGTCTGATGTGTGTTTTGTTGATTGATGGTTGAAGGGTAGCTGAAGAGAAGAAGGATTGTATTTCCATTACAATGTTGGGACCCACAGTCATCCAGTTTGTTTGAAAGAAGCTCGCCGAGAATCCATCCGGACCAGGAGCTTTATCGGCCTGAATAGTGAAAAAAGCATTCTATATTTCTTTCTCTGTCGGCGTATTAATCAGAAATTGATTCTGTTCAGGTGATATGCATGGTTTAATGGACTCTTTAATAGTTGCAGCTCGAGCTCCTTCATTTGCAGTAAACAAAGTCTTGAAATACTCGGAAATGACCTTGAGGATCCCTGCCTCTTCATAAACGGGTACTCCATCCTGAATTTCTATCACTGAGAATTTGTTTATAACAGTTCTACCTCTAGTGATGGCATGAAAGTAACCCGAATTTTTATCCCCTAATGCAAGCCATAATTGTCTGCTTCTTTGTTTCCAAAATTCTTCTTCTACCTTGTAAGCCAAAAGTAGATTAGTATTGATGGTAGATATCAGCTCTTGATTGTGCTCTTGGATAGACATTGCCTCTTCAAGCTTTTGTCGACTTTCCTCAATAAGTTTTTGACTATTTTGCTGCTTAGTCCTTGACCAGTTAACGATTTCCAGACGACATCTGTTGATTTTTTTCCTCCACAGTTTCAGAATCATTAAGTTTTCTGGCCTCTTGTATAAGAGCTGTGACTTCATCATTATTCTTTAGGCGCCTATCATACATGAACACTCCTTGTATGAACACTACTTTCATGTACTTGTGCTCGTCATGTATTAGCGCGAGACAGTCCACTAAAGACATATCCTTTATGTGTTTTTCCAGGAGGGCTCTGTATTTTGCAACTAGAACTTTCTTAAAACGACCAGGGAATGGAAGGGGAGGTTTGTAAGGCGGTGACACGAAGACTGTGTCTTTGGTCTTTGCAGCTTCCGATTTTTCAACAAAGCGAGTAGCTGGGGGAGCTTGTGGTCGAGTGGGTTGACTGGTGAGTTTGAGCTCTTCGATTGTGTTGTCAGCCAAAACATCATCTTGATAAAAATCCTCCCCCTCTAGAATTACACTGTCCTCAGTGTTTGATGTAAGGACATATCGAGTTGGCAGCTCTCCCTGGAATTACACTGTCCTCAGTGGCATACTCCTTTAGATACTGGATTGCTTTCCCTGGAAGCTGGCATAGGTTGTTGTTAACAGATGGTGAAGCGAGGATGCCTTCCACATATCTTATCCTAGTGCTCATTGATTCGAACTTGCTGTTAAGTTCGACGCCTTGTCGGTCGACTTGGTTGTTTACTACAGACATCTTCTTAGCGATTTCCATTGCTCCTGTGGCTTGTCCTTGAATGAGCTGCTGGAGCATAGTCATTATGTCTGAATTCTGAGGCGCAGGTGCTTGTTGTTGATGTGGTGCGAAACCAGGTTGTTGCTGTTGTTGTTGATATCCTCCTTGAAACTGCTGCTTTGGAATGAAGCCTTGGCTTTGGTTGTAAGAAACAAACAGTTTGGGTTGGTTCTGCTGCTGCTGCTGCTGAGGATAGACTTGGTCCTGAGAGTTGGCGACATTGGTGCTTCTGTATGACAGATTTGGATAGGGTCTGTAATTGTTGTACTCCATGTTTTAGCCACCTTGATTCTGAACATAGCTGATTTCAGCACACTCATCATTCTCCCCCTCTTGTACTTGGAACGGTTCATCTTCAGAGATAAAGTGAACATGTTTCTTCTACACTTGGAGGATTTTGTCTAGTTTGTCATTGAGAGCTTTCATCTCTCTGTGGTGCTTGTCATCAGTGTCAGAACTGGTGTGGATACTTCTGTCATAGTCTTCATTGTAATTGCCATCCGACTGAGAAACGTTTTCAACTAGCTCCCATCCTTCTTCAACATCCTTCTTCAAAAAATTCCCATTTGAAGCGGTGTCAAGCAGCATCCTTATCTTAGGCAAGACGCCTCTATAGAGTGTGCTGAGAAGAGAAGCTTGCTTAAATCCGTGATGAGGGCATTTGGTTTGATAACCCTTAAAGCGCTCCCAAGCTTCATATAATCTTTCATTTTGCTTCTGAGTGAATCCGGATATCTCATTCCAGAGTCTTGCAGTCCTGGAGTTGGAGAAGAATTTTGCCAAGAAGGCCTTTTTGCAATCATCCCAGGTCGTGATTGATCCCTGGGGTAGCGTCTTTTCCCACAGGTGGGCTTTATCTCCAAGTGAGAATGGAAACAAGCGAAGCTTGAAACCATCTTCACTAACTCCATTGATTTTACGGTCGATGTTATCGTTTAATAGGAGGTTCTGATTTCCTTGTGACCGTGTATGCATGCAACAGATAGCAGACGGGCTATAACAGACGAATTAGAGATGCGTCTGGAAAGCGGGTTGCAAGGTACCTGAAACCAAAGTAACTTGTACAACAAAAATGAACTTGATCTTAACGTTTCTAATGATCTCAAATATAGCAAACAAACACCAAACTGGCAACAGCCCCAAATTGGTAGTAGGATTTTAGTCAATTAATCCTAAAACACTATCCTGTCGTTGTAGTATTTTAGGATGTCAATCCAATCCGGTATGATGCAAACAGATGAGATATGATCAGAAAGCTCTAAGTCAATCCAAGCAGAGAGTTGGTTGGTTTTAATAGTCCTAGTATGCAATAACAGAAATGAAATGAAATTAAAAGCAGAAATGGCAATAGCAGGCAGGTGAATAACAAAGCAGAAATGATAACATGCAATCAAATGGATAAACGATTCCTAAGGATGGGGTAATCCAATAGTGTGGTCTCCTTAATCTATTCAAGCGGTTGACAAAACTTCACATAAGCTATCCCTAGACAACAAGTTCAACAACAGATTAATTCACTCCCGTGATAGAAATCCTCAAGCAAAGCTAGACATTGACCTAAATCCCTTTAGCGATCTCTAACTAAGCAGGCATTATCGAATCAACATGTTAAAGCCAATACCCTCTCTACAGCCAATCCCTTGGGGTAGAGTCAGATATCTCTGGAATTAATAGGATCCAACGCACATTAAACGCCTTCTGAGCACTGGACGTCTAGACTCATATTCCACATTAGCTAGTGAAACACGCAATAAGCGCAACTAATCCAGAAGGGATTCTAGTATTCTAAACTCAACCACCTAAAACGACCAAGTAAACCACAACTAATCTATCCCATCCTCAGAAATACAGTTCACTACTCAGACATAATCAAAGACAATAACAAAGCAACGATTGAAAACATGATGACAGATATGATGAAAGACTTAGACAAAAACTGAAAATCAAATACTTGAAAGTGAAAATACAAAGATGCAGGAGAAACACTGCGGCTATGAAAGTTGCAAAAATGTAAAAGCGAGATAAAAACGGATGCCCTAGGGAAAACCCTAAGAGGCAGTTTATATAAGCGAGAAATAAAACAAATAAGGAAACTAGATATATAGCGAATCTTCACGTCATAACCCTGCGACCGAATGTGTCATTGGCATCTGATGGGCTGAAATGAGCTTTCCTGTGATCGAGTATGTCACTGATTAAACTGGGCTTCAGGGGCTCCGTCTTACGATCGAGTGAGATGCAGTGAAGTCGAGATTGAATGGTCCAGCGACCCTGTGATCGAGTGCGATCGAGTGGATGTCATGAGGTGGTGATCGAGTGGTTCCTTCGGCTTCTCTTATCTTCTTTGTTCTCAGTTTGTCTGGTTGAGTGCAGAACGAGCAGATAGGCTTCCTTGTGATCGAGTGGTGATCGAGTGGTTCTGATGGGGTAATTCCTCCGGCTTCGCGATTGAGTGAAACTGAGCTGCTAGCTTCTCCGGGGTTGCGATAGAGTACTTTTGATGGGCGTCATTGGGCATTCTGACTTCATGTTCTGTTTTTCCTCTGTTTGAACTCCAAAAGCATCCAAAGTACATGAAAACAACCAAATATGTCATGCACATGCAATCCTAATGCAAAATCGTCCTAAATATGTAAAACACACTAAAACGACTCCTAATGAGATGAAATGTGGATGAAACAATGACAAATGTGGATCAATCTTCAACCGTAATTCATGGTGTGGCAAACCGGATAACTTTATACTGTTTAAGTAATCAGGCGTGATAATTGGATTTTTCTATGAGTCAGAATCTGAAGGATCTATGCTGTTAGCACTGAGGAATATTCTTTCTTCACCTGCAAGTTTAAATCAACAAATTAAAATATAATTGTCTTTAAAGAAAGTTTAAAACTCTAGGCTCACATATAACTGACCTTCCATCTTCTGAACCATATACTGATTGATTGTGTTCACATCATCATTGGTAGGTGATAAAATGGCTCGTTTTTGAAAGAATTTTGGATCTTCATTAACTATTAACAGTGCTGGATCCTTAAAAACAGCCCCTTTAATCTCATCATACACACCTCTCTGCTCAAGTGTAAGCATATCTATCCACTCAGCATGCTTGCCAGTCAAATATTGACGGTCATATCTCATCTCGTCTACTATCAACCGGTTGGAGTTATCAATACCTTCTCTTGTTGGCTGTGGAAATTTCTCAATCTCTGTAATTGTACCTCCGTTAAACAGCATAATCTTCTCAACTTCTTGAAGAGTGTAGTTCTTGATTTCAGCTTCTGTTAGTTCCAACTCTGAACAGAAGAATACCAATAAATGATGTGTGAATTCATATGTAACCTTACATATATATGGAATGATATGAATAAAGTTTAGACACGATCATACCCTGATTGTTATAGTCATCTCTCTTTTCTTTCAGCATATCCTGTGATAATAACTCCCATGTCTGTTTCCAAACATATTCTGGTCTAGATAATGAATCAGATAGAAGCAACATTGCAAAGAAATTCCTTAAGAAATCACCAAAGCAGAATTGACTTGCATCCACCAAACTGTCAATGTATACTTGGTCATCATCAAGAATACCACTAGCAAAACAGGCTGTTTTGTAAGATGGATAGACAACACCATTGTAGGTCTTGATATCAGCAAAACATGTGGACCTTTGACAATGTTAAGCAGAACTATTAGAAAATATTCATCTTCTAATTTCTTTGGAACATAATTTATACGTCCCAATGAAAATCCTCTTGATCTTTTGTTCCACATTTTATTTGTTCCATCCCAAGTAAAATACGCTGGAATATCTGCATATAAGATATCACGACCACGTTTTCCATTTTTACCAATAGCATCATTCCTGTTTAATGTCAACCAAGCCATGAATTGGGAATCTTGGTTGGCAATACGTTCCAAAACTTCTTTTATAGACTCTTTCCCTTTAAAATAAGTTGATTGCTTCTCTTCTACATGAAATGATAGCTGCTGCACAAGAGTTGATCTATGCTGGATTAGGAACTTAAATATCCTCCAAACTGCTTCAAAGGCTGATACATATCTGAAATTCTAATATAGAAAAGAAAGAAACTATAAATTCGATATCGGGACAATTTCTATAAATGCAAAGCTGGGAAAGACTATATAGAAAAGCACCTGCAGTCGAAATAATCTTTGATTTCGTCCTTCTTTTTCTCAGTTGGTAAGGTTTCTTCACCAGCTGCTATGCCATTGACATTCTCATTAGTCTCTATTGTTTGTGGCTTATCAGGCTCAACCACAAATGCAAATCGATCTGGACCCTTATTTATATATTTGAATAAGTACTTAATAGAACTATTCTGATTACACCACTCCACATTGATATGAGCACCATATCGAACTGACAATATCTTATTGTAAGGAACCACATACCTATTATCACATCTAAAACCACTTTTCTCAACAAAGTTATCACATTGCCTTCTTTTATAAACAGGAAACCCATCCTTACCAACCTTGGTTATCTCCTCAAACTTTTTTGGATAATTTTTCAAACACTTGCATCGACCATACATGGAGAATTCTTATTAGCTGTACCACATGGCCCATGAATCATGCAGTTCTTAATAACCTCATAGAGCCCAGGTTCCTTTTCTTTATCCGGAATCTCCGCAAAAATCATCTTGTCAATATCGTCAGCTGTTGGCAGTTTACTTTTAGAGTCCATAAACAAAAGGATGTGTGCATGTAGAAGGCCTTTTTCTGGAATTCAACTGTATACATTGCTGCGATAAGAAAACAATATTTATTATAAGTAAATGCCATCAACAGTTTAAGTACAGAATGACACAGAATTAAATTAACTTACATACATTGCTGCGATAAGAAAACAATATTTATTATAAGTAAATGCCATCAACAGTTTAAGTACAGAATGACACATAATTAAATTAACTTACATGCGACAGTCTTCCCAAGCATTTTCTTCTCAGTTAGATCATGCATGAGAGAATCTAATTTGATCTTGAAAATCCTAACAACAATATCAGGCCTATCTTCAGCAGTCAATCCTCTTTCCTTAACATATCTTGTTATCTCAGGCCACTTAGGGTTACATGTAAATGTGATAAATAAATCAGGAAACCCATAGTGTTTGCATATAGCCATAGCATCATAATAACTTTGAACCATATAGCGTGGTCCACTAGTGAATGATTTAGGAATCAAAAGCTGATTCCCTTCGTCTTCTAAATTTGTCACACCAGAATCCGCAGCTTCTTTTATGGAGTTTAAGTTGTCACATCATATCTTTGATTGATTGAACTTTATGTAAGCTAGCCGGTTAGATTCAATGGTGGTGTAAGCGTTAGAAAAAAAACTGCTGAAATAGTCTCTTGGAGAGTAGCATGGTATGCACTCTCGTGGCTTCTCTTGAATGCCGAATGCAAACCACTGACGCATACTGATGCATTTTTTCTTCTTCTTTTTGTCATTTCCTTTGTAACATTTCTCTATCCCAGGGGTAAAACCATCTTCACCATAGCAGAATATTAGAGGATATTGCAAAGCTAGATAGGAAATATAAATTGGACTAATTCTAGTAAGGTGACATGTAGTCTTTTCTTGAATAAAAATATCACGGTCAGGCATACCATTTTCGAAATCCCCTGGGATTAATGCTGCTACCTCTGATGTAGTAGGCCTAATGTAAGTCCTTTGATCTTTCTCCTTACGACCACTTGCTATTCTCTTATGGAAAGGTTGGCAGTCAGCAACTTCGAATCTGTCTCTGGCAATTCTGAAATTCTTCACATATGGATTAACTTTGTTTAACATATCCATTATGGCAGCAATTGTTTCTTTGTTCAGATTATCCTTACAACCTCCTTTAGTTGCATCATTTCCCTTTCTACAAATACAGAAAGACCATAAAATATGTTAACAAAAAAGAACCAAACTTGTTAGGTCATTGCTTATACAAACAACATTATGGTGTTGAGAATGCTAACCCGATTACAGTAGCTCTGTTATCCACTTTGCATAATCACCTTCCGAAGGTTTCAAACTGCCTATCAAATGATAGTTACCTCCTTGCAATCGAAACATGCTAGGTCCTTGACCTTTTGGCATAGATTTATCAACTTTTCCGTCAATAGAGGTCATAGCAAAAACCATGTTATATATCCTAGCATGTTTTCTATAATTCCGACCTTGTGCATCATCAGCAGTAAGAAGTTTCTTTACTAACTCTGGTGACTCTTCAAGAAAAGGTAATTTAACTAACCCTTGTCCGCAGCAAAGTGTAAATATATGGTCTTTTAGATTGCGCCTTTTGTTGATTCGCTCATCATACCACATCAATGCACCACAATATTTACACTGATAGGTAAGATCACCATGATCAAGATAAACTGAGAAACAAATAACCATAATCAATAGCCTTCTTAATAAGTTTATATAAAAGGCATGTGAATTAAAAGCAATAGTCGGATTCCATACTTAAAGGTATACTCTTTGTAGTCCTCCGACATGTTTTCTTTATCTTTACTGATTCTAATTCTTTGCTCTTTTGACCTATGGAATCTTGTGATGCTTGTTCTGTGGCAATAGCTTCATTAGATAAGATAGATGGGCAAGTTCCCATGTCTTGTGCCTCATCCAAATCCATTCTCTGTATTCTGATTGGTGAACCATCATCTTCACTGCAACTTATGTCATAGTTTTGTTCTAGTTCCTCTTCCTCATTGAGATTGATACCGTTCATCTCATCATACATTTCTTCATCACTGTTATTGTGATATGCAGTTGTGCTTGATAGTTTCACAGGAGAATGTTAAGTAGATGATTAGTCAAAACACAGAGTTGGCTAGGTTTTAGTTTATATATGAATACTTATAGATAATCATTCACCTTCAGCATTAGATTCAGAACTTGCTATAGCAAAGTCTATGTGCAGATTTTTCCTTGGCATGTTAAGTCTAATGGTGTTGACACATGAAGATTGCTCTTGGGTCAAGCACTCCGAATCATTGATACTTTGTTTGCCTATAAGCGAAAACTGTATAGCATAAATAACATGTATTAAAATATTCACAGTTTGAATAATAGTTACTAACCTTTTCTCTATCTTTTTTCAGTCTCTGGACACGTAAGCAGTGTGCCACCCATTCTGCCATGTGGCCCAACTGATGAATTGGTGATATCTCTAAGTACAAATGGAGTAGAACCTGCCATATTTATGCGTGACATTGAGATGCAGACGGAATCTGAGATCCAAGTGGCATTCCTGTTTAAATGAGATGTAGTGTTTAATACAATGAGTTGAAATATACTAATAAAAATTGGTCTTTATGAGGTACATCTAAAAGTTTTATACCTTTTGACATTTGTCTTTGTCTCGCAGATAGATTAGGGGTGGACACCTCACCTCTAACATTGGGTGAAATGTGTAACTGAGAGGTGTTGCTTACATCACGCTGCACTGTGTTCAAAACAGAACTAATGGGGACAGAACCATGAGACGAAGGTGAATTCCACTATGACATCCTAATGCTTTGAAAATATAAGTGATCGAATCTGCTTCTTTTTGGCGGATTGGATGAAGAATCAATATTTTCATTGTTTGATGTATGTTTTTTACTCATGATCCAGTTAGTTTGTGCTTCACTCGGCTATGTCAAAAATGAAGATAAAATTGCAAGGAGAGACATTTAGCATGGCCAAGGTAATCCCTTGAAAATAGTCGTCAACAAAGATTGAATTATTTTGTTAGAGTGGATATAGGACCAATGTAATTCATTTTTTGTTCTCATATTACGTTTGGTCATATATATTGTTTCCTGATTCAGTTACTCTTTACTTAATCAATCCACAATCAAAATAATTTTAATTAAGGCTAAAATATATATGTTTTGTATTAGTTATGAAATATGTAACTGAGAATCCGGAGCCACGGATGGATCTTGTTAAATAGCTATTATATTCATTTAGAGTATATAATTTTATGAACTTGCTAGAGTGCAATAAATTAGTAACTTGCAAAATGAAATAGGAGAACTGTAAGCTGAAACACGTAAAGTCAAAATAGGACAATGTATGAAATTCAAACAAATATTCCAACCATAGTTCATGAGATAAAGCAAATAGAGATAGTAATAATAATTTTGAATTTTAGAGCAAAGTAGATTGATTCTACAAATCATTGGAAGAACTAATCTGACTCCATGATTAGTTCTCTACCACATACTCAATCTTCCCATCAAACTGGCCATCTTCTCCTTCTGGAAACCAACATCTGTAACCAAAAAAACAAAACATGTCATTTTGACATTGTTAATTACTATCTAATTAACAAAAACAACTTATCTATATTTCCTTTCACATACATGTATGCTGTCACATCAAAGTCTGGAAACGATTCCTCAATGAAGACCCTAGAACATCCATGCTCACTGATTAATGCCTTCGAGGCTGTTTCATTTGTAAACAATATACATGATTAGTTATAGGGCAACGTGTTTAACATCATAAAGGAATCGGTTATAACCTATTCCATAATTTTCACTAACCCCTAAAAGTGGAGGCTCTTCAGAACCGGAGAACTGCAGTGATTGGCTCGTAGTTATAAGTTTCAAACCAATAAGTCGATAACACTTTCTCAGAAAGGACTGACACGCACTCCCTCTAGCAACACATGTTATGATCATATCACTACAACCAACCAAAAACCAAATTATCATACTACAAAATGCATTATGTTCCTAACTTACAGACTATAGCAATATTCGTATTACTTGAGAACTTACAGATTATCTTTGATTGTAAATGTCACATATCTGACCTCAAAGTCTGTTTCCCCTTCACGACAGACATATGGAAATCTTGACACAGTTGAGACACTTGATATGACTCCAATAGCATCTAATAATAACAGTATAGCAATCAAATAACTTATAAATCTTAGTACTAAGGAAATAAAATAGAGAGAAAGCATAAACTATATAGATAAGTCTTAGATTACCAGTTACATAATCCTCAGATTCAGATTCGACTTCATCAGCATAGATGAATTGGAGAGAAGTTTCATCAGATCTATCACTTACAGGCCACATTTTGGTGTGCCACATAAACTCGATTTCATAAACGTAATCTGAGTACTTAGGTATTGAAGTTGCTCTCTTCAATCGGAAGTCCTGAATGTAATACCACTTTCCTTCAAATAAGGTAGGCTTGAAATTGTATAAATAATCACGCCAAGGCACTCTAGCGTCGATTCTATTCCCCTGAATAAAAATACAAAAATATCAAGTTCTTTGGAATACAATAGAAACCAAGAACAAAAAATAGGAAACCAATAAGATTTACATAAAGAACAAACCTTCACATCACAGAGGATTATGGTAGTAGGAGTTTCAAAGATCATAGACTGATGATCCTAGATGCTTAAGATTTTCACGTATAGGACATGATTGTTACTATGCAAACATAAGTCAGGGATATAGTTTGTGTCGGCCAAATGCTGGTGTATGGATTTGATACAGATTTAAAAGTGAGGACAGATTGTCTGAAGTTAACCTACCCTTTGGCTTATATATATTTTGAATGGAGAGGAAAGTTGTAACGATTAAGTGAATCTATATGAAAGGTTTCCTTCCTCAATAACCGTTCACATCCTTTAATCAATTAAATCTTTGTCATAACAGACTTTGTAGCCAATCAAAAAATGGAATTAAAATTTGCTAATGATTGCAGCTATGTTAAGTTGATAATGATATTTAAGTATTCTGATTCATTAGCTACATGAATAAATGGTTGGTTATAGTTATATCCTTCACGGATTCTTCATATTATCTAAATAATTCAGTAATAATACTAAGTTTTTTCTCTTACTATAATGTCAGGCATTTGAAGTCGGAGAAGATAGCAAACTGCATAAAGGTAATATGATTCTTCTTTACTCTAGTAGTTTAAGTTAGCATTTCCTGTAAAACATGTTATGTTTTCTATAAGTTGGTCCACTACTTACATTCAGATAAAAGTATACATAAGCATTCAAAATATAAAGTACTCCAAGGAATTCCAACATAGAACAGAAGAAAATAAACATAGTTTATAAAGCATAGTACATTGGAATTTAAAATGGCATATCGATAACTTAGAAATTGGACTCCCCAGTCTCCATGAAAATGTCATCATCTTCATCATCTGATCCAGCAAAGTTACGACTATAAAAATAGACAAAAAAATAGACAAAGTTAATATGGAACTTTGATATACAGAAGGTTATTTATTCTGTAATAAGGCAGTAGCTTACAGATAGGTGTTTTTGTCTAATCCTCTGAAATTTGGATCAATGTAACAACCACCCACGCTTATCAATCATGGATTTCCTGTGTATGAAACATAATTTAGATTATCTGATCCATAAATTGGATATCCTAGTAGAACAATCATAGTTGGAAGGAATATGAAAATAACCTTGAAACTCAGACATTTTCCAAAAACGGAGAATAATCATCACAGGCTCCATCTTAAAATTGATCTCGCTTATTTTCTTGTACCATTTTTTATCAAACTCATCACAAGACCTTCCTATTGCAACACATTTCATGTACTGTGACCTATAACATGTAGTGCATTGAATCCATTATCCAAAAGTTCCATCCACCTAACTACAATGTATGATATTTGAGGATAAACTTACGTGGTATCTTTAATTGTGAAAGTCAGATAGCTAGATTCATAGTCACCTTCCCACTCCCTTTTAACCCACAAAATTTTGCCGATTGGAAACATACCTTCAATGATTCCCATTGCATATGTAAATATATAAAAACCAAGAATCATACAAATTAGTATTTATATCTGTAAGCCACATAGTAGTCCAAACATAGTTGAAAACAAATACTCAAGTGCTGACCAACAACAAATTGCTTCTCAACAGTAGAAGCATGCTTGATCCAGTATAAAGGCCAGCAATCAATAAACTGACATCTTTTTCTAGGAGCTACTTTATCCATTGTAGTCTTTCTTAAAAACTCAAGTTGGAACACATGGTTAGAGAATCTGTCAGTGGGTTAGCCACGATAACGTCAAAGTGTGATAGCAGATACCATTGCCCTTCTTTAAATGTTAAAATCAACACTTCTTTCTTTGCATGGAGAGGAGAAATTGCATCGATCTTGTTTCCCTGAGAAATGTTAACAAATCTAACTAAATCTTGCATGAATGTGTATAGTGATAATCAAAAATCGACAATTATAAATCTGGCCTAGCTTTTAACATAACTTCCATACCTTCTCATCAGCCAAAATCATAATATGTTCTTCTCCATCATAATTTGGAGGCCAATTCCACAAACGGAGTAGTTTAACAAATACAAACCATCTCGTCGTTCTAGGATGCACATCTGAGAAGGTCTTAAGAAATGACATTTCAGAAAAGTGTTTATATTTCTAAAATTTTTCGTTCTTGTGTGGAAGATGAATGGGATAAGAAGAGCACTTTAATATGTCATATAACTTATGCCTTCCAATTTGTCTTACATGTAATTAAATTTTTAAGAGATTTTTTGAATATCCAAAATAAATGATTACAGTTTTGAAAACAGTCAGATTCTTTATATGTTTTCAAGAACCATTGCATTGGCTTGTGTTTTAAATTCAGCTTTCACCATGAATAACTCTGTTATATCACATCCATCTTTTTATGATATAAGTATACAACATTTGGTTTAAATCGATTTGAGTTTTATAAATTGTCCTATTTTATTTTGCAAGTTACTAATCTAGTTTTTCTAAAATGGTTAAAATTCCTGTTAGTGACTATGATAAAACTAATCAAATAAGCATATATTAATAGTAGATCAACAAAATAAGAAGTTCAAATAGAGACTTAAGTTTAAGAAATATCCAAGGAACCACAACATAACTAAAAGAATCATAGGAAAACAAAGCAGAACAACAATCCATTAGTTCTGACAAGAACAGAAATAAGAACACTGCTTTAGTTTTAAATTACATAGTCAATCTTCCCATCAAGCTGTTCGTCATCTTCATAGGCATTCCAACCACTGTAAGAAAACAATCAAACTCAATTTACTTGGATAAAGTATAGGTTTACTTTTTTTTATAGTAAATATAAACTACTCGATTTCACATACATGTAAGTCTGAAGATCATAGTCTGGAAATGCAAGATCAATGAATACCCTAGAACATCCATCCTCACTGAATAAAGCATTGGATCCTATAAGAGACTTCAAAATCAGTATTGATATATACTTGAAATTTTGGTTTGATAACAATGAATCTATGAAAGCGCCTACTTATAGATGGATTTTAACTAACCTTTGAAATCATGAACTCTCCAGAACCGGACCACAACAACAATTGGCTCAAAGTTATAAGTGACCAAACCAACCCGTCGATAAAACTTGATCAAAAATGACTCACAGGATCCCTTTAGCTACACATGTGGTGATCCTATTACTACAACAAACAACAATCTAAAGAAACCAATCATCAAACAATTCTGTTCCTTACAAATCTACATGTCTCAAAATTACACAGGTAATGTAACTTACAGATTGTCTCTGATGGTAAACTTCACATATCTGGCTTCATAATCAGTTTCCCCTTCACGATAGACGCAGGGAAACCTCGCAACAGTAGAAACACTCGATATAATTCCAATAGCATCTTACAATCAAAATAGTTAAGTCAGAGTCTGTAAATTTTCTTTATGCAATAACTGTAACTATAAGAACATTACTATGAAAAACTTAGTTTACCATTAACATAAGTGTCAAGTTCATATTCGACCTCATCAGAATGGATGACTTGTAGAGAAATCTGAGTCGACCTAGGACTTACAGGCCACATTGTGGTTGGCCAAATAAACTCGATCTCATAAATAGATGATGAATACTTTGTTGTTGAAGTTGCTCTCTTCAGAAGGAAGTCTGCCATGTAATACTACGTTCCCTCACGTAGGGTAGATCTAAAATTATACAAATAATTTCGAGAAGGTACTCTAGCATCAATTATGCATCCCTGAACAGCATAAACAAACATACTTTAGATTATGAACAGGATTCAGAAACAAAAAAAATGAAAACTTCACAAGTAGTTGAATTATGAACTCACATTCTCATCACAGAGAATCATGGTTGTCGGTTCACCATTGTTGACAGCCTGATGGTTTCAGAGGCTTAAGATCTTCAAGTAGAGGACCCAGTTGGTCCTCTCGAGATTAAAATCACGGATATAGTCAATGGTACCCATTAGGTTTAGTTTTTTAGAAAACTGGTTACAGAGAAACTAAAGAGAGGAGAGAGTTTTATTTTTTAACCAAAGGTATCTCATATATATAGACAGTGAAAGGATAGGAAAGTCGGAACGATTGAGTTATGTATATTTCCTAATTCCATATAATATAAACACTGTAAATAAAATGATAATATCGAGATTATGAATAACCGATCCTTGATCCAATCAAAAAATAGAAACTTTCTTTGTGCTAATGATTGCATATATTACATATCTTTCGACTTCAGATTACAATCATTATTTTGTAAAAACTATACAAATTATTACTGCGTGTATACTAACTATTTACATTTGTTTTCAGGAATTCAAATATTTGAAGTTCACTATGAGCATAAGGTAAATATCCTCTTTCCATGAATATTCATACTTAATTTACTATAAGATTGATTAATCATGCATAAGTTAAAACTTTTATATACATTAGTTTAATTATAGGCATAACCTTCATTAGCTAATGGTTACTAACATTAGCTTGATTATAGGCATAACCTTATAAATTAGATAATAATCAAAACCAAGAAAAGTAAACAGAAACATATTAATATCAACGTATAAAGAAACAAATCCATCTTAGAACAAAAAGTAATAAACTTAAACAATTGTTTGGAAACCAAAACCAAAGCAATAACTTCTAAAACCAACAAAAACATGAGTCATGGATCAAGACAACTTGAAAACATGTATAGGCTTAGTAACCACCTTATTTGGAGCCTTCTTGACTACCACCTGAGGTGTCTCGTGTCATTTCACACCCTGATAACACTGTATTTTACTCATTTTAGGTGTATGTTTATCATCATTCAGCTGTGCATTTGCTCATTGTAGCATATCATTTTGCACAATTTTAGCTTATTTTGCATACTTAGGCATCTAGGATCATCCTCCATTCGCATTGCATGTTTTGGTGTGTTTTCAGGTGCAGAAGGAGCTGAAAAGGACTTCACTCGATCTAGGCAGCTACAGAAGAGGTATCATTCTACTCGACCTCTTTACTCGATCTAGGATGCAACAGAGGAGGCTGCAGTTTACTCGACCCTCTTACTCGATCAAGGCAGCCTCAGATGAAGCAGCAGATTGATCTACTCGCCCCTCCTACTCGATCCATTTACTCGACCAAGGGTGACCAACTCTACAAAACATGTTGAGCTATAAAAACGTCTTCGGATCCTCCTCATTCCCCACTCAACCAGACATCTGAGCATACATATAGGAGAGGAAGAAGCATCTACTCAACCAATTGATCACTTGGAGCATAGACACAAAGGCGCAGACTTTGCAGCACCCTCTTTACTCGATCCCCAAGATCGAGTATTCGCCCAAACCGGCTCAAGTCTCTTGTCTTCTAGTGAATCTAGGGTTTCAACATTTTACTATAAATAGATCACTTAGGGGTTTGTCCAAAGGATCCATCTTTTATCCTTTAGTTTTTCTTTGTGTTTATGAATCTTAAAACCTTAATTACTCTTAATTTATTTCGTTTCTGCATTTATTTCTTTGAGTAGAGTTGTTTAGCTTGTTTAGATCTACATTTTGGTATGATTTTAGTAATTTCTGGGTTTGTGTTCTTGAGAATGTTGCTTGAGTAGTGATTAGGGTTCTTGAGGATGGATTAGATTAGGGTAATCTCTAGGTTAGTTAGGTGGTTAGAGATTAGGTTAGAACCCTTCTGGATTCGCTTGGCCCCTATGCAGTTTTCGCTGGCTAATGTGGAGATTCGATCATAGACGTCCAACGTCCAAAAGACATTCAAATGGATGTCTGATCTACGAATTCCAAAGATATGTATACTCGACCAAGACATTGGCTTGTCTGCTTATTGGCTTTGGTAGATTGTTTCTTAAACTCTACTCTGCTATGTTTCATCAACGACAGTTGAGATTAGGAAGTGGTAGAGTTATGGGGGTCTCTGTCACGATAGTGGATTGACCCGGTTTTTGAATCTATCGTCAATGGTATCTACCTTTCGCCTATTAGCCATCTGATGAATCCTAGAGTTGCCCTTATCAATGAATCCATCCTTAGGACTTCTATTAGATTTATTTGTATCCCCTGTTGATTGCACTTTTATCTACCTGTTATTTGTATCCCGTGTTGATTGCATTTTAGTTCTGCCTGTTGGTTCTACTCAACCCAATGATCGAGTAGGGCTCTTAAGTTCTCATTTTTACTTGTTTGAATCCTGACCTAGGATTGTTACTAGAAACCCACTATCATTATAATCTGGCTTGACTTAGTTGCTTCTGTACACGTCTTGATTGCTAGCAATAACAGTGGACTGGATTGACACCCCCTATAGCTGCATCGACATGTTAGTTTTTGTAGGGGAATTGAACTGAACCTCACACACGTTTAACATAAGTAGGCCTAAAAAACTTGCTTATCACACCCTTCCCTTTATCTGTAATTCCAGCACCTTCAACCATCTCAGTTATCTCTGCATTCTTTACCTCCTTAATAGCGAGTTCATCATTAAACTCAGGTTCAGATTTCTCCAAATCCAACGGCTGAACACAAAGCTTTTTGGAACTGGATGATTGTTCCGAGTTTGTCAACTTTGTAGCATAAACACGCTAAGATGATGGAGTAACTCAGTCTGAAGTCTCTTGGCTCGAAGTTAACATAAGACACTGTAAACACGAAAACATAGTTTAGAAAAGTTTCATTGATAAAGTTTCGTTTACACCTGATTTGTTAAGGATAACATGTGTAGAATCATACATGGTCCCTAGAACCAATGGATGAAGGATTGACAGAGTGGTCTGAGTCTTCGAGGACCTCATCACCACAGAGACCATCGGTAGACAATAGCCTTGTGACCTTAAAAGAATCCTTACCATCCCATATGTTTTCTTTCTCAACAGAGACCAGAAATAGAAAAGTCTTCCCAACCAAATTTCTTCAACCGTCAGGGATATCATTTGGATCCTCAATCTAAATAGTAAGACCACAAATTGTCAGTTAGCCAGTTTATATACTCTTGCAACATATTAGATTCCACAAACATAAGAAGATAACTATTTCGATTGTAAGTATACCTCATTAAAAGAGCCACCTAACATGGATGTACATGATTCACGAACCATGTCTGCACAGATGGTATCAAACAGGAGACAGGAGGCATTTGGTTTCACCACTGCCATCCATGACTTTCACATAAAGCATGTACCTTAAATTATATCAGGGTCAATTAATGTGTGCATTTGCTAGTTGAGTTAGAACTTGTTATAAACTGTGAGGTATACTTACTTGGCTTGCACATTAGTGACTGCATTCTTGCAGAATGAAGTTGTGTTTTGATGACTTCAATAAAGTTATGTTAACACCAGCATGAATGTGAGTCACTTTTTTGTTGCAATTACGACAACTAAAGTAATACCATGACCAATCCAAGTCAAGAGCATAGATGGTGCAGACAACCCTAACCTTTCCAATCTGAAATGAAAAATTTATATAAATCTGTATATGATAACTCAAATTTATAGTACATGTAAATTAAGAAGTCAAACCTCCATAGAATGAAGCAGATCACGGATTGACTTCCTCTGATACTACGAACAGTCATCATCCTGTTTCACAGTAACCATTTGAAACTTTGGAACACTCTCACGGAAAGTGAGAGAAAGACCATCAGCTGGTAAGCTATTCAATCACATCATATAAACGGAATCAGAACAACATTCCATTATCAAATAAACAAATTTTAAAGAAAACAGACCGAGAAACAAAAGCTTGAACTTCAGGGAAATCCGGGTTGATCTGGACTTGAGATGCATCAAAAGAGTTTTACAAAGTTCTAACTCCTACATACATTATAAATTTAATTTTAGTTATTATAATAAATGTTATAATCAATGAGTAGAATCAAGAAAGTTAAGAGTAGACATGTACCTTTGTAAGACTTAATCTTTGCAAATCTCAGAACACAAATAACCATTTGACCATCAGCAGATTCACATGTACTAAAAACACTCTGAGCAAATGCTCCCCATAAAGTACAGGACATTCGCTCAGCACTAAACCAAACAATATATCAGAGATATTGCCTACCAAATTACATTCTTGAGGATTTAAAACATAGGTACATAGACTTACGTGTCGTCCCTTAATTCGAAGTCAAGCTTTGTGGTAGGTTTGTTGTTAGCCTCCAGAATCTCAAGTTCACATACTTGCTAACCAAGTCCTTCTTAACTGATGCATGAATCTTGACACCCTAGTATAAACAGAAAACATATAATTAGCACATGAAAATAACATAGTGCATATTTGGTAGCATTCAAATGCCTCAAAAATGTATATTTAACTTACTTGTGAGTCTGCCAACTCTAACTCGAGTGTTTCACCAGTCATGCTAGTGTATTGACGCCAAGAGTGAAGCACCTTCACTTGGACACGCCATGAGTTCTTGTATGGTCGAACATCTCTCAGGAAAGCAAAAGAGGCAGCCATTTGAAAGGTAAGCAAAGTTTCTTATTTTAAAATGGAAAGATTTCTTGATAGACTGCAATGTGTAGAAATGGTATGCAATATAGAGTATATTTATAGTGTTGTGAGATTGTATAGGATTTTAGATTATAGAGTAGGCGTAATCTTTTTCGAATCAATCTGTGAATATTCTCTGCAAATATATGAAACTGGATATGCGGCTTGATCAATATCATTATATTGAAGTCGATTGAATATGTTAAGTAGATACTAGCATATCTTGAATGTAACTTCCAAACATAGTAGATACGGATTTGATTGTTTTGGTAACTACATTTCAAATAAGCGTCATCACAGGACAGTGAATATAAATGGTTTGAAAGATATATAGTTAGAATATAATGAGCTTGATTCGATTGGAATTATAGGTAATGATAGCATTTCAATGGTTTGATAGATATATAGTTTGAAAGATATTACATCTTGGTTGTCGACAACAAGCATACACTTCATCGCCCAGAGGAGAGCTTCCACCTCTCCATGTAATGGAGATAGACTTCTTCTGAAATTGGCAACTCCCATGGTTGGTGTCTCTCCATTTGATGATGTACAATACCATCCTAAGCCGAAAAACTTGTCGTTATCTTTCTAAGATCCATTCACAAAACACCGATATCCTGAATAATTGTTTTCTAATAGAAAATGCCGCAATCAATTATGATTTTCCAAATTGAATGAACCATGAGTTTCATTGTAAAGTTCAAGTTGAGCGGACTTCCACGAGTCTGACTCTTTTTCCACCATGTGTATGATCTCTAGAGGATCTTTATCCATATGTTCAACGATTTTTTCATTCCTTACTTTCCAAATATACCAAATTATCCATGGAAATGAAGATTATTCGAATTTCGAATGTATGTGCCGAAATAAATGATCTAAATATGCATAAATAGATGCATAAGGAAATTTTTATGGGACCGTAGGTATCTGTGAAAGTGCCCAAATCTTACTCGCATGATGGCATAAGAAAAGCGTGTGGTTAATGGTTTCTTCTAGAGCACCACATCTGCTACATCCTTTCTCACAATTTATACCGCGTTTTCGTAGATTGTCTGTTACTCGTACACATCCCGCTAAAATATGCCACAAAAAGTGACATAACTTGGGCGGACACTGTACTTTTCATGAGTATGCTTTTAAAACTTTGATGTCTAGGCCAATAAAAGAAGAGTTATCATCCAAAGTCTTTAACCGCGCCGTATGATATCCAGATTTAACTGTATATTTTCCAGATTTTGTGAAATGCCAACCAAGGATATCTTCCTTAGTTAGACACACCCAAGTCCAGAGCACATTTTAGCGTGACATCTTCTGGATCGGTAATCAGACTGATATTCCAGAAAATATCCAAGATAGAAATATTGGTAAAGATGGAGTCGAAGGTGAGCATAAGTTTGAAAAGAATACAAATATAAATGAGAATAAGAACGAGATGAAGATGACAAAGCTGATGATTTTAAGGAATATCAAATTTCTCGAAATGTTAGTGATTCTTAAAATTGGGAAAAGGTTGATATAATAAACTAAGATATTTTTTGGTTAAGAAAAGCCAAGTGACAAGGCTTTCAACTAATTATTATTTTCCAAAAGATCGTATTGGAAGATGTTTATCTCATTCATCTTACATCTGAGAAATAAGTAATAAAGATAATTAGCAAAGTAGGCAAATTTCAGTTGACTCAAAAATAAAAATATGATCTTTTGTTTTTCTTGTAAGTTAGCATGCAATATTTCATTTTAATCAGTTAGCAACTTTTGGATACAATGACTAGAGAAATGTTTCATAAATGCTCAAAGAACATGAAAAAGTCATAAGCATACCATGTATGATTGTAACGCCCGTGAACCGGAAAATCGGTTAGAGTTTGTGTTTAAATCGTCCAGTTTAATCGGTTGGTTTAATGGAAACCCTAGAGTGTGCCTATAAGAGAAGGAAACTCAAAATTAGGGCTTTGGCTAGCCACTTTTCGTTCTATAAAGGAGAAAAAGAGAGAGAAGGAGAAGGACAAGAATCGTTAGGGTTTAGAAGGAAACAGTTTCGACATATCAAATCGTTGTCAAAGTTTCGCGAGACACGTTTTCTCAGACGCGAGTTAGGACCAGCGGGATTGTAACTGAGATCGTGCTCTTGTGTGGTTTCTGATTGGCACGAGATTTCGTGGGAAGCTTCGTGACGTCTAAGGCTAGCTTTTCACCAAAGGGATTTGATAGTTAACAGACGTTTCTGGACTGTTTCAAACGCATGGAGAGTCTCTCCTTATTGTTATAATCAACTTGTTAAGGTGAGTGCGTGACCATGAGCATATCTGAGCGATTGGTTTGTATGACTTGTTTTGTGTGATGATTTGTAGGTGTGGTGATGTGTTTTTGGGTGAACTGTTCAATGACTGGTTTGTTATGTTTTATTTGTGGTTATAACCTTTATTTGATTGTGTGTATAGCTCGTAGATGGGAGGATTGCCTCACTATGTTTTTATGATAATACTTACGCATCTCATTTGTATTGTTGATGCAGGTAAAGGCAAAGTGTGACTGTGGATCGTGGCAAGATAGAGAGGATGATCTAGGCACTCGCTGTGATGTTATCGTCGCCGCGTTTTATGTTATCGCTAGGTTGTTAGTTCTGGACAATTGGTTAGGACTTTCACCTAGGTTGCTTGTTTTATGGTTCTTGAGATTTAGATTTCTATTGTGACAATTGTTGGTTAATTAATGAAGTGCTTTAATCGTTTTCGATGTTTATTCGCTATTGTTGTTGATGAGTGCTGCTAGGTAGATTAGTGAGTATGGGATCACTAGCTAACGGTTGTAAAAAAAATTGGGATGGGTTGTTTCAATTTAGTAGCAGAGCGATCACGGTTATAGGATGTGTAGAAAAATTAATTAATGGATTATTTTCCTGATGATTGATGCGGGATGAGCTAGGGTGTTAGCATACTGAGGATTGATTATGGAGTGTTTAGTCAATTGTGTGTTGTTGAAGTCCTAGTATCATCCTCTCCGAGCCTGAAATGAGATTCCACGGTAAGTTTTTTATGATATATTTGTTTGTTCCAGTTTCTTAGCTTTCTGTTCTTGGGTAGCTCAGATGGCTAGAGGAGCTGGAGTTTGTGGTCGTGGACGTGGGCTTAGTCGTGGTCATGATTGCGGTAGTGGACGAGTCCTCGAGGGTACCGACGAGAATGATGTCCATAGTGCCACAGTTGAGCAAAGTGTGGGTTCGCAGCCTGAGTCTGTGGAGCCTGGGGCTAGGGACGGTCTTGGTGCCGATATAGCTGGTGCAGCCGGAGTGGGGGTTGGTGGAGCTGATGTCGGTGCCGGTGTGCATGTTGTTGGTGCTGAGGGCCCAGGAGTGATGGGTGCCGCAGCCGGAGGAGCCCAGGTTCCAGAGGTTGGCTTGGCGGACCTACTGAGACAGTTGTTGGAGCGGTTACAAGGTGTGGTACCAATGCAGGCTTTAGTTGTGCCTCGAGTGGCGGAGGTGAAGCAGAGGGTTGTGAGAGATAGAGAATTGCGAGCTTGTTTTAAGTCACTAAGCTTGACTCTTACAGAGCTTAGTTTGAAAAAAGGTTGAAGAGAGGAACAAAGAAATCCTCATCTTCAGTGGTTGAATTTTCAGTGCCTGAATCATACTCTGCATCCTCTCTTGACATATGGAAGGATGAGTACTCATTTGATCTTTCTTCAAAATAAGCTTTTTTCTGAACATTAGAGTAGTCTTCTTCTTCTGAACCAGGCTCCTTTGACCAATCCTCAATTTCAAAACTGGTGTAGCCTTTAACCATTTCTTGAAGTTCTAGAATGGTGTTGTTTAACTCTTCCATCTTATGAGTTAACTTTCCAATTGTATCCTCCTGAGCTTTATATCCAATCCAAAACTCTAGGAGTTCTTCAGCAACATAATCAAGAATCTAGTGTTCTTCTTCAACAGAGGGGTTGGTGGGCAGTTTAGGCACTCCTAGAGAATATATCGGAATAGGAATTTCCTTCTCACTCAACAACTTGCTCTCTAAGCTTCTTTCCTCTAAGTGAACTCCTTTCTAATCTTCTGGTGCAAACCATTCTGTTGTGAAATCTTCGTCCTCTTTGATAGCTAGTGCAGTTTCCATATTCTCTGGATCAATACTCATTGAATACTTATTAACTCTTTTTTCAAACATCCATAGTTGATCTTTCAGCTTCATCACCCTTGAAGATAATCCCTCTATGACTCTGCTTTGCCATTTAAATATTTTTCTCATCTCATACCAGTCATCTTCTGTAAGATCTTCAGTCTAAGCTAACCTTTCAATTGCTCTCTTCTTGTGGTCAAAAGTTCTCTTCAACTTGCTGAGTTGAGAAGTATAGCTAACTCTTGGTGGGGTTCCAGCTTCTGTTTCTTCATCAACATCCATGTTCTGAATCCCAAAATTCTGACCTCCTTTTGTTGATTCCCTAAAGCTTTGCTAATGTCAAATCTCATCTTGATACTCTTTTCAAGGCTTAGATCAATCTTTCCATTCCTAACATCTATGACTGCTCCAGCTGAAGCTAAGAATGGTCTGCCTAGGATCAGGGGATCCTTTCCCTCTTCATCTATGTCCAATACCACAAAATCTGTAGGTATTTCAACATTTCCAATCTTGACAGACAGATTTTCTATTCGACCATGTGCATGTGCAACAGAACCATCAGCTAAGAGTAAGGCTAAGTTGCAGAACTTGTATTCCATGATCCCTAGCCTTTTAGTTGTAGAGTGGGGCATAAGGCTAACAAATGCTCACAAATCACAAAGGCACCTATTGAATGTCAATGATCCTAGAGAGCATGTCAGAGTGAATGAACCAGGATCACCAAGCTTTTTTTGGATGACTTTCTTCTTGTAAGCTTCTTGAGTGATGACTCTACTAATCATCTCTTGATTCTGATCCTTCTTGAGTTTTTCTCTTTTGAAATGTTTTTCAGAGTGATGAGTATTCAGTAAAGGTGTGTGCTCTATAGTCCAGATGAATTGTTGGATGACAAGTGCATCAATTTGAGTTGAATCCCCCCCTTCTTGAATCATATTGTCCTCAGTAGTGGGAGTCTGATGACTTGGTGGAGACTCATCTTCTTGGTGGATGTTGATAGCATTTGCAGTAGCATAGTCCTTAGGATTCTGAACTACTTTCCCTGGAAGTTGCTGAGGATGCTTCGGAGCAGAGGTTGATGCAAATTGACTCTCCACATACTTGACTTTGGAATTCAAAGCTTTGAACTTGACATTTAGATCGTTGTAAGAACAATCGATCTTGTTGTGTAATTCAGCTATATTCTTTTCAAAAGCCATAGCTCCAGTAGCTTATCCTTGAATGATCTATTGAATAAGTATCTTAATTTCAGGATCTTGAGCTGCTGGTGCTTGTTGTGGTTGTTGAGTGAACCCTGGTGGTGGATTTTGCTATCGGTAGCCTCCATTAAACTGTTGTTTAGGGACATAACCTTGGTTGTACTGAACAAATGGCTTAGACTGATTTTGTTGTGGTGGATACACTTGATCTTGGGGGTTAGCTACATTAGTGCTTCTCTAGGAGAGGTTTGGGTTGGGCTTGTAGTTGTTGTAGCCCTTGTTGAACCCTCCTTGGTTCTGAATGTAGCACAGCTCTTCAATTTGATCATTCCCCCCTTCTTGCATTTGGAAGTGCTCTTCATCAGTGATGTAGTGTATATGCTTCTGCTGAGCCAGCAACAGCTTGTCTAGCTTTTCATTCAGAGCCTTGATATCTTTCCTCTATTTATCCTCACTACCTCTAGTTCCTCTCTCTGAGCGATCATAGTCTTCATTGTAGCACCCATTAGATTGTGCTAGATTTTTGACTAACTCCCATCCTTCTGCGACATCCTTGTTCAGGAAGTTTCCATTTGAGGCAATGTCGAGTAGCATTCTGATTTTTGGTAAAGCTCCTCTGTAGATGCTCAGTAATGAAGCCTTCTTGAAACCGTGATGGGGACATTGAGTGGTGTAGGTTTTAAACCTCTCGCATGCTTCACAGAACGTTTCATTGATCGTCGGAGGACCATCGTCCCGGATTCTCTGCGTTTACGAGATCTAATTCAAGGGTTGCGGGCTGACCTTTCCTCTACCCGAAGCCCTTGTCCGATATCTAGCCGCCCTTGAAATTGCGCTGCCCCAACTAACCCCCAACTTTCTCCGAACCATTTTAGGGCTCATCACCGTAGCGGCGGAGGCTGGGTACATTATTGGAGTTCCCGAATTGAACGAGCTTCTTAGTGTTAGTGTTCATCAAAGAAAGTTTGTTATTTCTCGGCATACCCAAATGCCAACAGGAACCTCACACAACTCCCGAACAAAGACGAACACTAGCATCATACCTGGTTCTTCATAAAGAAGACCCCTGCTTCGATTGGGAGCCTTTCCGAAGTGCTTCCATCGAAATGGTCCACGAAACCTGGTAGAAATTAGGGCAGAAATATATTTGCCTTTTGTTTGCTTACTCATTTTTCCTTAACCCGAACTGTTTGTTTTACCTTTTGCAGCTTTCATTGCTCTTACCCTTCCGACCGAAGAATTTATCGAGCTCTTCAAAGTTGTTATCGAAGGCGAAACCCTTTGGAATTCGTTTACCCTCAACCGGTTTATCAAAGCTAACTGGAATCTCAGAATGAGTCCCCCTGGACAACTCAATCATCTTCCACCGCCTCCTCCCATACTCCACGGGACTTCGGCCCGGGCTATCGCTTCCCGGTGCAAAACTTTGGCTAAGCCGATGGCCAAGGCTTGTAAAGCAAACAAATCGTTCCTCACGTCCGTGATTGACAAGAAGGAATACAGCAGGACTCTGCTGGTTGATGATGGCAGTGCCGAAGGGGCCAAATCTGTCGGTGCTTTCAGACCTACTCCTCACCGTGAGGGTCGTCGCGGTCGCTTACCTCGAAGAGATCGATCTCCCTGTCGTAATTCTCCTCGGCCTTTCTCCCGAGGTGGGTTGAGCAGCGAACCAATTGCTGACTTGATTCAAAAGAAGAGAGAGAGACCAGCTCGTGGTAGTTCTTCTCCTCGGAGGGATAAATCAAAGGCTTAGACTGATCGCTCTCCTCGATCATCTCCTCTATCTCGATCGATGGGTCCTCCTCCACCTGTCATTGTATCTCCTCCTCCTCGCCCAGTAACGAGAAGACTGATCGGAGTGTGACTCTTTGACAAGAAGATGCTGAGCCTCGAGACACTCCTCCCAAATCAAAGGCCGTTCTCGTTCCCTAAACCAAAGGTTCGGACGATCTCTCTCTCTCTCGGGTTAAGGACTCAAACGATCTCTCTTTCTCTCTCGTCTTGGACAGATTTTGGAGTGAAGGCTTCTAAGGTTTAACTAAGTGGGTTATGGCTCTATTTATAGGGTGAGTGTAATGACCCCCGTAAGGACATCGGCCACCGGCAAGAGTCCGAATTTTTGCAATTTGCCTGAATGCATGGCCAATTGACCTTAGGTGCCCAAAACCAAATTGAATATTAATGTGCAAGTTTGGGCAAGAATATGCACGAATGGGCAAGTTTGGGCAAGAACGGGCGTGCCACGAGCGAAAGCTTGTTCCGCCGGGCGTTGACCGACCATTGACCGCGCCAAGGACGGGTGGCTCGGCTAACTTGGGGCTCAAGCAAAGTTGCTTGGAGCCGAATTTTAGTTGCTTGGAGCCGAATTTTAGGAGGCCACGTGTCACTCATCCGCTTGAGTAGCAAGCGTGTCATCGTGGGTAGATGACATGTGGATTGGTAACTCGCTCGTACTCTTGACACGTGGACATGCTGACTCGCCATTCCCTTGCCTTTAAAAGCCCAACTCGACCCCATTTGATTTGTGAAGAGAAATTTAGCGGGAGTGAGAGGCTGCCGAGTTTAAACCGTCCGTCCGATCCATGTTAGGGTCCCATAGTCGAGAACTCTGCCCGAATCGTTAGAAGCTTTCTGTTGGTTACTGAGTGAGTTCTGGATAATGGTTTAAGTTTCATAATCATATTCTCATGCATTCTTGATTGATTTCATGAGTTATATGAATTGTGTTAATGGTTATATTAGATTGCATATGTGATCTTTAGATTCTTATGCTATCCCTGGCCGAGTGTCTACACGACGGTGTAGCGTTTGGTAGTGATGCTCCGGTTGCATACCTTTGTGGTTGTAACGCGGGAGATCACGGGAGTGTGTGTTTGGTATTAGATTTGAAGGCAGCATATCGGGCCCTATTTAAAAGATTTAATAAAACTGGAGTCTTAATGCATTGCATATTTATGTAGTTGCTTCGGCAAGCTACATTTCGTTGCCATTCTATGCTGCGTGTTTCATGTTGGGTATTTGGGTTGGGGTAAACTAATGTTTGCTGCAGGGAATCCCGAGCTCACTTAGTAATCTTAGATTACTCATGATTCTACTTGTTTTGCAGGAAACCCGTAGTGGGAAATAGAGGGCGTGGTGGACATTAGGAAACCTGAAGTAGTTTTGTGCCTTTTGTAAAACAAGTATGTTTCTATTATGTATCGTGCTTTTGGCGCTAGGCCCTGGCCATGAAACTTATAAATGTTTGGTAACATGTTGTGTAATATTTATACTTATGAAATAAATTGGGTTTTCTTGTACAAATTGCGAGTAATGATTGATAATGACTTAGTCCGAGTCGGCACAACATTTAAATATCGCGAGGGTTGGCAAGCCTAAACGATGTTTAAGTGGGAGAGTGGTCGTCAATACACCGGCCAAGGGTTGGGATGGGTTCCCGAACCTCAGTTGGATATTGATGATCAATCTCAATGTGGCGTTTTCGAGGCGCCCGTGACTTGTCCGGTCATAGAGCGTCTCGGGGGCGTTACAATTTGTGGTATTAAAGCATGGTTAATGATGCTAGCAGGACTCGCGCAAAAGGCATTTAGGGTAATTCGGTCTGTTCACCATTATTAGGTAGATGGGTTAAGTTGACCTTGGTTGAATGGATGCAGATGTCTGGTCAAAGAGTGGAGAGGAGTGAGTCGATGAATTTCTCACCAGTTTATGAGGGAATAACATACGCTGGAGGGGAAGGAGATGAGGGATACTATTACCCCAATATGTATGCAGCGCCTGATTGGGATGTTCCTGGAACCAAACCAGAATACTCCTTTCCAAGGTCTGTGCACTATAGCACATCCAAAGGGTCCCACTCAGGGACGAGACCACATGTTCCTGTGAATCAACCCACTGCACACCCAAATCCATCGCTGCCAAGAGAAGTTAATGAAGGAAATGGGGGAGGTCGTAATATTCAAAGTGTGCTAGAGACTCAACAGACGTTGGGAATGATTCAGACCTTGTTGACTCATATGATTCAACAACAACAACACCAACAACAGATCCTCGAAAGCCATCGTGTCGAATCTCCTTCGGCCAAGTTCTTAAAGCTGGTTATGATGATGAAGGATTTAGGTGTTCGGAAGTTTAAAGGAGAGCAGAATACTGTTTTAGCAGATAAATGGTTGAGGAATCTGGAAATGAATTTTGAAACTTCCAGGTGATCGGAAGACTTTAAGGGCCAGATAGAGGTAAACTTTTTGGATGAGGATGGTCGAGCATGGTGGGATAGTGTTGTTTCACGATACCGCGACCAGCCTATCACCTGGGAAATGTTTAAGAAGGAGTTTGAGTCTAAGTATTTTCCACCGGAGGCACGTGATTGTCTAGAGCTTCAGTTTATGAGGCTGGAACAAGGGCAAAAGAGTGTCCAGGCGTATGAGCAAATTTTGACAAGACTTCGGAGATATTTGTACAACGGAACAGATGATGAAGCTATGATGGTACGAAGATTCCTGAGAGGACTAAGGCCTGAGATTTGGGGACGTCTTCAGCCTGTGACTTATACCAACGTGAGTGAATTAAAGGAAAGGGTCGTGAATGTTGAAGAATGGATTGAGTTAGAGAAGGGAGAGAAGTTACGAGAGAACAAAAAGTTCGAAGGCAAGAAAGGGAATAATCGAGAATTTCAGCCTGGAGTTTTAAGGACTAATCAGTCGGGAGGAAGAAACCAGAATAATGATCGTGGAAAGCCTAAAGTTGGTAACCAAGGAGGACGTGTAATGACCACTTACGATCCAAGAGCCTGCTATATGTGCGGAAAGCCGGGACATTTTGCACGAGATTGCTCAACGGTCGTATAGACTAAAGTACCAAATCTGGCATTTGTTACTTGTTACACTTGTGGGGAGTTGGGACATGTGTCCAATGCATGCCCGAAGAAACAAGGGGGACTACAGAGTAACCAAGTGGGAGCTTGTTTCATTTGTGGAGATCCAAGGCATTATGCTAACGCATGCCCGAACAGGCAAATAAAGCAGTATAACCAAATGGTTAACCACCCACCGCCAGTTCAGAAAGCTAAGGGACCACCAGTAAAAAAGCAAGCTACTCCAGCAAATGTTTATGCCTTAGATGTAGAACCTACCAAACCTTCAGGACCCGAAGAAGGTCCCATAACAGGTTAGTATGGGTTCCAACTTTTCTTATTTATGTATGTTTGAGTGATTGATTGTTGTATGCATAGTTTACTAGTTTAAATATTGCATACATCATTTTCATATGCATTAGGGACATTACTTGTTGGTGGTAACCCCACACATGTATTGTTCGATTCGGGAGCGACAAATAGTTTTGTAAGTTCTGACGTGGCCGATAAGTTAGGCCACGGGTATGAGAGAAGGGAAGTGAATGTTGTGGTACATACCGCAGGAAACCAGCCACCTTTGCAAACCCAAATTTTGTTAGTAGGAGTTCCAGTAGTTATCCAGGATACAATCCTACCGGCAAACCTTTTGGTGATGCCGATGGAAAGGTTCGAAGTTATCCTTAGGATGGATTGGTTATCAGGATATCATGCCCATTTGGATTGCGGGCAGAGCAGAGTAGTGTTCGAATTAAGGAATCGACCACAACTCACTTACTGTGGAATCAAACCAAGTAAGATTGCTTCGTTCGTGTCAGCATTGAAGGTTGAGAGTTTACTAAGAAAAGGAGAAGTCTACCTTGTCACTTTAACAGCTATTGGTGGAGAAGTTGAAAGTGACTCAAGGATTGAAGAGATCCCTGTATTGAACGAATTTGAAGATGTGTTCAAGCCCTTGGAAGGATTACCTCCGCCGAGGAATCACTCATTTACCATTAATCTTGAACCTGGGGCAACTCCAATTGCAAGGGCACCATATAGGATGGCGCCAGCCGAGCTTGCAGAACTTAAGAAACAATTGGAGGATCTACTTGAAAAGGGATTATTCGTCCAAGCTCATCGCCATGGGGAGCTCCGGTATTGTTTGTTAAGAAGAAAGATGGAAGTATGCGATTATGTATAGACTACCGAGGTCTTAACAACATGACTATTAAGGACAAGTACCCATTGCCGCGAGTTGATGAGCTATTGGATCAGTTGAGGGGAGCAAGTTGATTAAAACATTGATCTGGGTTCGAGGTATCATCAAATTTCAATCTCGGACCCGGATATAATAAAGACTGTCGTTCAGACAAGGTATGGGCAATATGAATTTGTAGTCATGCCATTTGGACTTACAAATGCGCCCGTAGCTTTCATGAGACTTATGAACGAGGTATTCCATGATTATCTGGATAGCTTCTTTATCATATTTATAGATGATATCTTGGTATATTCACAAAGTGCGGAAGAGCATCCTGAACATCTATGGAAAGTAATGGACAGACTTAGGGAACAACGGTTGTTTGCTAAGTTTAGCAAGTGTAAGTTTTGGCAACGAGAAATTAGATTTCTTGGCCACCGAATTTCAGGACAAGAAGTTACGGCAGATCCTGAAAAGATTGCAGTAACACAGCAATGGCCGCAACCTACATCTGTTACAGAAGTACGGAGCTTTTTAGGATTGGCAGGCTATTACCGTAAGTTTGTCAAGGGATTCTCGTCGATTACTAAGCCGTTGACCTGACTTACTGGTAAAGGTGTACCCTTCATATGGAATAAAGATGTTGAGGAGGCCTTTGTTAAGTTGAAAAAGGCATTAACAACCGCTCCAATTCTAGCATTGTCGGAGCCAATTAAACCATAAGATATTTACACGGATGCTTCGAGAGTTGGCTTGGGATGTGTCCTTATGCAAGACGAAAAGGTAATTGCCTATGCATCATAGCAATTAAGATGACATGAGGAGAATTATCCCACTCACGATTTAGAAATGGCCGCTGTAGTATTTGCATTAAAGGTATGGAGATCATACCTGTATGGGGAAACGGTACGAGTATTTACAGACCACCAAAGTCTTAAATACTTATTCACACAGCCAGATCTGAATCTACGACAACGGAGATGGATGCAGTTTTGAAGATTCAGTATCACTCAGGAAAGGCTAATGTGGTAGCAGACGCCTTAAGTCGCCGGAAAGTAGAAGTGGATGTTGAAAAGGATCTAGAGTCGTTAACTGATGAATTAAAGAAAGTGACTTTGTTAGCTCTAGAAGGTGAATCTATTGAGCCCTTGGGTTTACAAGCTGTGACTCAAGCAAACCTACTTCGCCGAATCCGAGAAGAACAAGTGCAAGATGAAAAGTTGCAGAAAATCGTGGAGGAATTAAAAACATTAGATGAACCAAATGCCAGTGGCTACCATCTAGCTGATGACGGCACTTTATTACTCAATGAGAGAATTACAGTGCCTGATCGTAAAGGTTTACGACAAGAAATTTTGAAGACGGTACATAGTTCTTTATTGAGCATTCATCCGGGAAGTACAAAAATGTACAAGGATATAAGGAAGTATTACCATTGGCCTGGGATGAAGAGATCAGTGGCAAAATGGGTAAGCCAATGTGATTCATGCCAAAGAGTTAAAGTGGAACATCAAGTGCCAGCAGGTTTATTGCATAATCTACCAATTCCTGCATGGAAATGGGAGTGAATCTCGATGGATTTTATCACTGGATTGCCAACAAGACCAGGACGTAGCAATGATGCTATATGGGTAGTCGCGGATCGCTTGACCAAGATGGCTTATTTGGTGTAAATGAAAAGTATATCGATGAAATCTTAAGACTCCATGGGGTACCTGCTAATATAGTATCCGATCGAGATCCTAAGTTCTCATCCATATTTTGGCAAGACATCCAACGTGTTTTAGGAACTAATGTTCACATGAGCACGACATTTCATCCAGAAACTGACTGGCAAACTAAAACGACCATCCGAACCATAGAAGATATGATTCGAACCAGGAAACGCAGAGGATGAAGACGGACCATCTAATCCTTCTGGACAGGCTGACTCGCCATTCCCTTGCCTATAAAAGCCCAACTCGACCCCATTTGATTTGTGAAGAGAAATTGAGCGGGAGTGAGAGGCTGCCGAGTTTAAACCGTCCGTCCGATCCAAGTTAGGGTCCCATAGCCGAGAATTGTGTGAATGAGTTCTGGATAATGGTTTAAGTTTCATAATCATATTCTCATGCATTCTTGATTGATTTCATGAGTTATATGAATTGTGTGAATGGTTATATTAGATTGCATATGTGATCTTTAGATTCTTATGCTATTGTTTATGGTCGAGAGGTTGTGCTGAGATATTGATGATTTTATGTGTTGATTTAACCGTATGTTTCATAATATCTTAAACTTTAGGGTCTTCGTAGTGAACCGTGCTATCATGGGGTCTTGTAACGATGTTACTTGATCGCCATGAGCTGCGAAGAACTCGGAGAGACGGGACTAGCTACCCTGGCCGAGTGTCTACACGACGGTGTAGCGTTTGATAGTGATGCTCCTGTTGCATACCTTTGTGGTTGTAATTGATGCACACCCTATCTTTTCCATTCTTCTTCTTGACCACAATGGTATTTGCCACCCAATCCGGGTATTGGACCTCCCTTATAGATCCTATCTTTAAAAGCTTATCCACTACGTCGTTAACTGCTTTAGTTTGTTCCACTCTGAGTTTCCTTCTTTTTTGTTTCACTGGTTTGAAGCTTGGATCCACGTTCAGCTTGTGGCAGATTATGCTTGGATCTATGCAAGGCATGTCTGCTGCCGACCATGCAAACGATGCTTTGTTCTTCCTTAAGAGTTAAACCAAAGCTTCTTTTATCTTGTCAAACAAAGTGGCTCCAATTCAAACTTTCCGATCTGGTTTGTCTTCTTCTAATATTACCTCGATCACGACATCGTACACCTTCTGCCCACTAGGAAATCTTGGGACTATCCCTTTCTTTGCGGGCTTCGTTAATTGCTATTGGATCTACAAACAGTGGCTAGCTAAATAACATGTTCTCAAAGCTTCTTGGTCTCCCCGAATTGTTTGCACTCCGTTTGAGTTGGAAATTTGAGGCATTGATGATACGTAGAGGGGACCGCTATCATTTGGTAGATCCAAGGAGTTCCGAGGATGATGTTGTAAGCTGCTGGTTTGTCAAAAACGATAAATCCACAATCTTCGACATCTTTCCCGCTAAAACTGGTAACTTGATTATTCCAAGAGACATTGCTGTCTCGCTCGTGAAAGTACCAAAGGAGACGGAGGTCCTACTACATCCACCCTGCTGATTCCCATTCTTTCCAAAGTGCTTAGAAAGATCAAATCAACTGAACTACCCGTATCGACGAGAATTCTTGATACTTCGAAGTTAGCCACGTCTAGCGTAATGACTAGAGCATCATCGTGAGGTCTTTTGAGGTGCTGTGTTTCCTTCACATCAAATGATATTAAAGCGCCTTGGTAATTTACCTCTTCACTCAAACTTGATTTAAGTAGAACATTCCGCCTATGCTTTTTAATAGCGCTAACGGAATCATGGCAAAGTTTGGAACCTCCAAGAATCACGGTGATTTTTCATTCGAACTTCTTGGTTCCTCTTCGTTAGTCAGCCTTGGCCTTTTAGAGTTTTGACTTTCAGAGTTATCCCTTGCTTCGTGATATTGCTTCACGAAATCATCTATGTTGAACTTGGAAAGATCCATGCTTGCCCATAGTTCCCCGAGATACCTTTTAAGGACGCTGCAGTCCTTTGTTAGATGCCCAGTTACTCGGTGTATGTCACAATACAGACTTTCATCTCGGACCCAAGTGTTTGACTTCCCTTTCCCCTGGAACTGTTTCCCAACGTTATTATTGAAAGGTTGTGAACCGAACTTCCTTGGTCCTTTGTTCTTCCGAGGTTCGAACTTCTTGTCTGGGAAAGTGACCGCCGGTTTTGCTTGCTTATTTCTTTTTGCGAAACTTTCTTTTTCGTCTTCGACTTCCATCCAGTTGTTCGCTCAGAATAATGCATCTTGAATTGTGTCCGGCTTATGGAGTATTAAATCTTCTTTGAATCTTGAATCATGCCATAATCCTTTCCGCAAGGATGATAAAGCCGACTGTTGCGAGTTCCTTGGTAGCCTCGAAAGTACATTCTTGAACTTGGTGATAAAAGCCCGAAGTGAGTCGTTCGACCCTTGTGACAAATTCCAAAGATCGGTGTCCAAAATGCTTTTATCCATAAGGATGGAATATGGTTTCAAGAATATGGATGACAATTCGCTTAAGTTACTGATCGAATCTGGTTCGAGATGGGTAAACCATGATAAGTGTGTATTTTGCATGTTTTGAGCATCAATTTGTCATCACTTTAGCATCATATCATCACTATTTTATACCAATTCTCATCATTTGTCATCACTTTGCATGTTTAAGATAGTTTTGCATGCATGTTGCATATTTGTGTTGATTTCAGGTGATTTGGAGCTGTTGACGAGCTAACTAGAAGAAGTGGACCTGATCATGTCAAACCACTCGACCCCCTGGTCGAGTAGATGCTTCACGACTTCAACAGACCACTCGACCTCTTGGTCGAGTAGAAGACCTCAGCACTTCACGTCACCACTCGACCCCCTGGTCGAGTACAGCCAAGGGAGACACTCGATCACATCACTTGACCCCATGGTCGAGTATCTTCAACTCCACCACCTGACCATCACTCGATCACATCACTCTACCTGGTAGTCGATATCACCATCACCACCACTCGACTACATACTCGATGGCAAGCTTCAGAGTCTTCTCCCTTGTGCACTCAACCAGACACTCGAGCACAAGGAAGAAAAGAATACTCCCGCTTATCACTCGACCACTCACTCGACCACCTGGGTCAAGTACAGTTCTTAATCCGTCCCAATACTGCGTCGTTTTGAGTATTAGGGTTTCGGAATATTTTGCTATAAGTAGCATGTACTTTACATTTTCGAGAACAAGTTCTTTCTAGGTTTTATTCCGTAGACACTGTGTTCTTGACCTTTTGTAATCCAGATTTCTCTTTAAATATTCAGTATTTAGTATTCAGTATTTGTTCTTGATTCCGTTTACTGTTGCTCATCCTATTACCATCCCGGTTTTACTCTGTTGTTATCATGGTTTCATTCCATTCACCGTTTATGTTTTCTGCAATGATGTATGAGTAGTGAATAGGTTTCTGAGGATGGGTTAGAGTAGTTTAGAATTTTGATTATGCTAGGTGGTTGAGTTTGATTGATAGATCCCTTCTGGATTAGTTGTTCTTAATGCCTATTGCTTTCTAATCAACTGGAATTTGAGCCCAGACATTTCCGCGCCCAAAAGGTGTTCGATGAAATGTCTGAACCACTAATTCCAGAGATTTGTGGGCCTGTAACAAGGTATTGGTTGCAGGGAGCGTTTTGGCTTTAACTTGTTGATTCGTAATGCCTGTTAGTTTAGCTCTCGTCAATGGTGATTGAGTTTGGGACTAGGTTAACTTGAGGGTCTCTATTGTGGTGGCACTTATATTTGGTTAATGAATTTGTTGTCTATGGATAATTTATTGAGCATGTCAATCACCCGTAAACTGAGGAAAACGAAACTAATAAATTACCCCATCCTCGGGAATTCTTTATCTGATTGAATTTATTGTTTACTTTACTTTTGTTTACCGCATCTTGTCATCTGTTGCTTAGTTTCTACAATTCTTTCTTGTTACTCGACCTGATACTCAATCACCCAGTTGTCTCGCAACAGACTATGCAGTCGAGTATCTTTGTTTAATTCACTGTCTGTTACTCGACCTCACCCAGCGCTCTGCAATGAGCTGTGTTGGTCGAGTGTTTTACTGTTTCTTTTTGATTTTCTGTTTTCTGCATGTTCACTTAGTACTACTAGAACACACCAAAACCTGTTAATGCTTGGCTTGACTTAGTGACTTCTGATCACATCTTGATTGTTAGCATCACACCCATTTGGATTGACAACCTTCAGTATTACAACGACATGATAGTGCTTTAGGATTAATTGATCTTAAAAACCTATTATCAATTTGGTGTCGTTGCCAATTGGGTGTTTGTTTGTTACATTTGAGATTTCAGACTTGCTTAGATCAAATTCTTTTTCAATTTTCAAATCGATTGCTAACTGTGTGTTTTTCTTGTTGTCTTCTTGATCCAGGTACACCTCTACTGTATGCAAACTCGATCAACAGGCAATCAGAACCTCCTTTTCAATGATAACATCGACCGCATAGCTCGCGAACTAAGAGAAAGGAGAAACACAGTCAACCTTGTACCTCAGCAACCACTCGAAATGGCTGACGAACAGAATCAACAAAATGGCCCTGCCAACATTGGAGCTCGAGATGCACCACAAGATCACCGTCAGCGGAAAGGAATTGCACCTCCTGCTATCGAGAACAACAACTTCGAGATTAAGAGTGATCTCATCTCGATGATTCAGGGGAACAAATTCCATGGTCTGCCAATGGAGGATCCACTCGACCACCTTGATGAATTCGATAGGCTCTGTAACCTAACAAAAATCAATGGTGTCAGTAAAGACGGATTCAAGCTCCATTTGTTTCCATTCTCCTTGGGCGACAAAGCACACATGTGGGAGAAGAATATGCCTCATGACTCAATCACCACCTGGGATGATTGCAAGAAGGCTTTCCTATCAAAGTTTTTCTTCAACTCCAGAACTTCAAGACTCAGAAATGAGATTTCTGGTTTTTCACAGAAGACTCGTGAAAGCTTCTGTGAAGCATGGAAGCGTTTCAAGGGTTATACCAACCAATGCCCTCATCATGGCTTCACTAAAGCCTCTCTTCTCAGCACTCTTTACAGAGGAGTTCTATCACGCATTAGAATGCTTCTGGTCAAAGATGGGAATTTCCAGAACAAAGATGTTGAAGAAGGCTGGGAATTGGTTGAGAACTTAGCTCAATCAGATGGTAATTACAACGAGGACTGTGATAGGACCGTCAGAAGCACACCTGACTCTGATGACAAACACAGGAAGGAGATCAAAGCGCTGAATGACAAGCTGGACAGGATTCTTCTTAGCCAGCAGAAGCATGTGCATTTCCTTGTTGATGACGAGCAGTATCAATTCCATGATGGGGAGGGTAACCAGTTGGAAGAAGTCAGCTACATCAACAACAACCAGAGTGGCTAAAAAGGGTACAACAACTTCAAAACCAACAACCCCAACCTCTCCTACCGCAACACCAACGTTGCTAATCCACAAGACCAAGTCTATCCTCCACAGCAACAACAAGGTCAAAACAAACCTTTTGTTCCTTACAATCAAGTTTTTGTTCTCAAACAGCAATTTCAGGGGAACTACCAGCAGCAACCACCACCTGGATTTCTACCTCCTCAAAACCAATGTCCTGTTGCTCCTGATGTTGACATGAAACAAACGCTACAATAGCTGCTTCACGGGCAAGCCTTTGGCTCCATGGAGATGGCAAAGAAGATATCTAAGTTACATAACAAGCTGGACTGTAGCTACAATGATCTGAATGTCAAGGTGGAAACACTGAATACCAAAGTCAGATAATTAGAAGGACATTCTGTATCTTCATCTGCTCCAAAATATATAAGCCAACTTCCAGGCAAAGCAATTTAGAATCCAAAAGAATATGCTCATGCTATCACTTTGCGTAGTGGAAAAGAACTTCCAACAAGAGAGGAACCAAAAACAGTCACTGAGGACAGTGAAGGTCAAGATGGGGAGGATTTCAGTGTCGGTAAAGATCGAGCTGAAAAACTACTCGGGCAGCCACTCGACCAGACACTCGAGCAACCTCTCGAGCAACCACTCGACTTTGCTTCACGACCTATCTTCCCAGCAGCATCACCATCCGCTCCAAAACCAGTTGTTGTCAAGAACAAAGAAAAGGTCTTTGTTCCTCCTCAATACAAACCACAACTTCCATTTCCTGGCCATCACAAGAAAGCATTAGCAGATAAGTATAGAGCTATGTTCGCCAAGAACATCAAGGAAGTTGAGTTGCAGATACCTCTTGTTGACGCTCCAGCGCTAATACCAGACTCTCACAGGTTTCTGAAAGACTTGATCGTGGAGAGAATTCAAGAAGTGCAAGGGATGGTGGTATTGAGTCATAAATGCAGTGCTATCATACAGAAGAAGATCATTCCTAAGAAGCTTAGTGATCCTGGTTCATTCAGTCTACCATGCTTTTTAGGTCCATTGGCTTTCAACAGATTCCTATGTGATTTAGGAGCATCAGTCAGTCTCATGCCGCTCTCTGTCGCCAGAAGATTGGGGTTTACTCAATACAAATCTTGCAATATATCCCTCATCCTAGCTGACAGGTCAGTAAGGATCCCTCATGGTTTGCTTGAAAATCTACCAATCAAGATTGGAGCTGTGGAGATACCAACTGACTTTGTAGTCCTGGAGATGGATGAAGAACCCAAAGACCCTTTGATTCTAGGGAGACCTTTCTTAGCAACTGCAGAAGCTATGATTGATGTCAAGAAAGGGAAGATTGATCTAAACCATGGCAAAGACTTTAGGATGACCTTTGATGTCAAAGACGCGATGAAGAAGCCTACCATAGAAGGGCTACTCTTTTGGATCAAAGAAATGGATCAGTTAGCTGATGAGTTACTGGAAGAGCTTGCAGAAGAAGATCATCTCTGATATGTCTATAATTTGCATGATTTAGGCATTCATTCTTCACCACTTTGTCATTGTTTCATCCACATTTCATCTCATTAGATGTCGTTTTAGTGTGTTTTACATAGTTAGGACGATTTTGCATTAGGATTGCATGTGCATGGCATATTTGGTTGTTTTCAGGTACTTTGGATGCTTTTGGAGTTCAAACAGAGGAAAAACAGAACATGAAGTCAGAATGCCCAATGACGCCTTCAGCAAAAGACTCTATCGCAGCCTCGGAGCCCTGCCAGGGTAGAAGCAAGTAGCTCAGTTTCACTCAATCGCGAAGCCGGAGGAATCACCCCATCAGAACTACTCGATCACCACTCGACCACCAAGAAACCTATGTGCTCGTTCTGCACTCAACCAGACAAGTTGAGAACAAAGAAGAGAAGAGAAGCCGAAGAAACCACTCGATCACCACCTCCTGACATCCACTCGATCGCACTCGATCACAGGGTCACTGGACCATTGAATCTCGACTTCACTGCATCTCACTCGATCGCAAGACGAAGCCCCTAAAGCCCAGTTTGATCAATGACATACTCGATCACTGGGAAGCTCATTTCAGCCCGTCAGATGCCAATGACACATTCAGTCGAGGGGTCATGACGTGAAGATTCGCTTAATATTTAGTTTCCTTATTTGTTTCGTTTCTCGCTTATATAAACTGCCTCTTAGGGTTTTCCCTAGGGCATCCGTTTTTATCTCGCTTTTATATTTTCGCAACTTTCATAGCCGCAGTGTTTCTCCTGCAACTTTGTATTTTCACTTTCAAGTATTTGATTTTCAGTTTTCGTCTAGTCTTTCATCATATCTATTATCATGTTTTTAATCGTTGCTTTGCTATTGTCTTTGATTATGTCTGAGTAGTGAACTGTATTTCTGAGGATGGGATAGATTAGTTGTGGTTTACTTCGTCGTTTTAGGTGGTTGAGTTTAGAATACTAGAATCCCTTCTGGATTAGTTGCGCTTATTGCTTGTTTCATTGGCTAATGTGGAATATGAGTCCAGACGTCCAGCGCTCAGAAGGCGTTTAATGGGCGTTGGATCATATTAATTCCAGAGATATCTGACTCTACCCCAAGGGATTGACTGTAGAGAGGGTATTGGCTTTAACATGTTGATTCGATAATGCCTGCTTAGTTAGAGATCGCTAAAGGGATTTAGGTCAGTGTCTAGCTTTGCTTGAGGATTTCTATCACGGGAGTGAATTAATCTGTTGTTGAACTTGTTGTCTAGGGATAGCTTCTGTGAAGTTTTGTCAACCGCTTGAATAGATTAAGGAGACCACACTATTCGATTACCCCATCCTTAGGAATCGTTTATCCATTTGATTGCCAGTTATCATTTCTGCTTTGTTATTCACCTGCCTGCTATTGCCATTTCTAGTCTTAGTTTCATTTCATTTCTGTTATTGCATACTAGGACTGTTAGAACCAACCAACTCTCTGCTTGGCTTGACTTAAAGCTTTCTGATCATATCTCATCTGTTTGCATCACACCGGATTGGATTGACATCCTAAAATACTACAACGACAGGATAGTGTTTTAGGATTAATTGAGAAAAATCCTACTATCAATCTCAACAGTGCTTTAACAAAAAGTGGTGAAGATGGGTTTCTACATTTGGAAACATTGGGATACCAGAAGCTGTTAGACTCCCATAAAGCGATGGAAGAATCAGAACCTTTTGAGGAATTGAATGGACCAGCAACAGAGGTAATGGTAATGAGCGAAGAAGGGTCAACACGAGTTCAACCTGCACACTCGAGAGCATACTCGACCAATGACTCGACCTCGACTGCCAACGACTCTGGAGAGCTGATCATTCCAACTTTAGATGACTTGTTTGAACTCAAGGCACCAAAGGTTGATCTCAAACCACTTCCTAAAGGTCTAAGGTACGCATTCCTTGGTCCAAACTCTACTTACCTTGTGATCATTAATGCTGAGTTAAATGATGATGAAGTGAACGTGCTATTAGCTGAACTTAGAAAGTATAGGAGAGCGATTGGTTATTCATTATCTGACATTAAGGGAATTTCACCTAGTTTATGCAACCATAGGATCCACCTTGAAAACGAATCCTACTCTAGCATTGAACCACAGAGGAGGTTAAATCCAAACTTGAAAGAAGTAGTGAAAAGGACATTTTGAAACTGCTTGATGCTGGTGTCATCTACCCTATCTCTGATAGTACTTGGGTTTCTCCAGAGCATTGCGTCCCTAAAAAGGGTGGAATGACTGTTGTTAAAAATGAAAATGATGAATTGATCCCTACTAGAACTATAACTGGTCATAGAATGTGTATCGATTATAGAAAGTTAAATGCTGCATCTAGAAAAGATCATTTTCCTTTACCATTCATTGATCAAATGCTTGAATGCTTAGCTAATCACCCATAATATTGCTTTCTTGATGGAAATAGTGGTTTCTTTCAAATACCAATTTACCCTAATGATCAAGAGAAAACTACTTTCACATGTCCTTATGGAACTTTTGCTTATAAAAGAATGTCATTTGGTTTATGCAATGCTCCTGCAACATTTCAGAGGTGTATGACCTCTATATTTTCAGATTTAATCGAGGAGATGGTGGAGGTCTCCATGGACGATTTTTCGGTCTATGGCCCCTCTTTCTCCTCATGTTTTTGAATCTTGGCAGGGTATTGACCAGGTGCGAGGGGAAGAACCTTATTCCAATTGGGAAAAGTGTCATTTCATGGTGAAGGAAGGCATAGTGTTGGGTCACAAGATATCAGAGAAGGGTATAGAGGTTGACAAAGGAAAAATTAAAGTGATGATGCAGTTGCAGCCACCAAAAACGGTGAAGGACATCAGAAGTTTCCTTGGTCATGCTGGGTTCTACAGAAGATTTATTAAAGACTTCTCCAAGATAGCCAGGGAGTTAACCAGACTTCTGTGCAAAGGAGACCGAGTTTGATTTCAATGAGGACTGCCTCAAATCCTTTCACACCATCAAGAATGCTTTGGTATCTACTCCTGTTGTTCGAGCGCCTAATTGGGACTATCCATTTGAGATTATGTGTGATGCATCAGATTACGCAGTAGGAGCTGTTTTAGGCCATAAAATAGACAAGAAGCTTCATGTCATATATTACGCCAGCCGAACGTTGGATGAAGCTCAAGGAAGATATGCAACAATTGAGAAGGAGCTTCTAGCTGTTGTATTGGCATTTGAGAAGTTCAGAAGCTATTTGGCTGGATCAAAGGTCATTGTCTATACAAACCATGCAGCTTTGAGGCATCTGTATGCCAAGAAGGATACTAAACCAAGACTGTTGAGATGGATACTTCTATTGCAAGAGTTTGACAAGGAGATAGTAGATAAGAAAGGCATTGGAAATGGTGCAGCTGACCATCTGTCAAGGATGAGAATTGAAGAACCCCTTCCGATAGACGATTCAATGCCAGAAGAGCAGCTCATGGTTATAGAGTTCTTCGGAAAGAGCTACAGTGGGAAAGAGATCCACCAACTGAATGTTGTTGAAGGAGGATCTCCATGGTATGCTGATCACGTCAATTACTTGGCATGATGAGTAGAGCCTCCCAACCTGACCAGTTATGAAAGGAAGAAATTTTTCAGAGACATCCACCATTACTACTGGGATGAGCCTTATCTTTACACTCTCTGTAAAGATAAGATCTACAGGAGATGCGTCTCAGAAAATGAAGTAGAAGGTATCCTGCTGCATTGCCATGGCTCAGCATATGGTGGTCACTTTGCGACGTTCAAGACAATGTCAAAAATTCTTCAACGATTAAAATTCGGTGGCCAACAATGTTTAAGGACGCTCAGGAGTTTGTTTCAAAATGTGATTCATGCGAGAGAAAAGGCAACATCAGCATAAGAAATGAGATGCCTCAGAATCCGATCTTTGAAGTCGAGATCTTTGATGTATGGGGAATTGATTTTATGGGTCCATTCCCATCTTCATACGGTAACAAGTATATACTGGTCGCCGTAGACTACGTATCAAAGTGGGTCGAAGCTATTGCTAGTCCTACCAACGATGCAAAAGTTGTGCTGAAGCTGTTCAAGACCGTAATCTTCCCGAGATTTGGAGTTCCGAGGGTAGTAATCAGTGATGGTTGGAAGCATTTCATCAACAAGGTCATTGAGAACCTCCTGAAGAAGCATGGAGTAAAGCACAAGGTCGCCACTCCGTATCATCCACAGACGAGCGGGCAGGTTGAGATCTCCAACAGGGAGATAGAAACAATTCTGGAAAAGACTGTTGGGATTACAAGGAAAGACTGGTCTACAAAGCTCGATGACGCATTATGGGCTTACAGGACAACCATCAAGACCCCCATTGGTACAACTCCTTTCAATCTTCTCTATTGGAAATCATGTCACCTACCTGTTGAGCTCGAGTACAAAGCAATGTGGGTGGTAAAACTTCTGAACTTTGACATAAAAACTGCTGAGGAGAAGCGATTGATCCAACTCAGTGACCTTGACGAGATCTGTTTAGAAGCTTATGAGAGCTCTAAAATCTACAAGGAGAGAACTAAGCTTTTCCATGACAAAAAGATCATCACCAAGGATTTTCAGGTTGGTGATCAGGTGCTGCTATTCAACTCTCGTTTGAAACTCTTTCCAGGAAAGCTTAAATCCAGATGGTCTGGCCCCTTCTGTATCACTGAGGTCCGGAGAAGTCACTCTAGCTGGTAAGAGTGGAGACTTCACAGTAAATGGTCAAAGGCTCAAGAAATACTTAGCATATCAAATCCTTCCAGAGGTGACGTCGGTTAATCTCCAAGAACTTCTTGATGATTAAAGGAGTAAAGAGTCAAGCTAACGACTTTAAACAAGCTCACTTGGGAGAAAGTCCCATGACTATTTCTGTAAATAAATTTTTCTTTTCTTGTTATTTTTGATTTGTCTTAGTTGTGTTTGTGGTTTTCAGGAACAAAGGAACAACGTGGAGATAGAGTAAAAATTCAAAACTTTTACTTTACAGAAGACTTGGAGATCGAGTGTATAGCCCGTTGGAGTACAAAATTTTGAAATTCTTCTGTTGAACCTGGACATTGGTCGAGTACATTGGTCGAGTATGTGTGATGTTTAAAACCCAAACAAAATTTGAATCAATATTTTACTCGACCAACAGAAGCTACAGAGTCTTACAGGGAGTTTATCAAGTTTACAGTAGATTTCATGCAGTTTTCCCAGTCAACTGAGTGTGGACCACGCGCTGAGGATAAGATGGAGAGAGAATCTCAAACTCAATCTCCACCACTCCTTTTAAAATTTCACTCGACCATACTATCTTCTATTTTCCACCACTCGATATCAAGAAACAACTCGACCTCATAAACCCTTGCCGCACTCGACCTCCGCGTGACAGAACTACTCCGCCGCCTCAGCTGAGTTCCACGACTCATTCGACCACGTATCGCTATCTCTCACCAAGATTTACTCGACCCTTCTGTTTAATCGACCTCCAAAAAGAACTCGACCTCCGCGCCGCCGTCACCGAGTTCATTTCCTCTGTCACTCGACCTTTTCACCTTGCCGTTCGCCATCACTTTGTTCTCGCAACACTCGACCATCTTTGCGCCGCCGCAATCGAGTACTCCGCTTCGTTCACCGTCGAAGGCTCAGAGACTACTCGATCTCAAGTATCCACTCGACCTCTTGTTCTTGCAATCAACAGAGCCATTCAACTTCAGAGAGTTTACTCGACCAACGGTTTCTACTCTAATCGATCCAATTCGAGTTAGTGTAACTCGAGAACAGCTTAGGTTACCCTTATGTAGCATATGAAGAAGAGACAATTCAATTCCTCTCTGATAACACTGTATTTTACTCATTTTAGGTGTATGTTTATCATCATTTAGCTTTGCATTTGCTCATTGTATCATATCATTTTGCACATTTTTAGGTTGTTTTGCATACTTAGGCATCTAGGATCACTTTGCATTCGCATTGCATGTTTTGGTGTGTTTTCAGGTGCAAAAGGAGCTTAAAAGGACTCTACTCGATCCATTTACTCGATCAAGGCAACCTCAGAAGAAGAAGCAGACTAATCTACTCGCCCCTCCTACTCGATCCACTACTCGATCCATTTACTCGACCAAGGGTGACCATCTCTACAAGACTTGTTGAGCTATCAAAGCGTCTTCGGATCCTCCTCATTCCCCACTCAACCAGACATCTGAGCATACGGATAGGAGAGGATGAAGCATCTACTCGACCAATTGATCACTCGGAGCATAAACACAAAGGCGCAAACTTTGCAGCATCCTCTTTACTCGATCCCCAAGATCGAGTATTCGCCCAAACCGCCTCAAGTCTCTTGTCTTCTAGTGAATCTTGGGTTTCCAACATTTTAGTATAAATAGAACATTTTGGGGTTTGTCCAAAAGATCTATGTTTTTATCTTTCAGTTTTTCTTTGTGTTTATGAATCTTGAAACTTTAAGTACTCTTAATCTATTTCGTTTTTGCATTTGATTGTTTAAGTAAAGTTGTTTAGCTTGTTTAGATCTACCTTTGGTATGATTTTAGTAATTTCTGGGTTTGTGTTCTTGAGAATGTTGCATGAGTAGTGATTAGGGTTCTTGAGGATAGATTAGATTAGGGTAATCTCTATGTTAGTTAGGTGGTTAGTATTAGGTTTATACCCTTCTGGATTCGCTTGGCCCCTATGCGGTTTTCGCTGGCTAATGTGGAAATTCGATCATAGACGTCTAGCGTCCAAAAGACGTTCAAATGGATGTATGACCTACAAATTCCAAAGATATGTAAACTCGACCAAGGGATTGGCTTGTCTGCCTATTGGCTTTGGTAGATTATTTCTTAAACCCTGCTCTGCTATGTTTCATCAACGAAAGTTGAGATTAGGAAGTGGTAGAGTTATAGGGGTCTCTGTCACGAGAGTGGATTGACCTAGTTTTTGAATCTATCGTCATGGGTATCTACCTTTCGCCTATTAGCCATTTGATGAACCCTAGAGTTGCCCTTATCAATGAATCCATCCTTAGAACTTCTATTAGATTTATTTGTATCCCCTGTTGATTGCATTTTAGTTCTTAATTTTGTCACATGTTGGTTCTACTCGACCCAATGATCGAGTAGGCTCTTAAGTTCTCATTTTTACTTGTTTTAATCCTGACCTAGGATTGTTACTAGAAACCCACCATCATTATAATCTTGCTTGACTTAGTTGTTTCTGTGCACATCTTGATTGCTAGCAATACACTGGACTGGATTGACACCCTCTTTAACTGCATCGACATGTTTGTGTTTTAGGGGAATTGAACTGAACACGCATTCAACACATAAGCAGACCTGAAAAACCTGCTTATCACTCTCTACACTGCAAGTGGAGCTTTACCAAGGTATGACCTCTGATGAATTGGATTGCGAAGGATTGGGATTCTTGAGATTCTCTGTGTATGGTCATGAGTACAGGTTATCAATCAAGCACTTGGAAGGATTGCTTGGTTTCCCAGTGGAACGTGAACTAAGCCCAAGTATGACAGAGAAGAGTTGAAAGACTTATGGATCACCATTGGCAGCTCTACACCGCTGAATTCTTCCAGGTCAAAGAGCATTCAGATACTCAACCCTGTCAACAGGTACTTTCAGCGTTCTATAGCCAATGTCCTCAACTCCAGAGAGATCACAGGGACTGTTACCAATTCTAATATGGAAATGATCGCTATGGCTCTCAAAGGCCCTCTCCGCCAAACAAGAACAACTTGTCTCTCCAAGGTGAAATCAATAACGCAATTTCTCTGTACTTCTTCTGATCCATCTGTGTGGATATAAGAGCTGGGCTGTCAGCAATAACCACAAGAGAGCACGAGGCGGTGTGAGGTGGTGTTGTGACACCGATTCTGATCGCTTGTGGAGTCCCAATCACATCTGATGGACTCAAGCCACGGGCAATGGATATCGAGCATCTACGTCACTACGATTTTCTGGAGTTCGCAATGGTTGGCGACTTGCATCGGTTCAGGTTTGAGCACTCTACAGATAAGAGAGCTAGCATCCTTCTCCCCAGCCCTGAGGTTACACGGATAATAGAGGGAGATAACATTGATTTTCAGCCTGAGCTTGGAAGCCTCTACTGTGAGAACGCTCCGCCATTGGATGAGGATGATCTTATAGAAGAAGCTGCTGAGGATGGGATGGATGAAGACAGAGCAGTAGAATTCGACACTAGCATGTATCACTTTGGTGAACATGTACCTCCAGCGAGGGAGCGCAAGAGCTTGAGTGAAGCTCATAGGAACAACAGTAATCTGCAGAAGTGGTGCAAGAAGCAGGACAAGCTACTCGCCAAGTGCTTAAAGACTATCAAGTTTCGGACAGATAAGCTGAGCTGTTCCTCCTCCACTACAACTATTCCACAAGGACAGCCTCCTCTAGAGATGCCATCGAGGAGATTGGATGAGCCTATATTTTAATTAAAACTGAACCATGCCTAGATTGCTCTACTCTACCACACTGTCATGATCTGATACCATTCCCTATCAATTTGAACCTGAATTTGATCTTTAATTATCATGTCAGCATCAAATTTGAACTCATGGTTACCCTAAAATACTTGGATTTTCTTATTCATTTTGATCACTCTTGTTAATCCACGTAGCTGACTCTCCTTATTAGAGCAGTTAACCCGAACCCAAACCTAGACATTCTTTCAAGCCCTATATCACTTGTGAGTGTTTGTGAGGTCTTATTCCGATTAAGCTTGGTAGAAAGTGTTAGGTTCGTAACGACAGAGATAGTGTCTCATGTAGTTCTAGTTTGCATTTTTTGGACTAGATAGAACTTGGTGGGCACTTATACTTTGGGTTGGGGTGTGTTTAAAATAAAAAAAATGGGTTGATTCATTGATGAGAAAAGGTAAAAGACTCTAGGTGAAGTAAGCTAAAGAAGCAGAAAAAGTCTAGTAAAGGTTTTGGGATTTTTAAAGAAAAGAAAGAGTTTTTGTTAGCTATTGAAGATGGGAAAAAGCTCTCGGTTTTAAAATGTTAAAAACAGGAACCTTAGTTGTTAAAGAAATCCAAATCCGCTAGATGTATCAAAGTGTTGAGAAACCTTCTCCTAAAGTTAAGAGAAAAGAAAAGAATGATTAGAAAAAGGGCTTAAAAGATTCATGAATGCAAAGGGTAGAATTAAGTTCTTATATTAAGATTGGAGATGGGATTACCATTAGAGCTTCATCAGATATACTCTGGGTAGATGGGATCTTATCTTTGTATGCATAGCTTGGGACTTACCTTTAACATTCTACTAAAGCTTAATCATTTTTTGAGAGATCCCCTGTTATTGAAGCCTATTCTGTATGGGACCATCTTTGTCTCTTGACCTTTTACTTAGCCAAATGAGTTCCTTGAGGATGCATTGCTTTATTCACGTTCCAGAGCTAATGAATGTTAAAGGGATTGGTAGATTTGAAAACATGTGTCGGTCGAGCATATGAGTCGGATTAATTGATAATAAGGCATGGCTAACGTTTTTGAGTAGAATTCGATCATATCGCAGCTTAGAACTATCAACTTCGACATTGATTTCATCTGGTTTATTTGGTGTTTTGGCTCTAAGTCCCCGCTTTCAAACCTCACCTCCAACTTGTTCTTAATTGTTTGCTTGTGGGAAAGCAAAGACTAAGTTTGAGGAGTTGATAAGTGTGTATTTTGCATGTTTTGAGCATCAATTTGTCATCACTTTAGCATCATATCATCACAGTTTTATATCATTTCTCATCATTTGTTATCACTTTGCATGTTTAGGATAGTTTTGCATGCATGTTGCATATTTGTGTTGATTTCAGGTGATTTGGTGCTGTTGACGAGCTAACTGGAAGAAGCGGACCTGATCATGTCAAACCCCTCGACTCCCTGGTCGAGTAGATGCTTCACGACTTCAACAGACCACTCGACCTCTTGGTCGAGTAGAAGACCTCAGCACTTCACGTCACCACTCGACCCCCTGGTCGAGTACAGCCAAGGGAGACACTCGATCACATCACTCGACCCCCTGGTCGAGTATCTTCACCTCCACCACCTGACCATCACTCGATCACATCACTCTACCTGGTAGTTGAGTATCACCATCACCACCACTCGACTACATACTCGATGGCAAGCTTCAGAGTCTTCTCCATTCTGCACTCAACAAGACACTCGAGCACAAGGAAGAAAAGAAGACTCTAGCTTATCACTCGACCACTCACTCAACCACTTGGGTCGAGTACAGTTCTTAATTCGTCCCAATAATGCGTTGTTTTGAGTATTAGGGTTTCGGGATATTTTGCTATAAGTAGCATGTACTTTACATTTTCGAGAACAAGTTTTTCTAGGTTTTATTCCGTAGACACTGTGTTCTTGACCTTTTGTAATCCGGATTTCTCTTTATCTATTTAGTATTCAGTATTCAGTATTTGTTCTTAACCTGAGTAGTGAATAGGTTTCTGAGGATGGGTTAGAGTAGTTTAGAATTCTCATTATGCTAGGTGGTTGAGTTTGATTGATAGATCCCTTCTGGATTAGTTGTTCTTAATGCCTATTGCTTTCCAATCAACTTGAATTTGAGCCCAGACATTTCCGCGCCCAAAAGGTGTTCGATGAAATGTCTGAACCACTAATTCCAGAGATTTGTTGGCCTGTACCAAGGTATTGGTTGCAGAGAGCGTTTTGGCTTTGACTTATTGATTCGTAATGCCTGTTAGGTTAGCTCTCTTCAATGGTCATTGAGTCTGGGACTAGGTTAACTTGAGGGTCTCTGTAACGGTGGCACTTATATTTGGTTAATGAACTTGTTGTCTAGGGATAATTTATTGAGCATATCAATCACCTATAAACTGAGGAAACGAAACTACTCAATTACCTCATCCTCGGGAATTCTTTATCTGATTGATTTTATTGTTTACTCTACTGTTGTTTACTACATCTTGTCATCTGTTGCTTAGTTTCTATAATTCTTTCCTGTTACTCGACCTGATACTCAACCACCCAGTTGTCTGGTAACCGACTGTGCAGTCGAGTGTCTTTATTTCGCTTACTGCCTGTTACTCGACCACACCCAATGCTCTGCAACGAGCTGTGTTGGTCGAGTGTTTTGCTGTTTCTACTTGATTTTCTGTTTTCTGCATGTTCACTTAGGACTGCTAGAACACACCAAAACCTGTTATTGCTTGGCTTGACTTAGTGACTTCTGATCACATCTTGATTGTTCGCATCCCACCCATTTGGATTGACAACCTAAAATACTACAACGACAACGATAATTGACTAAAAACCCTATTATCAATTTGGCGCCGTTGCCAATTGGGTGTATGTTTGTTACATTTAAGATTTCAGACTTGCTTAGATCAAGTTCTTTTTCAATTTTCATTTCACTTACTAACAGTGTGTTTTTTTGTTGTCTTCTTGATCAAGGTTCACCTCTGCTATATGCAAACTCGATCAACAGGCAACCAGAACCTCCTTTTCAACGATAACATCGACCGCATAGCTCGCGAACTCAGAGAAAGGAGAAACACAGTCAACCTTTTACCCCAACAACCACTCGAAATGGCTGACGAACAGAATCAACAGAGTGGTCCTGCCAACATTGGTGCTGGAGATGCACCACGGGACCATCGTCAGAGGAAAGGAATTGCACCTCCTGCTATCCAGAACAACAACTTCGAGAGTAAGAGCGGTCTCATCTCGATGATTCAGGGGAACAAATTCCATGGTCTGCCCATGGAGGATCCACTCGACCACCTTGATGAATTTGATAGGCTCTTCAACCTAACAAAAATCAATAGTGTCAGTGAAAAAGGATTCAAGCTCCGTTTGTTTCCATTCTCCTTGGGCGACAAATCACACATCTGGGAGAAGAATCTGCCCCATGACTCAATCACCACCTGGGATGATTGCAAGAAGGCTTTTCTATCAAAGTTCTTCTCCAACGCCATAACTGCAAGCCACAGAAATGAGATTTCTGGTTTTTCACAGAAGACTGGTGAAAGCTTCTGTGAAGCATGGGAGCGTTTCAAGGGTTATACCTACCAATGCCCTCATCATGGCTTCACGAAATCCTCTCTTCTCAGCACTCTTTATAGAGGACTTCTACCACGCATTAGAATGCTACTGGATACCACAAACAATGGGAATTTGCATAACAAAGATGTTGAAGAAGGCTGGGAATTGGTTGAGAACCTGGCTCAATCAAATGGTAATTACAACGAGGACTGCGATAGGACCGTCAGAAGCACAACTGACTCTGATGACAAACACAGGAAGGAGATCCAAGCGCTGAATGACAAGCTGGACATGATTCTTCTTAGCCAGTAGAAGCATGTGCACTTCCTTGTTGATGACGAGAAGTATCAAGTCCAAGATGGGGAGGGTAACCAGTTGGAAGAAGTCAGCTACATCAACAACAACCAAAGTGGCTACAAAGGGTATAACAACTTCAAAACCAACATCCCCAACCTCTCCTACCGCAGCACCAACGTTGCTAATCCTCAGGATCAGGTGTATCCTCCACAGCAACAACAAGGTCAGAACAAACCTTTTGTTCCCTACAACCAAGGTTTTGTTCCAAAGCAGCAATTTCAGGGGAACTACCAGCCGCAACCACCACTTGGGTCCGCACCTCAGCAAAACCAAGGTCTTGCTGCTCCTGATGCTGAAATGAAACAGATGGTACAACAGCTGCTACAAGGACAAGCATGTTGCTCCATGGAAATTGCTAAGAAGTTATCTAAATTGCACCATAAGCTGGACTGCAGCTACAATGACCTGAATGCCAAAGTGGAGGCATTGAATACCAAACTCAGATACTTGGAAGGACAATCAGCATCTACCTCTGCACCTAAAGTCACATGACTTCCTGGGAAGTCAATACAGAATCCAAAGGAGTATGCAACTGCTCATGCCATCACTATCTGCCATGATCGAGAGCTGCCAACTCGACCTGTCCCTTATTTAATCACTGGGGACAGTGATGTTCAAGAGGGGGAGGCTTCACTGCTTTGTTGTTGAATTCAATCATTCTGCTGGTTCTCGCCATCTCATTCAATCCACCTCGGAAGAGAAGGCCGCCATAATCGACAGAATGGTAAAACGATTCAAACCTACTCCATTACCCTCACGTGCTCTTCCATGGACCATTAGGAAAACGTGGATGGAGAGATCTGTTGCAGCGAAACAGCTAGACGAGATTGAAGCAGTGATGCCACTGATGGAAGTTCTCAACCTCATTCCTGATCCTCACAAAGATGTGAGAAATCTGATACTGGAAAGGATCAAGATGTATCACGACTCAGATGATGAATGTGATGCTTTTCCATCTCGAGCTGCTGATAGAAAGATTATTCAAGAAAAGTTAGAAGATCCTGGATCTTTTACTCTACCATGTTCCATTGGAGAATTAGCTTTCAGCGATTGCCTGTGCGATCTCGGAGCCTCTATCAGCTTAATGCTACACTCTGTGGCAAGAATGTTGGAATTTATTCAGTACAAACCTTGTGACCTGACTTTGATCCTTGTAGATAGATCTTCAAGAAAACCCTTCGGCATGCTGAAGGATCTACCAGTCATGATTAATTGAGTGGAAGTGCCTACAAACTTCGTGGTGCTAGATATGGAAGTAGAGCATAAGAATCCCTTAATCATTGGAAGACCCTTCCTAGCCTCAGTGGGAGCAGTGATAGATGTCAGGGAAGGGAAAATAAGTCTCAACCTTGGAAATCAAGTTGCAGTTCGACATCAACAAAACTCCACAATAGTCAAAAGAAGATGAAAAAACCTCTGGAGATGATAGAGAGATCCCAGGAGAAAGATACGAGACTGAGAGAGTAAAAGAGCTTAAAAAGAGGTATGATAAGCAAGAAGAAACTATAGAGAGGCTAGCCCACTCTGTTGAGGAACTTAGAAGTAAGCTGAATAAGTTGTAGAAGGAAGCTCAACCTAAAGACGGGATTGACACTATCCCGAAAAAGATGTTCACTTCAAGATGGTCTGAAGAGATAGATTATACTCCGGAAGAGAAAGAAGCATATTTTGAAGAGAGGGGAATGGAGTATTCTACTGCAGACCTCTCCAGGGAGGACGCTGAGTATGATGATGATATCAAAGAGGACTATGTAGACCCTCTCTATCATTCATTTTCTTCTTGATAAGTGTGAGGAGTCAAGCTAGAGACTTTAAACAAGCTCACTTGGGAGGAAGTCCCATGATTATCCTTGTAAATAATTTTTACTTTCTTGTTATCTTTTATTTGTTTTAGTTGTGTTTATGGTTCTCAGGAATAGAGGAATAACGTGAAGCTAGAGTAAAAATTCAAAACTTTTACTCTACAGACGGCCTAGAGATCGAGTACATTGGTCGAGTACGAGGGATGTTTAAAACCCAAAAAATTGAAAATCATCATTTTACGCGACCAACAGAAGCTACAGAATCTTACAGGGAGTTTATCAAGTTTATAGAAGATTGGGAGATTTCCTAAGATTTTCCCAATGAAGATAGAGTAATGATTCAGAACAAAGAGACAGATGAGAGACCCACTGCTGCGGCCATGTCTCCCACGCTCCCTACAAGGTGATAACGAAATCCATCCCCTTCTTCTCTCCATCACTCGTCTTCAACGCCATCATCATCCAACCACCACCACTCGATCCCATCACCTTCTCTCTTCATATACTCGACCTCTTCTTCTCATTCTTGCAACCAAAGGACACAACAATTCGCCAACTCTCTTCCTCACCACTCTCACTCGACCACAACTCAGTTCTCAAAGCTCACATCAACGCCTGCTCTCTCACTTACTCGGCTTCATCGCTCTCATCACCATCTCTCCATATACTCGACCTCGCGACCTCACTCGACAACTTCGCCGCTGCTCCAATCCCCACGAAAGATCATCACCACCTCTCATTCATAGCCGTTTCACTCGACACAGCAACAACACTCGACCGCACCTCTCTTGCCTCTCACAATCACTCGATCTCTCGTCATCATCTTCATCATCTCCTTTACTCGACCTCGTCATCTCCTCCTCACCACCTCATTAACTCGACTTCATTTCTCTCATCTCTCAAGTCCATTCATCACTCGACTTTGCCTAACCACACCATCTCTCCATCGCTTTATCACTCGATCGCTTGCCACCAAGGAATCACCGCCGCAGCTCATTTATAATCCACTAGTTACTCGACCGTTGCTCCCTCACAGCTTCATCGATTCACCGCCAAAGCAACACCACTCGGCCACAAGCCCGCTTTCACCTCACAGTTCACTCGACCACTCCTTTATTTCCACGGTCAAACCGCAGCTGCTCTCCTCCTCTTCAACCTCACCACTCGACCACCGCCTCACTCTAACCACGAAACTAGTTTCGCTCGACCGGTACACTGGTTAGATTGTGTTTTTGGTTTTGCTGTTACTAACGTATTAACGTTTATCTTTGAGTTTCATCTGTCTCCAGGTTTCATCATGAGTAACTACAGTGGAGAATCCCCTATGGATCCTGATTATAATGTGGATGAAGCTGAGTCTTGGTCCACTAGACCGGAGAGAGAGGAACATGTTTACGAGAGCTTCAGGGATGAATTTGAACGCTCCGCAGCTCGACGTGATCAGAGAAGAGCTAAAATTGCTAGAGGAAAGAGAGCGATGTCGAGTAGATATGAGCTGATTGATAAGGACATCGAAACTGAGTATGAGCCAGAGTCATGGCGCAAGGAGACGAAGCTACTGAATAAACCCGACGAGGTTACAATGGAGGAGTATATCAGATTCTTTGAGATGAACGACTTCTGGGGAACGAGGTATCCCTGCTATGAGACTTTCGTCTAGCTGGGGTTACTGGAGGACGTGCAGCATCTGTTCGAGAAGTGTCATCTGAAGACACTCATGTCTTACCCTTACGCTGCCTATAAGGAGGAGACGATCGAGTTTCTTTCCACACTGCAAGTAGAAATGTATCAGGGTCTCACGGACTTTGAGCTGGATACCATGGGATTAGGGTTCTTGACGTTCTCAGTGGATGAACAGCGGTATCAGCTTTCGATCAAGAAGTTGGAAGAACTGTTTGGTTTCCCTAGTGGAAAGGGAACCAAACCTAGGTTTGACAGGGAAGAGCTTAAGGATTTGTGGGTTACTATTGGGAACAATGTACCGCTAAACTCTACGCAGTCCAAGAGCAACCAAATCCAGAGTCCTGTGATTCGCTACTTTCAGCGCTCGGTTGCCAATGTTTTTTACTCCAGGGAGTCTACAGGCACCGTGTCTAACACGGACATGGAGATGATAGATTCCATAGACATGGAGATGATAGATTCCTCGCTTACAAAGATTCTTCGCCGTACAAAGGGAAAGAATGTCTTGAGAGGCGATCTCAACAACGCACCACCAGTAATGCCTCTACTGATCCACATGTGTGGATACAAGAAGTGGGCGTTGACAAACGGCAAGAACAAGGTGAGAAGAGCACTATGCGTGGGTGGCATTGTGACACCAATTCTGGAAGCTTGTGGAGTACCGCTCAAGGAACCAGGTGTAGCACCTAGAATGATGGACTTGGATCATTTGCGCCGATGTGAGTTCTTGGAGTATGACATGGTTGGCGACTTCGACCGCTACAAATTCGAGCATTCATCGATTAGAATCGTCAACATTCTTCTCCCCTGAATTGACACTACTAGGATTCTCGAGGGAAGGAACATTGACTTCAAGCCTGCACTTGAAGATCTTTATTTCGAGGGCAGTCCGCCAACTGAGGTGATTAGTCACACCGAAGGAGCTACAACAGAAGATGCTGATGAGACAGATGAAATAGATGAGGCGGAGTTTGACACGAGCATGTATCATTTCCGTGAGCATATACCTCCAACGAGGGAAAGCAAGAGTTTGAGCGAAGCTCACAGGAACAACAGCAAGTTGCAGAAGTGGTGCAAGAAACAGGATAAGTTACTCGCCAAGTGCCTCAGAGCTATCAAGCTTCAGAAGGCCAAGCTCAGCTGCTCCTCTTCCACTACAGATATTCCGAAGGGACAGCTCCCTCAGGACATGCCCTCGAGGAGATATGCCGCACCTGAGCCAAGTCGGCGCAGGCCTGAGCCTAGAGAGCTGGAGATTTTGCATGTCCCTACGAGGCATTCATCATTCGAGCCTCGTGAATCTGGGAGGAAGAGGAGGACCACACTCACTCGATCTAGCAGCAGGAGTAGACGACTTCTACAGTCTCGTAGTTTATGCGACCGCGGTGCTGGCCGCAGCAGAAGAAGAGAGGTCGAGTATCCTCAGAGCGGTGCTAGCCGCCATAGACCTGATGAGGTAGAGTACCCACCTGCTGGAGCTGATACAGAACAGGGCGGCTCGTCTATGGCCTGAGAGCAATTACAGGCAGCCATTGACGACCAACTTCGTTCATTCTTCGATTGAGAGAAGCGCCTCACTTTACCATTGTATTATATCATCTCTTATGATTTGTTCTTTATTTTGTTTCTGTGATTGGATTTGTCCTGAGTACTCTCTTCCAAGTTTATTCACACAGTGGACTATGTGATTTAAGTTTGGGGGAGAGCTCAGGAAGTGTGTGTTGCATTGTTTATATTCTTGAGTCTGCATTCATCTAATGCATAGAAAAACCAAAAACAATTTTGAAAAATTTCAGAAAATGAATTCACAAAAACAGAATGTTCATGTAGTTGCATTACATTTAGGATCGAGTCTATAGTGTTTCATTTAGGATTGTTGCATATGCATAGGGGATAATGATGAGATATCCTTGTAAGAATTTTGGTTCACCGGATAAACTCAGTGCCCTCGTTGCTAGTTGTCTGTTGCGTAGTCAATGAAATTGAAGTAAAACTGAACCATGCCTAGATTGCTCTACGCGACCACACTGTCATGATCTGATATCATTCCTTATCAATTTGAACCTGAATTTGATCTTTAATTATCATGTCTGCATCAAATTTGAAGTCATGGATACCCTAAAATACTTGGATTTTCTTATTCATTTTGATCACTCTTGTCAATCCAAGTAGCTGACTCTCCTTATTAGAGTAGTTAACCCGAACCCAAACCTAGACTTTCTTTCAAGCCCTATATCACTTGTAAGTGTTTGTGTGGTCATATTCCGATTAAGCTTGGTAGAAAGTGTTAGGTTCGTAACGACAGAGATAGTGTCTCATGTAGTTCTAGTTCGCATTTTTCGGACTAGATATGACTAGGTGGGCGCTTATACTTTGGGTTGGGATGTGTTTAAAGGAAAAAAAAAGGGTTGATTCATTGATGAGGAAAGGTAAAAGACTCTAGGTGAAGTAAGCTAAAGAAGCAGAAAAAGTCTAGTAAAGATTTTGAGATTTGTAAAGAAAAGAAAGAGTTCTTGTTAGCTATTGAAGATGGGCAAAAGCCCTCGGTTTTAAAATGTTAAAAACAGGAACCTTAGTTGTTAAAGAAATCCAAATCCGCTAGATGTATCAAAGTGTTGAGAACGCTTCTCCTAGAGTTAAGAGAAAAGAAAAGAATGATTAGAAAAAGGGCTTAAAAGATTCATGAATGCAAAGGGTAGAGTTAGGTTCTTATATTGGGATTGGAGATGGGATTACCATTAGAGCTTCATTTGATATACTCTAGGTAGATGGGATCTTATCTCTGTATGCATAGCTTGGGATTTACCTTTAGCATTCTTTTAAAGCTTAATCATTTTTTGAGAGATCCCCTGTTACTAAAGCCTATTCTGTAAGGGACCATCTTAGTCTCTTGACCTTTTACCTTAGCCAAATGAGTTCATTGATGATGCATTGCTTGATTCACGTTCCAGAACTAATGAATGTTAAAGGGATTGGTAGATTTGAAAACATGTGTAGGTCGAGCATATGAGTCGGATTTATTGACACCACACCTGTGTCGATCGACACTCTTGTCGCTGCCAAGAGAATATTCGTTTTACACCAAGTCTTTGAGAAGCCCTGAAGTTTTCCTTATTTGCAAAATAGTACCTGCACGTTTTGAGAGTTAAATACCTAATTGTTTGGTCATTGTTAGACCTAGTTTTTGTTCTTGAGCTTTTGTTACACTTTAGAGAAAAGAATCCAATCCCTAAAAATAGAGGATTCTGAACTCCTTTGCTATTATTCTCAATTCATCAATGAAAACTATTCATATTATGATTTGTGTTTCTATTGTCATGTCCGAGTAATCACCTTGTTGGGTCTAGGGAGTCTCAATAGGGATTTAGATGGATTAGTAGATCGAAAACCCCTTAGGATTATTCTTAGAGTTCTTCATCTTGATTATTCTTATAGCTAGTTTTAGATTGATCACCTAGAACTTTATATTAGATAATAGGTATTCCCGCCATAGGTATTTGTTATTTGAACCATCATAGATGAGCCTAGACATTTAAGAAAGAACAGGTAGGCTCATAGAAGGGCTCTGGTTTAGATACTAGGTGAACTAATCAAGCTTATTAACAATGCATGCTTTAGCATCGGATTTCTCGGCTTCTCCGGTTATCTTAGTTGTAAGCATAGAGAGTTTCGCGGAACGCCACTGTTACTCTAGAATTATAGTTTGAGTTTGAGAACGGTGCGATAACAATCCTGATATTATCTAGATCTACAATTTATCTATCTCGCGAGACAATTCCTTAGACCTGACTCTTTAATCACTTGAATGTACAACTCATTTACTTGCTTATTTGCCTTTAATATTCAATTACTTCATTTAGCTTATTAAACAACATCATAAGTCTATTGTGTGAACATCGAGAGCTCAATGGAATTCGATCCTTAAGTGCTAACGATGATCTCTTAATTGACGGAGTAAGCTTAAGGCAATTTGAGCTATATCAAATTTGGCCCCGTTGGCGAAGTTCTCTTTTAGTTCACCATTAGACTAGGTGTCCTTTTAAGTCTAAATTCAACTTTTCTACCACCTATTCACGTATTTCTTTGTCTATTGGTCTCTTGTTTTTCAGGTACCTTCAGATTGAGACTCACGTTTTCATGGTAGATTTCCACGACGGTGTCGACCGACACAACTCTGGTGTCGATCGACACCCTGTGTAGAACCAGACAGGTACAATAGGCGATTTTAACAGAACTTATCTCTTCTACACAAACCGATCAGCATTCAAGCTACCTTCTTTTGAAAGAGATGACTTTGCTATACACCCTGCCTACTATGATCTTGTATCTAGAGGAAGGTTTAGAGGAGCTCCCGATGAATCACCATTGAATCATTTGGAAGTCTTCGAAGACATTGTTTCCTCTATTAAAGCAGAAGGTGTACCAGCTGATTACCTTCTTTGCAAACTCTTCCCCCACTCTCTCGCGAGCAGAGGAACATCATGGTTGCGTCAACTGAAACCAGGTTCCCTAACCAATTGGACTGATACAAAGAATGCATTCACGAATCATTTCTTTGATGAGTCCGTGACAGAGGCAATTCGTTTGCAAATTTCTTCGTTCACCCAAGCTCCAGCAGAATCCCTTAGAGCATCTTGGCTCCGATTCAGGACTTATCTGCTCCTATCCTAGCCCCCCCCCCCTCAACCGTCATTAGAAACCAGAATGGAGTTCATGTTTGCCCAGCTTCTTGCAGGCCAAACAGAGCTTAAAAGCCAATATGACTCTCTCTCAACCGATCTCCATACCAAATATGATTCTCTATCCACAGGGTTTGACAATCTACGCTCTCACTGCTCCAATCTTTCACCTACATCCGCTTCTATCAATGCAATTACACTACGCTGCGGAAAGCAGCTCAACTCAATACTTCAGCGCGAACAATAGGCTCAGCCTTCATCTTTGATATGTCTATAATTTGCATGATTTAGGCATTCATTCTTCACCACTTTGTCATTGTTTCATCCACATTTCATCTCATTAGGAGTCGTTTTAGTGTGTTTTGCATACTTAGGACGAATTTGCATTAGGATTGCATGTGCATTGCATATTTGGTTGTTTTCAGGTACTTTGGATGCTTTTGGAGTTCAAACAAAGGAGAAACAGAAAAGAAAGTCAGAATGCCCAATGACGCCTTCGGCAAAAGTACTCTATTGCAGCCTCGGAGCACTGCCAGGGCAAATCACTCTATCGCAACCCCGGAGAAGCCAGCAGCTCAGTTTCACTCAATCGCAAAGCCGGAGGAATCACCCCATCAGAACTACTCGATCACCACTCGATCACCAGAAGGCCTATCTGCTCGTTCTGCACTCAACCAGACAAGCTGAGAACGAAGAAGAGAATAGAAGCCGAAGCAATCACTCGATCACCACCTCATGACATCCACTCGATCGCACTCGATCACAGGGTCGCTGGACCATTCAATCTCGACTTCACTGCATCTCACTCGATCGCAAGGCGGAGCCCCTGAAGCCCAGTTTGATCAATGACATACTCGATCACAGGGAAGCTCATTTCAGCGCGTCAGATGCCAATGACACATTCGGTCGTAGGATCATGACGTGAAGATTCGCTATATATTTAGTTTTCTTATTTGTTTCATTTCTCGCCTATATAAACTGCCTCTTAGGGTTTTCCCTAGGGCATCCGGTATTATCCGTTATTATCTCGCTTTTACATTTTCGCAACTTTGATAGCCGCAGTGTTTCTCCTGCGACTTTGTATTTTTACTTTCAAGTATTTGATATTCAGTTTTCGTCTAAGTCTTTCATCATTTCTGTTATCATGTTTTCAATCGTTGCTTTGCTATTGTCTTTGATTATGTCTGAGTAGTGAACTGTATTTCTGAGGATGGGATAAATTAGTTGTGGTTTACTTGGTCGTTTTAGGTGGTTGAGTTTAGAATACTAGAATCCCTTTTGGATTAGTTGCGCTTATTCCTTGTTTCACTGGCTAATGTGGAATATGAGTCCAGATGTCCAGCGCTCAGAAGGCGTTTAATGGGCGTTGGATCCTATTAATTCCAGAGATATCTGACTCTACCCCAAGGGATTGGCTGTAGATAGGGGATTGGCTTTAACATGTTGATTCGATAATGCCTGCTTAGTTAGAGATCGCTAAAGGGATTTAGGTCAGTGTCTAGCTTTGCTTGAGGATTTCTATCACGGGAGTGAATTAATCTGTTGTTAAACTTGTTGTCTAGGGATAGCTTCTATGAAGTTTTGCCAACCGCCTAAATAGATTAATGAGACCACACTATTCGATAACCCCATCCTTAGGAATCGTTTATCCATTTGATTGCCTGTTATCATTTCTGCTTTGTTATTCACCTGCCTGCTATTGCCATTTCTGCTTTTAGTTTCATTTCATTTCTGTTATTGCATACTAGGACTGTTAAAACCAACCAACTTTCTGCTTGGATTGACTTAGAGCTTTCTAATCATATCTCATCTGTTTGCATCACACCGGATTGGATTGACATCCTAAAATACTACAACGACAGGATAGTGTTTTAGGATTAATTGACTAAAATCCTACTATCAATTTGGCGCCGTTGCCATACATACACGATCACAAGGAAATCAGAACCTCCTATTCAACGATAACATCGACCGTATTGCTCGCCAACTGATAGAACAGACAGAAACCGACACAATGGCTGACATTGTAGATGAGCAAGAGCAACCTACCAACATTGGTGCTGGTGACTTCCCTCACAACCACAACCACCGTCATGGAATTGTTCCACCTCCAATACAAAACAACAACTTTGAGATCTAAAGCGATCTCATTGCAATGGTTCAGGGGAACAAGTTTCATGGCCTGCCAATGGAGGATCCGCTAGATCATCTTGACTAGTTTGAAAGGCTCTATGGCCTCACTAAATTCAATGGAGTTAGTGAAGATGGTTTCAAGCTTCGCTTGTTTCCATTCTCACTTGGAGATAAAGCCCATCTGTGGGAAAAGACGCTACCCAAGAATTCAATCACGACCTGGGATGACTGCAAAAATGCCTTCTTGGCAAAATTCTTCTCCAACATCAGGACTACAAGACTCCGGAATGAGATATCCGGATTCACTCAGAAGCAAAATGAAAGCTTCTGTGAAGCTTGGGAGCGCTTTAAGGGTTATCAAACCAAATGCCCTCATCACGGATTTAAGCAAGCTTCTCTTCTCAACACACTCTATAGAGGCGTCTTGCCTAAGATAAGGATGCTGCTTGACACCGCTTCAAATGGGAATTTTTTGAAGAAGGATGTTGAAGAAGGATGGGAGCTAGTTGAAAACTTTTCTCATTCGGATGGCAATTACAATGAAGACTATGACAGAAGTATCCACACCAATTCTGACACTGATGACAAGCACCACAGAGATATGAAAGCTCTCAATGACAAACTTGACAAAATCCTCCAAGTGCAGAAGAAACATGTTCACTTTATCTCTGAAGATGAACCATTCCAAGTAAAAGAGGGAGAGAATGATGAGTGTGCTGAAATCAGCTATGTTCAGAATCAAGGTGGCTACAACATGGGGTAAAACAATTACAAACCCTATCCAAATCTGTCAAACAGAAGCACCAATGTCGCCAACCCTCAGGACCAAGTCTATCCTCAGCAGCAACAGCAGTAGAACCAACCCAAACTGTTTGTTCCTTACAAACAAAGCCAAGGGTTCATTCCAAAGCAGTAGTTTTAAGGAGGATATCAACAACAACAACAACAACCTGGTTTCACACCACAGCAACAACAAGCACCTGTGCCTCAGAATTCAGACATAATGACTATGCTCCAGTAGCTCATTCAAGGACAAGCCACAAGAGCAATGAAAATCGCTAAGAAGTTGTCCGAAGTAAACAACAAAGTCGACCGACAAGGCGTCGAACTTAACAGCAAGTTCGAATCAATGAGCACTAGGATGAGATGTGTGGAAGGCATCCTCGTTTCACCATCTGTTAACAACAACCTATGCCAGCTTCCAGAGAAAGCAATCCAGAATCCAAAGGAGTATGCCACTGCCCATGCCATCACTATCAGACATGATCGAGAGCTGCCAACTCGATATGTCCCTACATCAAACACTGAGGACAGTGTAATTCTAGAGGGGGAGGATTTTTATCAAGATGATTGTTTGGCTGACAACACAATCGAAGAGCTCAAACTCACCAGTCAACCCACTCAACCACAAGCTCCCCCACCTACTCGCTTTGTTGAAAAATCCGAAGCTGCAAAGACCAAAGACACAGTCTTCGTGCCACCGCCTTACAAACCTCCCCATCCATTCTCTGGTCGTTTTAAGAAAGTTTTGGTTGCAAAATACAGAGTCCTCCTGGAAAAACACATAAAGGATATGCCTGACGAGCACAAGTACGTGAAAGACCTGATTACAGAAAAGATCAAAGAAGTCCAAGGAATGGTGCTATTAAGTCATGAGTGCAGTGCCATCACTCAGCAGAAGATTATTCAAGAAAAGTTGGAAGATCCAGGATCTTTTACCCTACCATGCTCCATTAGGCAATTGACTTTCAGCAATTGTCTATGTGATATAGGAGCCTCAGTCAGCATAATGCCACTCTCTATGGCAAGGAAGCTCGGATTCGTTCAGTACAAGCCTTGTGACCTAACCTTGATTCTTGCTGATAGGACTTCAAGGAGACATTTTGGCCTGTTAGAGGATGTGCAAGTAATGATTAATGGAGTAGAGGTCCCTACTGATTTTGTTGTGCTTGAGATAAATGAAGAATCTAAAGATCCTCTAATCTTAGGAAGACCTTTCTTGGCTTCAGCTGGAGCAGTCATAGATGTTAAGCAAAGAAAAATTAATCTTAATCTAGGGGAGGATTTCAAAATGAAGTTTGAAATCAGGGACATTATGAAGAAGCCAACAATAGAAGGACAAACCTTCTTAGTTGAAGAAATGGGTCAACCAGCTAATGAACTGCTAGAGGAACTTACTGACAAAGATCCCCTTCAAACTGCTTTGACCAAAAGTAATGAAGCTGGATTTCTCTCCAGTGAGACCTTGAGCTATGAGATGTCATTAGACTCACACAACAAAGTACCAGGATCAGAGATCTTTAAAGGTGTCATTGCGTTAGAAAGAGAGGATGTTGCATTGAACGAGGAAGTCTCAATTGATACTCGACTAGAGTGCTCAACCAAACAGCTAAAGTCAAGCATGAGGGCATCAAATGATTGGTTGGAACTCAAGGAGAGGTCTAAATGGCACGACAAAGCTATTAGAGAGCTAACACACACTATGAAAGAGCTGAAGGATCAAGTCAAGGATCTCTATGGGAAAGCCAACCAAGCACCACTCGACATCAAGGACGTCCCAAATGATGAAGTTATTCCTATGGTTAGTAAAGAAGGATGTGAATTCACATTAGAACAGTCTAGAGAAGACGACTATCCAGATGATGAAAAAGGAGCTTACCAAGAAAGGGGCATTGAGTACTCAATTACAGACTTGTCACGAGAGCATGCTGAATTTGATGTTGTATCTACTAAGGAAGGAGAGGAGACGTCAATTCTACTCTATCACCCTCCTTGAGCCTAATGAGTGTGAGGAGTCAAGCTAGAGATTTAAAACAAGCTCACTTGGGAGGAAGTCCCATGCCTATCCCTGTATATAGTTTTAATTTTATTTTGTTACTTTTGATTTGTTTTGGTTTTGGCTTTGATTCTCAGGAAATAAATAACAGCTAGAGCAACAGCAGTGATGCAACCGAGTGTTCAAATAAAAAAATTCAAATTTTTGATGAATCACTCTATCGCAAGACGAGAGTAAAAGCTCGGGAGTGCGATCTAGTGGTTTTGGGTCAACATCTTTCTCAACGACAATGTCAAACCACTCGATCGCAACATGGAAGTGGTGTGATCGAGTGGTCTCCTAGTGGAATTGCCCAAACCACTCAATCGCAAGGAGAGGTGAAAATGCCCGACAGAACTTCAATGACAACCCGCCTGAAGACATGCCATCCAGCTGCCACGACATTCTCCCACCAAGGCAATTCACCTATCAACAAAGGGATCACACCATTCTGCAAGTTCCCGCAAGGCACTCGTCTCATGAGCCAATGGAACACAAGAGGAGGAAGAGTGCTAGAACTGTACATTCATCAAGCAAGGGTCAGAAATGTCGGGTCGGAGAACACATGAGCGTCGTGCTGCACAACCTGCTGGGGTTGCGATCGAGCACAATGACGAGGAGATGGCGGAGCCACATTAAGAACCGGTCATGCCTGCTGAGTACACTCAAGCAGATATGGATGACTACATCTCTAGGACATTCTACTGAGGTAACACACCAAAACCCTTTGTAAATACCGCTTTTGTTTTTGTTTCTGTGTTTATCTTGAATTCTTTCACAAATTTTGATTACACAAGGGACTGTGTAATTGAAGTTTGGGGGAGGGTTCAAGACGTATTTGACTTGTTTTTTGTGAATATCATTTGAGTCTGCATATCATCTAAGTCATAGAAAAAAAACAAAAAAAATTTGAATATTTTTGAAAATGAATTCCACAAAAACAGAGTGATCATTTAGTTGCATTACATTTAGGATCAAGTATAGAGTGTTTCATATAGGATTGTTGCATATGCATAGGGGATAATGAGAAAATAGCCTTGTAAGCATGATGATTCACTAAAATGAGTTATTAGTTCTCTGAGGCATTTGAACGACTTTGAAGTAAAACCGCACCATGTTTTATAGAAACCACTCGATGCATGTCATGACACCGTTTCCTGTCAATTTGAACTTGAATCTGACTTATAATGATCATGTTTGCATCGTTTTTGAACTCGTAGATAGAATACATATTTGGATTTTCTTTCACTTATTCACCACTCTTGTTAATCCAAGTAGCTGCTTCTATTATTGGAGTAGTTCCCCCACCCTTAACAAACCCTTCTTTCAAGCCATGTTATTTTGTGAGAGCATGTAAGGCCTATTTTCAGGATTGAGCTTGGTAGAACATGTTATGTTTGAGCCGACAAGAGTAGTATCTCATGTAGTTCCAATCCGCGTTTTCGGACTTGGTAGGAGTAGGTGGGAACTTATTTGCAGATTGAGATTGAGTGTGAAAAGAAAAAAAAACGAAAACTGGTTAGAATCTTTAGGAGAAGGAAGCTGAGAATCATATCGAGGTCTAGTGAATGTTTGGCAAGCATAGAATTGATAAGATATACTCTAGAAAAAATGGCAATAAAAACAGAAAGGAAAAGAGAAAAAAACAAAAATCATAAGAGCCATTAGAGTTTAAGTAAAACCAATTCACTAGATTAGACTCATAGACTTTAAGAAAAGCTTCTCCTTAAGAACAAGAGCCAAAGAAAAGAAAAGGAAACATTGATCCAAGAAAAAATCAAAATATGCCTTTAGTGCAAAAGAGTAGACTTATGATCATCATTGGGTTTAGAGATAGGACTATCTACTTGTTATTCACGGTTTATGTCATTGGGTAGATGGGGTGCTATTCTTGTATGCATAGGTTGGCACTTACCTTTAGCATTCTTCTAAAGCTCAGTCCTTTTTCATTGAAAGTCCCCTGCTATTAAAGTCTGAACCACTTAAAAGGGACCATCTTTGTCTCATAACCTGTCATTAGCCAAATGAGTTCACTAGCGATGCATATCTTGATTCATGTTTTCAAACTTAATGAATGTTAAAGGGATTGGTTGATCTTGACGCATTGTGCATTTGAGTGTAGGTTTGGATCATAATAGAGCATGGCTAAAGTTTTTAAGTAGAAGTCGATCACCTAACATCTTAGAACTGTTAGTTGGTACATTGATCTTAATTGTCATATCTCATGCTTTGGTTCTGAATCCCCAACTTCAAACCTCTCCTTCCGCTTATGTCTTCTTGTTTGCTTGAGGGCAAGCAAAGACTAAGTTTGGGGGAGTTGATATGTCTATAATTTGCATGATTTAGGCATTCATTCTTCACCACTTTGTCATTGTTTCATCCACATTTCATCTCATTAGGAGTCGTTTTAGTGTGTTTTGCATACTTAGGACGAATTTGCATTAGGATTGCATGTGCATTGCATATTTGGTTGTTTTCAGGTACTTTGGATGCTTTTGGAGTTCAAACAAAGGAGAAACAGAAAAGAAAGTCAGAATGCCCAATGACGCCTTTAGCAAAACTACTCTATCGTAGCCTCGGAGCCCTGCCAAGGCAAATCACTCTATCGCAACCCCGGAGAAGCCAGCACCTCAGTTTCACTCAATCGCAAAGCCGGAGGAATCACCCCATCAGAACCACTCGATCACCACTCGATCACCAGAAGGCCTATCTGCTCGTTCTGCACTCAACCAGACAAGCTAAGAACGAAGAAGAGAATAGAAGCCGAAGCAATCACTCGATCACCACCTCATGACATCCACTCGATCGCACTCGATCACAGGGTCGCTGGACCATTCAATCTCGACTTCACTGCATCTCACTCGATCGCAAGGCGGAGCCCCTGAAGCCCAGTTTGATCAATGACATACTCGATCACAGGGAGCTCATTTCAGCCCGTCAGATGCCAATGACACATTCGGTCTAGGATCATGACGTGAAGATTCGCTATATATTTAGTTTCCTTAATTGTTTCATTTCTCGCCTATATAAACTGCCTCTTAAGGTTTTTCCTAGGGCATTCGCTATTATCTGTTATTATCTCGCTTTTACATTTTTGCAACTTTGATAGTCGCAGTGTTTCTCCTGCGACTTTGTATTTTCACTTTCAAGTATTTGATATTCAGTTTTCGTCTAAGTCTTTCATCATTTCTGTTATCATGTTCTCAATCGTTGCTTTGCTATTGTCTTTGATTATGTCTGAGTAGTGAACTATATTTCTGAGGATGGGATAGATTAGTTGTGGTTTACTTGGTCGTTTTAGGTGGTTGAGTTTAGAATACTAGAATCCCTTCTGGATTAGTTGCGCTTATTGCTTGTTTCACTAGCTAATGTGGAATATGAGTCTCGACGTCCAGCGCTCAGAAGGCGTTTCATGGGCGTTGGATCCTATTAATTCCAGAGATATCTCACTCTACCCCAAGGGATTGGCTGTAGATAGGGTATTGGCTTTAACATGTTGATTCAATAATGCCTGCTTAGTTAGAGATGGCTAAAGGGATTTAGGTCAGTGTCTAGCTTTGCTTGAGGATTTCTATCACGGGAGTGAATTAATCTGTTGTTGAACTTGTTGTCTAGGGATCGCTTCTATGAAGTTTTGTCAACCGCCTGAATAGATTAAGGAGACCACACTATTCGATAACCCCATGAACTTGTTGGCTTGACTTAGAGCTTTCTGATCATATCTCATCTGTTTGCATCACACCGGATTGGATTGACATCCTAAAATACTACAACGACAGGATAGTGTTTTAGGATTAATTGACTAAAATCCTACTATCAATCTTCTCCAATTGCAGAAAACAAATCAGTGTCGATCGATACACCAGGGTGTCGATCGACACCAATTACTCTTGACGACTCTGTTTTTCCTTTGTCGAGTGGAATCGACAATTTCGCGGAGGAAGAGGAAACAATTCCCGATGGTGTCGATCGACACCCGGTTCGATTAGACAATGTGCAAATTCTAACTGCAACCAATTCAGCAAATCGGCGAATTCCCTTCCCCAAGAGTCCTAAAAAGTCAAGACAAGCCTTAGATGATGTTAGATGCAAGGCTATGATTGATAAGCTGATTGTTGAGATGTCTCTAGTTGAAGCTATTCATCTATCTCATACAATCATAAGGTATGTTAAGACAATGGTTACTAAGAATTTGACGAAAGAATGCATTGTTATGATGATTTCATAGCAAGGAAGCGACATTATTCAGGAATGAATCCCGAGGAAGCTACCTGATCCTGGAACTTTTGTACTTAGTGTCACCATTAATCAGGATTCCTTCCCAAGAGCTTTATGTGATCTCGGTTCTAGTGTGAATCTGATGCCTCGTTCAGTTGCTATGCGTCTTGGGTATTCCAATCTTGAGCCTACCTTTATCACTCTTGTGTTAGCTGATCGTTCTACCCGAATTCCAGATGGAATTCTTATTGATGTTCCCGTGATGATTGGAAAGAGCATGATTCCTACAAACTTTGTCGTCTTGCCTTATGAGAAGGAACCTAAGAGCATGCCCATCAAGGAGTCCTAATAATGGAATCCTTATATTTTTTTAGTAATAAATTTTGAAAAATTTGAAGTTTAGAATTTTTGTACAATCCTAAACTTTTTTCTTGTCCAATGGTAAGTTCTAAAAGTAGGTTTCTAAAAAAAAATGAAAGACAATAATTCATTTGCATAGAAGTTGTTGTCCGAATATTGTTATGTGCTCTCAAATCAAAATACATTTGCAATGACAAACCAAAAGAGATAATGTTGGTCTTCTATAAGTGTTGTCGTCGACGACCTACAGCTAAAAGAAAAAAACATGTAAATACAAAGCATTCCATAATCCAAAGCATTCTCTAATTCAAAAACTCAAAACTGAAAGAATTCTATCAAAAACAAGACTATCTGAACAAGGAAAATAAAAGTTACCTTAGTATTATGAAAGTAAAGAATGTTGTGAAAAAGATGAGAATCAGAGCACATATGACCTGGAAAAAAAAAGTACATAAAGCTGAAGCATGTAAATTTAAATTATGCATTTCATACCTTGACAATCTCACACGTCAAACCAAGATGAGCCTGATTTCATACCAAGTAAAGAATGCGGTGTGACCAAACCAAGATAAAAATAATTCATTCACTATAAAGAAACAGGAACATAAAAAACCTTAACAATTAATTCAAATAAAAACAATCCAAACACATCTCAAATTCAGATGTACGAACTACAATTCATAGACATAATATTCAGAGATTTCAATTGATAGACATATGACAAATACATTCTACATACAAAACATATAAAAAATTGATCTCATAATCGAGTGTGAACAAACAATCTACAGCCTATAAATCGTCTTCAATCATCACTAATAACCAAGAAAGAGACTGATTATGCATTCTTACAAACCCTAATTCGTTTACATCAAATAGCCCTAATTTATTTTGCTTGAATTCCCAATTCACGAAACTCTAATTTCAATAACATCTACCAACCCAAATTAAAGATAGAATCATACACAAACTTAAAGATAGAATCATACCTTTATCATGAGACTGGACCATGGTTTCAAACAAGACTCCGATATGATTCACAATCCTCTCCGATTAGGTTCACCAAACTCGTCGACGTTGAGCACCGTCGGTTGAGATGATGAGCACAGTGGATTAGAGACGACTTCCGGGCGATAATCTCTTCCGATTTGATCATATAAAAGCATGAAGATCTTCCGGCGATAATCAATCGTTCAATTGCACAGCCGAGTTCAAGAGAGAGAGAGAAATCGATAAATGAAAAAAAAAGGCAAAGAAGAAAAAAACTTGTTTTGTCAAAAAAGCTCAACCAATGAAAACATGCCACGTATCCGATCCTTAACATCATCAAAAATCCTAAAATTAGGTGCGATCCTAACATTTAATCAAAATTTTTATTTATTTTTTCTCAAAATTACTCAAAGATTTTGGTTAAGGATCTGTTAAGGCCCTCCCAATGGACCTGCTCTAAGGATCCATTAATCCTAGGGAGATCCTTGTTGCACACAGCTGGAGCAATCATAGATGTTCGACAAGGGAGCATAGGGCTGAATGTTGGTGATCTAACTATGCAATTCGATATGAACACTTTGGTCAAGAAACCGATCATAGAAGGGAAAACCTTCTTAACAGATCCTTTCACCTCCTCAGTTTCAGATAGTATTTGAGAGATGGAATTAAAAAAACCACTAGTGCGAGTTTTGGTCTCTTCCATAGAGGATAGTGCAGATTTGGACTGTGAAACTTCAACATATACTAAGCTGCTAGATGAGACCGAACATGTGATGCAACTTACAGTTGAAGAAGCTCTTCCATCTTTGACTTCAACGCCGACTCCTACTTCAGATTGGGATCCAGCCAAAGCTCCTAAAATCGAATTGAAACCACTTCCAGCAGGGCTAAGGTACGCTTTTCTTAGTGAAAATTCTACTTATCTTGTTATTGTGAATGTTTCTCTTAATCCCGCAGAGCTCACCTTATTCCTAAGCAAGCTGCGCAATCATTGCAAAGCTCTTGGCTACTCTCTTGATGACATTGCAGGTATATCCCAAGATGTATGCATGCATAGGATTCACCTTGAGGATGAGTCTAAGTCTTCAGTCGAACATAAGAGAAGGTTGAATCCGAATCTGAAAGAAATGGTCACGAAAGAGATTATGAAACTGTTGGAAGCAGGGATTATCTATCCAATCTCAGATAGGAGTTGGGTTAGTCCAGTTCATGTGGTTTCTAAAAAGGGAGGTGTCACAGTAGTCAAGAATGAGAAAGACGAGCTAATTCCTACTCGGACAATCACATGACATCGGATGTGCATTGATTACAGAAAGCTGAATGCTGCTACCAGGAAAGACCATTTCGCCTTACCATTTATTGGTCAGATGTTGGAGAGGTTAGCAAATCATAAGTACTATTGCTTCCTTGATGGATACTCCGGATTCTTTCAAATCCCGATTCATCCAGATGACCAGGAGAAAACGACTTTCACCTGCCCCTATGGTACATTTGTTTATCGGAGAATGCCCTTCGGTCTTTGTAATGCTCCTGCGACATTTCAGAGAGGAATGATGTCTATCTTCACAGATATGATCGAGGATATCATGGAGGTTTTCATGGATGACTTTTCAGTTTATGGATCATCATTTGAGGATTGTTTAGAGAATCTCTGCAAAGTGTTAGCAAGATGTGAGGAGAAACATCTAGTTTTGATTTGGGAGAAATGTCACTTCATGGTACAGGATGGAATAGTTCTAGGACACATGATTTCTGAGCATGGTATAGAAGTTGATAGAGCTAAGATTGAGGTCATGACGAGTCTTCAAGCGCTGGATAATGTCAAAGCAGTGAGGAATTTCCTTGGACATGCTGGTTTTTATAGGAGATTCATCAAAGACTTCAGCAGAATCGCAAGACCATTGACTGCTTTACTCTGTAAAGAAGTCAAATTCGAGTTTACACAGAAGTGTCATGATGCATTTCAGCAGATAAAACAGGCCTTGATCAACACACCAATTGTTCAGCCACCAGATTGGGATTTACCTTTTGAGGTAATGTGTGATGCAAGTGATTTTGCAGTTGGAGCTATTCTAGGACAGAGGAAGGATAAGAAACTTCATGCAATCTACTATGAAAGTAGAACTCTTGATGATGCTCAAAGGAATTATACAACTACAGAGAAAGAGTTGTTAGCTGTGGTGTTTGCTTTCGAAAAATTCAGATCTTATCTCGTTGGATCCAAGGTTATTGTTCACACAGATCATGCTGCCTTGAAGTATTTGATGCAAAACAAGGATGCTAAGCCAAGACTTTTGAGATGGATTTTGCTTCTTCAAGAATTTGACATAGAAGTTAGAGATAAGAAAAGAGTTGAGAATGGTGTATCTGATCATTTGTCACGCATTAGGATCGATGATGATGTCCCTATAAATGATTTCTTGCCTGAAGAGAACATATACATGATTGATACAGCTGAAGACGATGACTACAAACGTGACAGGTTGCAGGATCGTGCTTCAGTGTCGAACGACACACCCATTATGACGATCGACACTCATATTTCAGAGGAAGTTGATATTTGTAGTTGCGCGATGGTGTCGATCGACACCCTTGCACCTGTCGATCGACACCCTTCTAAATCGACAAGAAATTGGTCACCAACCGAGAATTGCACCGTCACAACGGTCGAGAAAGATTACCCATGGTATGCTGACATTGTTAATTACCTAGCTGCAGATGTGCAGCCTGATAATTTTACAGATTACAACAAGAATAGATTCCTACGAGAGATTAGGCGATATCATTGGGATGAGCCTTATCTATATAAGCATTGTTCTGATGGAATTTACAGGAGATGCATTGCTGCAACAGAGGTCCCTGATATACTATCGTATTGTCACAGCTCTAGCTATGGTGGTCATTTTGCAACTTTCAAAACAGTATCCAAAGTTCTTCAAGCAGGCTTTTGGTGGCCTACAATGTTTCGGGATACTCTGGTCACAATAGGACCCTTGTCAGAGAAGGGGAAAGATCACCAAGCGTAATGAGATGCCTCAGAAATTTATACTCGAAGTCGAAGTATTCGATTGTTGGGGTATAGATTTCATGGGACCATTCCCACCTTCCAACAAGAATCTCTACATCCTAGTAGCTGTGGATTATGTCTCCAAATGGGTAGAAAGCTATAGCTAGTCCGAAGAACGATTCAACGGTTGTCATGAAACTCTTCAAATCTATCATCTTCCCTCGTTTTGGAGTTCCACGCATAGTCATTAGTGATGGAGGTAAGCATTTCATTAACAAGATTCTTGCGAAATTGCTTTTACAGTATGGAGTCTAGCATCGGGTTGCTACCCCCTACCATCCACAAACAAGCGGCCAAGTTGTAGTTTCTAACAGGCAAATCAAAGAGATTCTTGAGAAAACAGTGGGTAAAGCGAAAAAGGAGTGATCCTACAAGTTAGATGATGCACTGTGGGCCTACAGGACAGCTTTCAAAACTCCGCTTGGAAGCACACCTTTTCATCTTCTATATGGTAAAGCTTGTCATCTTCCAGTGGAATTAGAGCAAGCAGCTTGGGCAGTCAAGATGATGAATTTCGACATCAAATCAGCTGAATGAGCTTGATGAAATACGAATTCACGCTTATGACAACTCGAAGCTCTACAAGGAACGAACAAAAGGCTACCACGACAAGAAGATCCTTACTCGGACCTTTGAGCCTAATGACCAGGTACTTCTTTATGATTCTAAATTGACATTATTTCCTGGCAAATTGTCTTCTCGTTGGACAGGTCCCCTCACAGTTCACTCGGTTAGGTCATATGGAACAATCATTCTCAAAAATAACAATGGCAAACCATTTGCTGTGAATGGACAGAGATTCCAGTAGAAAAGCCTTTGGATCTTCAGGACCCACCTGTTAATTAAGCAACTGCAATGTCAAGCTATTGACTATAAACAAGCGCTTAGTGGGAGGCAACCCACTGGTAAGTATTTCTCCTTTTATTCATTTCATTCATTTGATTTCTAACTTAGGATTTTTTTTATTTTATAGAAATATTCAGATTAAAAAAAAATAAAAAAAGCGTGTCGACCAAAAACGCGATGGTGTCGATAGACACCCTCATTTTTCAGGTAAGTCGTTTTAACCTAAAACTTCATCTTCTTCATTTCATTTTTCTCAAAACCGCCGAATTCACTAAAACCTCCATAGATCCTTCGATTCTTCACCATTTCTCGTGATTTCAGGCTCTAAACTCAATAGAATCTCACCCTCTATCTTCCCCAAGTATCAATTCCATCGATCTACAAGATGACAGGCCAGAAAAAGAAGGCTAGGAAGAGCGTCGGACCTTCCTCCTCCTCCACCGTCCCTCCACACCGCCGACGCTTCTCCACCGCCGTCGGTCGCAGCCCTTCTCAACCGGAATCCGAAGCTGCAGCCCCTCAACCTCCTATTCATCGATTTCCATGGCCAAAGCATCCAAAAGAGAGAATTCCTTCTCAAAGGGGTTGGGAGAAAGATATCAACAAGGAATTCACTAAAGGTGACTATATCAATCGCCCTTTTCTCCAGATTGGGATGATTATGATACTCTATTCTATAATGCCTGGATGAATGTATAAATTTTGCCTACTCGATTTGCGGATTTCGGTTTGATGCAGCGTTTGCAGATAGAGAAATCAGTTTTAGGGCTGCTAGATGACGTAAGTTTGGGAACCATCTGTTGTAGGCAGTACGATCTGTATCATGGCCTCTGTTAGGGTTTCTTATTTGCATGACAGGAAACGCAACGGTCAGGAAGGAGCTCTTATCTTCTTCATTTGCGGTGTCAGATACAGTTTACCACTGCGAGATTTGGGTGACATATATGGGTTTGACAATGATCTCAATGGAGTTTCCCTGCCTGGTCAGTTTAAGGATTCTCAGATTTTCTAGAGCAGTTTTGGTAATGAAATTTATGATTCCAAGGACGCAGTTCACTCAGAGATCCGCCACCCTGTTCTACGGTATTTGGTTAGGCTGATTAGTAGCACACTGTTGTGCAAGATGAAGCCTGGCAAGATGAGACTCTCTGAGTTGTTACTGCTCTATCACGCTCTTCATGACTTCTTTCCTGAAAGCCTTGGATTTGAGCAAGTTGACCGTAATGTCAACTTTGGTGCTGTGTTCGCTCATCACTTGGTTCCTCCACCCATCCCGATGGAGCCACAGGTCTTTCAGCAGTACGTCGTTGACAGCTTCAAGACCGTCTGGAACGCCATAGCTACACTTTCTCGCTGCGGTTGTGTTGCCCCCAGTCGTCGTCGTCGTCGCTCTCCCACACCCACCTCCGGCTCAGAGCATGAGGACTAGCCACCCTCCTTATCGTGTTTTATTTTCTAACTTTGTTTCTGCTTTATTTCAGACTATTGGTTATTTGTTTTAAAACTTGTTGCACTTATTTTCTTATGCTTTGTTGGAACTATTGATGTGTGTTTTAGTGATTTAACAGTCTAACTGGAGGATCCATGTGAAAACACTAACCAAGGCTCTACAACAATGAGCAGAATTCACAAAGCAATGTGAAATGACCAGAGTGTCGATCGACACCATCATGGTATCGATCGACACCACTCTCAGGTGGCAACTCACATTTACTGACTTTTTAACTTTTGACTATTTCTCTTTCGATTCCTCTAGCTTAATAACTCTGGGGACAATGTTACCTAAGTCTGGGGGAGTCAGTTACTAACTTCATCTTTTCTTTTCTTATGAGTCAGTTGTGTCATTTTAACTTAGATAGTCATTTTATTGAGTCAAAACTTTTGTCTGAAATTATGATCTATCTCTCGAGTTTATTCCCTGGATTGTTTAAGTACTGCAGATTCAAATCAATCCGACTAATGAAAATCCCAGAAGGCCAATCAACAAACTTAAGGACATCCATTCCCAACATAATCCACAAAAGCTGGAGCTAATCTCACGGCTCTTCCTTTTACCTCATCAAAACGATTAGTGCTCATAGGACTTGACTCCTTGTTCGTACCCGATAGATCGACTAATATGTTAAAAAGAAAGTGTTCCACTCCCCAAAAAAAAGAAAAAGAAGATAATAAATAAAGAAAGATTGAGAAGACTTTCAGATAGTGTATAGGGGTAGGAATGTTTCGTATGACCCCATTATTATACATTATTTGGAACGATCAATTACAAAAGTTGGAAAATGCCGAGGGTGTCGATCCAGTATGCGAGTTCCCCTTTGTTTAGTCTCTAAGAAGAATAAGTTTGGGGGAGAGAAAGAACACCAAAGAAAAAAATAAAAGAATGGTCGATTTACCATGGTATAGTTCAGGAATGAGTCTAGAAGGTTCTTAAGCATTCACTTGATTGATGAGACCCAGCGATGATAGCCTAGTTGATATAGTTGAGTGCTTTGGTATGGAATTTAGGATGTTGTGTGGGCTAGCAGAGAATTACATGGTGGTCAGGATTTGATTAGAACTGTTTATTTCATGGATTTGGTTTGTATGATCAAGGTAATAAACCAGAGAGATTGGGAGTTTCTATGTTTTTCAAACCTCTTTCGCAGATTCAACCTTTCTAACACAGTTTAGGGGAATTGATATGTCCCGGTTTTTACTGATTTCTAACACAGTTTCAGAATAATTTTTAGAGATCTCTCTAGTCTTTTTCGTACGATTTAAGTCATTCCAGGTACACTCACACATCTGGGAAACATGGAGCACAATAAGGAATTTTGGAAGCTTTTCAGCAATAAAGATCTTGAAGGACGTCTTTCAGAAGCTGGTGTCGATCGACACCACACCTGTGTCGATCGACACTCTTGTCGCTGCCAGGAGAATATTCATTTTACACCAAGTCTTTGAGAAGCCCTGAAGTTTTCCTTATTTTCAAAATAGTCCCTGCACGTTTTTAGAGTTAAATACCTAATAGTTTGGTCATTGTTAGACCTAGTTTTTGTTCTTGAGCTTTTGTTACACTTTAGAGAAAAGAATCCAATCCCTAAAAAGAGAGGATTCTGAACTCCTTTGCTATTATTCTTAATTCATCAATGAAAACTATTCAGATTATGATTTGTGTTTCTATTGTAATGTTTGAGTAATCACCTTGTTGGGTCTACGGAGTCTCAATAGGGATTTAGATGGATTAGTAGATCGAAAACCCCTTAGGATTATTCTTATAGTTCTTCATCTTGATTATTCTTAATGCTAGTTTTAGATTGATCACCTAGAACTTGATATTAGATAATAGGTATTCCCGCCATAGGTATTTGTTATTTGAACCATCATAGATGAGCCTAGGCATTTAAGAAAAAACAGGTAGGTTCATAGAAGGGCTCTGGTTTAGATACTAGGTGAACTATTCAAGCTTATTAACAATGCATGCTTTAGCATAGGATTTCTCGGCTTCTCCGGTTATCTTAGTTGTAAGTATAGAGAGTTTTGCGGAACGCCACTGATTACTCTAGAATTATAGTTTGAGTATGAGAACGGTGCGATAACAATCCTGATATTATCTAGATCTACAATTTATCTATCTCCCGAGATAATTCCTTAGACCTGACGCTTTAATCACTTGAATCTACAACTCATTTACTTGCTTATTTGCCTTTAATATTCAATTACTTCATTTAGCTTATTAAACAATATCATAAGTCTATTGTGTGAACATCGAGAGCTCAGTGGAATTCGACCCTTAAGTGCTAACGACGATCTCTTAATTGAGGGAGTAAGCTTAAGGCAATTTGAGCTATATCAACTACCAAAGTCAATAAGCAGTCTAACCAATCTCTAGGTCTAAAGTCTACAAATCTCTGGAATTCGTAGATTAGGCATCCATTTGAACGTCTTTTGAACGTTGGATACCTATGGTCAAATTTCTACATTAGCCAACGAAAACCGCATAGGGGCCAACGAATCCAGAAGGGATCTAACCTAATCTTAACAACCTGACTAACCTAGATATTACCCTAATCTAATCCATCCTCAAGAACACTAATCACTACTCAAGTAACATAACTAAGAACACAAACCCAGAAATTACTGAAATCATATCAAAATATAGATCTAAACAAGCTAAACAACTTTACTCAAAGAACTAAATGCAAAAACAAAATAGATTAAGAGTAATTAAGGTTTCAAGATTCAGAAACACAAAGAAAAACTAAGAGATAAAAGCTTGATCCTTTGGACAAACCCCAAAGAACCTATTTCTACTAAAATCTCAAAAACCCTAGATTCACTAGAAGATAAGAGACTTGAGGCGGTTTGGATGGATGCTCGATCTTGGGGATCGAGTAAAGAGGGTGTTGCAAAGTCTGCGCCTTTGCCTCCATGCTCTGAGTGATCAATTGGTCGAGTAGTTGCTTCTTCCTCTCCTATTCTTATGCTCAGATGTCTGGTTGAGTGGGGAATGAGGAGGATCAGAAGACGCTTTGAACGATCAACAAGTCTTGTAGAGTATGTTGCCCTTGATCGAGTAACTGGTCGAGTAGAGAATCGAGTAGGGGGTCGAGTGGTTGTCTGTTGCTTCCTCTGTAGCTGCCTTGATAGAGTGACTGGTCGAGTAAACTGCTTTGCTGCTTCCCCTCTGGTGTTGATAGAGTAAAGGGCCGAGTAAACTGCTTTGCTGCTTCCCCTTTAGTGCGCTATAAAGCTTCCCAATATTAATCAGACTTTTGGTGTTATGTTCGTGTATGGTCGCAACTGTGAGGTGGAAAGAAGAGAGCTCTGGTCTGATTTGTGCACTCTTGCCATTTCGTCTCCGCTTAGTAATTCTCCTTGATTGCGGCAGGAGATTTCAATCAGATTGCTTCCATAGGTGAGCATTACTCAGTTGATTGATCTTCCAAGCAAAAGGGTGTTTTACACGTGGTTCAATCATCAAGCCGAGAATCCTATTATCAGGAAACTCGAGAGAGCAATTGTGAATGACCTGTGGCTGGCCTCCTACCATAGTTCTATGGCAGTGTTTGACCCTCCGGGGGACTCTGACCATGGTCCTTGTATCATTCTATCGAAGTCCAGCCGGAAAGATAAAAAAATCCTTTAAGTACTTCTCCTTTCTGTCTATCCACTCTCAGTTTTTTTCTCGTATTTTGGCTGCATGGGTAGGTGAGATTACAGTTGGCTCTTACATGTTTTCTCTTGGGGAACATCTTAAGGTTGCAAAGAAAGCTTATCGGGTTTTGAAGAGGGAAGGTTTCAGTAACTTACAATAGAGAACGACAGAGGCCCTTGCTAAATTGGAAGAGATTCAGTCCTAGTTGTTGTTTGCTCCGGTTGATTCGCTCTTCAGGGCTGAGCACGTTGCGAGGAAAAACTGGAATTTTTTTGCTAAGGTATTGGAGTCTTTTTTTCAGACAAAAGTCCAGAATTAAGTGGCTCGAAGAAGGGGATGCCAACACCCAGTTCTTCCATAGAGTTGTCCTTCCTCACCAAGCTAGAAACATCATTCGTTATCTTAGGAGGGAAGATGGGTTGAGAGTGGAAAATGTTGACCATGTTAAGGACATGATTGTGACTTATTACACCCATCTTTTGGGAACGGAGAGCTCAACTTCTACCCCTTACTCGGTGGAGACTCTCTGGGAAATTTACCCCTTTTAGTGTGACTCTACTCTTGCTGAAAAGCTCATTGCCATTCCATCAGACGAGGAAATCACTCAGACCCTTTTCTCTATGCCTAAAAACAAGGCTCCTGGTCCGGATGGGTTCCCGGCTGAGTTCTATTGGGATTCTTGGTCAGTAGTGAAGGAAAGCACTGTTGCGGCAATTAGAGAGTTCTTTACTACAGGGCACCTTCTCAAAAAGTTTAATACCACGGCTATCACTCCTATTCCTAAGGAAATTGGTGCTGATGTGCTCTCAAAGTTTCGCCCTGTTTCTTGTTGTAAAACAATCTACAAGGTAATTACTAGACTGATTTCCAAGAGGTTAAAGCTCTTCATTTCTCAAGCAGTCTAGGGGAATCAGGTTGGTTTTATCAAAGGTCGTCTTTTATGTGAAAATGTTTTACTAGCCTCAGAGTTGGTTGAGAACTTTCAGGCAGATGGGAAAGTTACCTGTGGCTGTTTGCAAATTGATCTCTCTAAAGCCTTTGACAATGTCAATTGGGAATTCCTCATCAACATTCTTATTGCTTTGGACTTACATGCTGCCTTCATCAGTTGGATTAAGGTTTGCGTCCAAACTCCATCATATAGTATTGCTTTCAGGGAGGAGCTAATTGGGTTCTTCCAAGGGAAACACTACAGGAAAACAGGTGATAAACGACTTACACAGCAGTCGCATAGTAGTCGTAAAAAATGATAATACGACTAATCGGCGACTAAAGATGCTAGTCATTATTACATAGTCGCTGAGTAAGGTAGTCGTGAATTAGTCGTTGATCGACGACTATATTACGACAAAAACCCAATCAGTACAAAATCGTCGTTGTATAGTCGTATAAGATTGGCGACTATTTAACGACCATTGCACGATTCATTGTCCTGTACAGAGCGTGTGAAACACGTAGTCGTATAATAGTCGTATAAGTGTTTATGACGATTTGACGACTACTGGACGACTAATTCGATCAATGTAAGGAAATAATTCTCGTTGTCATATAATAGTCGTATAATGTTTTACGACTATTATACGTCTAATGGACTATTATATTGTGACTAGGTTGGTTAGTCTGATAATAATCGGTAACTGTTGTGACTATTATACGACTATTTTACGTCTAATTTGCTACCTAAATACGACTATTGTGCGACTACTGGTTTTGTCCGAATAAGAATTTGGTCATCGATTGTTGGGTTTCTTGTTTGTTGTTTAAAGTTATGGTTTGTTCTCGTTTTTTATTTGAAATGCTATAAAAGATGAAAAGACATACTTGTATATATAGAAAATCAAGTTCAAATACACATACAATTATCTTATTTATTACACAAACAACTTATTCAAATAAACATAAGTTCAAGTAGTGTTTGGGCAAAGATAATCTAAGGATCATTAGGTGGAGGACTTGGTAGACGTTCTGTGGTTGTGGTAGAGTGAGTGGCCATGAAGTCCAAGAACTGCGGATCGGTTTGGCGGAGATACTTCTCGACTAAAGACAATTGCTCGAGCTTGTCATTTTGCTCAGCTGTGACTCGGGCTGACTCAGCTTCTCGGGCATCTCAGCATCTCTCTTCTCATTATATGCAGCCTGCTCTTCTATTTTCCTTTGAGCTTTCTGCAGCCATTCTTCTAGGGCTTGAAAGGATGATGAGGAACCGGAGTGTTGGCGGTTGGCACTGCCTAGAGTGTCTTTTAGACATCCAAGTCCATAAGGATTGCCTCTTGAATCCCTTTCTGTGGACTGCAAGAAATAGAGGAGAAGCTCATTAGTGACAGAATATTAATTGGACTCTTAAAGTCATAATTAGACTACAACATCTTACCTCGAGAAAGATGGCTGTATAATCATCTAGTGTGTCTGTAAAGTTCTCGGACATAGGTCCCGGAATGAACCAAAATTAATGTAGACTTACATATTCACTAGCTACAAGAAAACAGACAAATAGTTACATGAACCAAAATTAATGTAGATTTACATATTCACTAGCTACAAGAAAACAGACAAATAGTTACATGAACCAAAATTAATGTAGACTTACATATTCACTAGCTACAAGAAAACAGACAAATAGTTACATGAACCAAAATTAATGTAGACTTGCATATTCTTTAACCCATAGATGATATTCTTCAGCTCTTCTGACGTAGAGTTCTTTTTCGGCCAAGGATGGATATTTCGCAGAAAGATAATTCTCGAACATACAGTCTCAACAAAAAAAGACAAATAAATCAAAGTGATCTTACCTATGAATAAATCAAAGTGATTAAAAATACCTCTCAAATGGTTTAAAATAGTCACAATTTCCTAAAATATATGCATGTGCATTTTGGTAATCTTTCTCTAAAAGCCATTCTACATGCATTGAACCACTTGGACGGCCGACCTGCATAAATATGTTAGGTACTCCAGGGACATGATATACAGGAACTTCACCTTCATCGAATCTTGTTAACCTGATACATATAATTTAATTAAGATCGAAGTAGTATAGCAAATTGTTAAATAAATAAAGGTATTTACCTTGATTTTGTTTGTATATGATCGGCAAAGTAGTGCTCTGAAAAATAAGCAATCTCGTCATTGATATATGACTCAACAATTGAACCTGCAGCATATCTTTTGTTCTTTGCTTTTCCTTTCAACTTTTTGAAAAACCTCTCAAATGGATATATCCACCTATATTGGACAGGGCCACCCAATTCAGCTTCGTATGGGAGATGGATAGGTAAATGTTCCATAACATCAAAAATGATGGTGGAAAGATCTTTTCCAAGTTACAGATGATTAAAACTATGTTCTGTTTGAGAATTTGAACGCGACTTATCTGTAAAGTTCTCGAACATAGGTCCCGGAAAAATGCTCCAATTCCTAAAATATATGTGCAAGTTAAATAATTACATAAAAACATGTTAGTATTGTACCTGATAATGCAAGGTGGACATTCCGGTCAAGAAGTTCAGCAAAGATAAATGGAAGTAGTCGCTCCATAAAAACATGACAATCATGACTCTTCATGCCTGAAAACTTACCATTCTCCAAATCTACACAACTAGCCAAATCTGAAGAATGACCATCTGGAAATCTAACATCATGTTTCACAAATTGAAATAAACTCTGTTTCCCTTCTTCTATCAATGTATACGCTGGAAAAGGAGTTTTACCCGTACTATCAATATGTAAGCCTGGCCGAGAACAAAATTTCTCAATATCCAATCTTGACATGATATTGTCTTTTGATTTACCTTGAACACTCAAGAGAGTGTTCATGATGTTGTTAAGAAAATTCTTCTCTGTATGCATAACATCAATATTTTGTCGAAGATTGAGGTCCTTCCAGTAAGACAACTCCTACAATATGCTTTCTTTGTCCCAATTATGTTCCTTCCCATAGCCTCGCATCTTCTTTTCATGACCGTTCCCACCAACATCTTTCGTTTTGGGTGGATTTACACTAGCCAACCGCTCGTAATAAACTTGCTCCCCTGTCAAAGATCCGGGTGGATACTCTCTAGAAGCGTCTCTTCCTTTGAGAAAGTCTTTTTTGTTCCTACGAGATGGATGACTATGAGGAAGAAATCTACGGTGACAATCAAACCAGCATGTCTTCCGTCCATTGGGTAGATAAAAAGACTTTGTACTTTCCATGCAAACTGGACAAGACAATTTACCATGAGTAGTCCATCCCGATAACATGCTATACGCCGGAAAGTCGCTTATCGCCCACAGTAGTACTGCTTTTAGATTAAAATTCTGACTTAATGAAACATCGTACGTATCGACTCCAGTACACCACAACTCTTTTAGCTCCTCAATAAGAGGTTGGAGGAAGACATCAAGACTAGCTCGAGGATGATTTGGTCCAGAATTCAGAATGGTAAGAAATAAGTACTTTGTATTCATGCACATACCAGGAGGTAAATTATATGAAGTTAGGATCACAGGCCACAATGAATGATTACGAGATATGCCAAATGGATTAAAGCCATCAATACACAACCCGAGATAAACGTTACGGGGTTCTTTAGCAAACCAGGTATGTAACTCTTGGAAATATCTCCACTCTGCCGCATCTGAAGGATGATTCATTTCTCCCTCCTTTGATTGGTGCTCAGCATGCCATCGCATAGCCGCAGCTGTCTTGTAGATACCACATACGACTATATGGTACTTTGGTTCTTCGACGGTCGTCCTTAGGCTTCCATCTTTGTGCGCCACAAAATCGACATTGATCTTCTTTTTCGTCTTCTTTCCAAAATAACATACAATTGTTCTGGCAAACATCAATCGTATGATATGGAAGTCCTAAATTGCGCATCAACTTCTCGGTCTGGTAATGTGAAGTGGTAGCCTGGTTTCCTTATGGTAAAAAATTTGTAAACATTTTGCAAACGGAGTCCACCAACTTTTCACTCATATTATACCCCGCTTTGTTGTGCATGAGTCGAGATGCTAATGATAACTGCGACTGCCCTTCACGACAATAATCGTACAATGTATTATTTGCACCTTCTAACAAGTCGTAGAACTTATTTGAATGGTTACGGACTGGCTCTTCTACATTCTTATAACTACCATCATGATGATAGTTATCATCATACCCCACGTTATCATCATAACCCACGTTAAAATTAAATGCATCGTTCACCATATCCACATATGGATCTTCTACAATATTACCCACTTCTTCATGATTCTCTCTAAAATACGTCCTATTCGTATAACTAGTTCCGATATCCATATTCAATTCTTCTCCATGCATGCTTATACCAAACATAATAATCAGGCATAAATCCTTGACTAAACAAATGACTACTAACTCTTCTACCTGAGATGATGTGTTTTTCATTCTTGCATACACTACAAGGACAATGAAATTTACCTCGACTACTCTGTACTATAGGCTGACTATTAGCGAATGTCATGAATTCCTCAACTCCTGCGACGTATTCGGCTGACAAATTCTCCGTCACTTCATCGAATCTCTTGTACATCCAATCTCGATAGAAACTGCCACTACCGCTGTAATTGTAGTTTTCCGCCATTATAGAATAAACTAAATTTCTATTTTTTTTCGTTTCAATCGTTTTTTTTTTCCTTTTGATTGTTGTTTTGATTTCTTGGTGAAAGAAGAGTGTCCTGAATTTTGATTATATATACGAATTTTTATGACTAATTTACGACTACAACAAACAAATTAGGTGTACCTACTTGGCAATGCGAAAACGTTTTCCAACTGCTTAAGTCGACTACTCTGCGACTAAGTTGCGACTATTTTACGATTGCAGAAATGTGTATTATTTTAGTCGCCAATCAGGCGACTAACTATCGTAGTCGGAAATTGTAGTCGTGCATTGGCGACTATGTAACGACAAACGTCTCCCTTCAATAATATAATAGTTAAATAGTCGTTAATAGACGAGTAGTTGCCGACTAACGAAGTTAGTCGTAAAATAACGACTATTTGACTACTAATGTTCAGGTTGTCGTATAGTTGTCGTAACACTGTCGTCAAGTAGTCGCCAAAAATGACGACGACATCTGTTGTCGCTTTTTGTAGTCGTTATTTGTCTGTTTTCTTGTAGTAAAAAGGTTATTAGACAGGGAGATCACAATGTCATCTCACCTGTTCGTGCTTGTAATGGATATTCTTGCTAAATTACTGGATAGGGGTGCTATCAATGGCCTATTCAATCTTCACCCCAGGTGTGTGGCTCCCTTTATTACTCATCTCAGTTTTGTAGACGACGTTTTGGTTTTCTTTGATGGGTCCATGAGCCCAGTTGCAGGGATTCTCAACATTCTGGAGGCGTTTAAGCTTGGGTCTGGACTAGGCATTAACAAGTCCAAAACCGCTCTTATGCTAGATGGAGGAGACTATGCCAGGTCTTCTTCTTTAGCGGCTACCTTTCGGATGAAACAAGGAGCCCTCCCAGTCAGATATTTAGGAGTGCCCCTAATGGCCCAAAAGATGAAAAAAAACATGATTATCAGCCTCTTTTGGATAGGATCAAATTTAAGTTCTCTACTTGAACTACTAGGCATCTTTCCTTTACGGGCAGATTACAGTTACTCAAGTCTGTAATTTATTCAACAATTAACTTTTGGGTTTCGATCTTCCTGCTGCCTACCCAATGTCTCACAAAGCTAGAGGAGATGTGTAATGCTTTTTTATGGAAAGCAGCTCCAAACTCCGTTTGAGGAGCAAAAATTGCTTGGGAAACAGTTTGTTCCCCTAAGGAGTGTGGCGGGTTGGGTCTTCGACGTTTGATAGATTGGAACAAGGTTATGGCTCTCAAACTCATTTGGTTATTGTTTACAGCTGCAGGGTCCTTGTGGGTTTCGTGGGTCAGAATTAATCTCATTAGACACAAATGCTTTTGGGATTTGAATCCGTCTTCCTCTGGTAGTTAGATTTGGAGGAAGCTTTGTAAGATACCACCTTTAGCGAGACCCTTCTTGATGTGTGATGTTGGTTCAGGTGAAACTGCAAGTTTCTGGCAAGACAATTGAACGAGTCTTGGTCTTCTCATTAATCTGACGGGGCCTACTGGACCTATCTTAGTTGGTTTGCCTCTGAATACGGAGGTAAAAGATGGCTTAAGAGGTGGTGTTTGATGGCTGTCTGCTAGTAGGAGTCGTAACCCCTCCATTCTTCTTTTAAAGCCCTGCTTACCGGTTGTGGGGAGTATGGCTGAGTGTACTAAAGATGATGTTTATCTGTGAAAAGTCGATGCTCATGCTCCTTCAAACTCGTTCTCTGCTTCAAAGACTTGGATGGCTCTTCACCCTCCGGGTGTCCAGGTTAATTGGCATAGATCAATTTGGTTCAAGGATCGGGTCCCCAAGCATGCTTTCATCTCTTGGGTTGTGGCTTGGAACCGTTTGCATACAAGGGATAGGCTGAAAAGTTGGGGTTTCTCTATTCCTGCAGTGTGTGTGCTCTGTAACTCAGGGGATGAGTCTAGAGAACACCTCTTCTTCAACTACCCGTATAGCAGCGCTGTCTGGACTTATTTCACTAGGTGTGTTGGACTATCTCCTCCAACGTCCTTCATGGCTTCTCTCCTCTGGTTGAAGACGGCTTCGACGTCAAAGAACCTATCACTTATAATCAAGCTCCTCTTTTAGGCTTCCATTTATCTGTTGTTGAGGGAGCGCAACTCTCGGATTCACACATCCTCATTTTTGAATCATACTCAGCTCATTAAGGAAATCCAGCTCATTGTAAGGGCCCGTCTTGATCCACTTTCTAGGAGGATGGGTCAGGGTCTTGTGGGTGACTCGCTTCTGATGACTTGGTTTGCTGTGTTCCAAAGTTGATTAGTCACCGCTTCTCTGTTTTGGTTCTTCTTCTTCGTTCTCTGTTTCAGGTGCTTTTTCTTCGGTCTCAAGCCATCCGCTGCTTTCTGTTCTAGGCTTCCTCCTTTCTTTGTTTTTGGGCCTGTGTGCTTTGTTGGCCTTTGGGCTTGTAAGTTTTCTTTCCTTTTTTATTTTTCTTTTTCTTTTGTGCATGTGTGCCTTGTTGGGCTGTTGCCATGTAACTTTTTAATGGAAATTTAAAATTAAAAAAAAATAAATAAGAAAAAATAAAAAAAGATGCTACCAAAGGCCAAGAAAGAGAAGGCACAGAGAGTGGACGTTGCACTATCACTCCTGATCAGACCACTGCTGAAAGATTAGGCATGACTAACTACACGCCGACTAGAATCACTCTCGTCTTCGCGGATTGTTCCAAACAAATCCCTGAAGGAATCCTTGAGGATGTTCCTGTTAAGGTTGGTAATTCCTTAATCCCTGCTGATTTTGTGGTCTTGGATTATGGAAAGGAACCTAAAGATCCTCTTATCCTTGGGCGAGCTTTCCTAACTACAGCTGGTGCTAGGATTGATGTGAAGAGAGGAAAGATCTCTCTTAACATTTGTGATTTGGAGATGGAATTTGGTATGGATGGTTCAGAGATCACTAGGGCTATCAGTAGCATTGCCTCCAGCCATGACACATCTCCTTAGACTGCTCAGAATCCCCAAACAAAGCTACACACAATGCTCCCATCAGCTCAGCTCGCCAATGAGAACTGCAGAGAATCGGTGTCGATCGACACCATCCCTCATGTCGATTGACACCCTCAGGTTTCACAGACAGAAGATTCTGCAAACTCTCTACAACCTACACCCATTGTGCACCTTTGTTCTAAGTTCTCTTCTATCTCTTCTCCTGCTTTACCTTTGATTAATTCTTTAGATTCTTTGAAGTCTTCTTCACAAGTTAACAAGCCTAGAATTCTTCGAAAGCTTGTTTCTCCTTTTGATATTGCAGGAAACGAGGAGAGTGTCGATCGACACCACCATGATTTTTGATCAACACCTGCAGCTGCCCAGACAGGATTTGTTTACACACCGCCTTGGAAGGCAAGGAGGCAGCAAAAGTCTTCCACCACTCCACCCACATCCTGAACTCCGCCAAGTCAAGCTATTGACTCTAAACAAGCGCTTAGTGGGAGGCAACCCACGGGTTTGATTTTTCTTTTTCTTTCTTTTATTTTCTTTTATTTTTGATTTATTTTTCTCGCTTTTTCGGATTTGAATGCCACTGGGGACAATGTCGTTTAAGTCTGGAGGAGGTTCTTATTAATTATGCGTTTATTTTTTATTCTTATTATTTCGTTTTTCAGTTTATTGAGTCATTTCTTTCATTCTTTTAAAAAAATACATTTTTCTTTATTTTAGTTAGGAATCATGATCTATATTTCTCTTAATTATTGTCTGGTTGATGAGTGCTACAGGTTCGACTCAGTCCGACTATTGGAAAGTCTAGATGGCAAACAAACAGACTTGAGGATATCCTAGTTTCCAACATAACCACCAAGGCTGGAGCTAATCTTACTGCTCTTTCTTTCACCTATTCAAACGGTTAGTATTCATAGATCTTGACTCCTTGTTCATACCTGATATTGAGACCAATGTGATAAAAAGAATGTGTCTCTCCCCTTATAAAAATAGAAAATGAGAGATTGACAGGATTTTCATATAGTGTATAGGGGTAGGAATGTTTCCTATGACGCCATTATTATACATTATTTGGAATGATCAATTGCAAAGGTTGGAAAATACCGAGGTTGTCGATCCAGTATGCGAGTTCTCCTTTGTTTACTCTCTAAAACGAATAAGTCTGGGGAGAGAAAAAACACCAATGAAAAATATATATATAAAGAATGGTCGATTCATCATGGTATAGTACAAGAATGAGTATAGAAGGATCTTGAATGTTAGCTTGTTTGATGAGACCCAACGATGAAACCCTGGTGGATATAGTTGTGGAACTTAGGTATGGAATTTAGAAAGTTGTGTAAGCTTGCAGAGAAGTACATGTTGGTTAGGATTTGATTAAACTTGTTAAGCATTTGGACTTAGTTTGGATGATCATGACAATAGGCTAGAGAATGTTGGAAGTTCCTTTGTTTTCAAAACCTCTTCCACGGGTTCTGTTTTTGTGATTTGCTTGAGGGCAAGCAAAAGCTAAGTCTGGGGGAGTTGATATAACCCTGTTTTTATTGATTTTATCTATGTTTTAGGTTTAGGATTTTGAGTCTTTTTGTTATTTCTCGAGTCTTTTTAGAGTCTTTTCAGGTATTCTATGCAGTGGGACAACAATGGAGATGAGGAGACATTTTGGAGCAAAAGCTAAGGAAAGGGAGCTAAGGATGATTTCAGATTTCAGATTCAGAGATCGACACCAGTTTCGGCCCAGAAAAGTCCAATACGCTTTCAAGTTTACAAAAGTGGAAATTTGCCCCAAAAGACTTCCCTATTTGCATTATTAGTCCCTGGACGTTTTATAGGGTTTATATATAGTTTTAAAGGTCATTGTTTAGACCTAAGTTCCTTTTATCAAGTTTTTAATCCCTATTTTCAGAGAGACATAAGCTAATCATCCGTTGTTCTTCAGAGATTCATTCAGTTCTCATTACAGTGAAGAGATCCTTTCATTCCCTAATTTTATTTGTTGTGTTTATGCTTTCTTATTCATTTATGTTGTTTGTTTCAATCAATCTGTCTGAGTAGTTTCTTGTTAGGAATTGAGTTTTTCATTAGGGATTCATATGGTTTAGTAGATCACCCCCTTGCTAAATTATGTGTAGAATTAATCTTAATGCTAGATCTAGAGTAATTAACTAGATCTTGAATCCAGACACTAGATATACCCACCATAGGTATATGTAGTTGGATCTATTATTTGATGAGTCTGGTTTATAGGTGTGTAATAAGAATCGGCCTATATACTAAGGTGAACAATTGAACTCGTTTAGAATGCATGTTTAGGTTAAAGATCTCTCGGCTTCTGCGGTTATTCTTAGCTATAGGCACAAAAGTTTTGCAGAACACCACCGGTTATTCCATAATTAAAATTTGTGTTTAATAATGGTTCGATAACAACCTAGCTTTCATTAGATCTACTAACCAATAGTCTCCTGAGAATACCTTGTTCCTACCTCTTTATTTTATCGTTTACAACCAATCAATCCGTTGTCTTTTTACTTTGTTTACTTCTTATTACAATCAATCTCTACTAGCTTAATCTTGACATTCAACTCATTGTGTGGACAAAAAAACTTTAAACCATATCATTATTATTTATATTTCTTCTGTTTAGACCTCTTTAAAATTGCAAATTCGTTTATAAATCTTTATTTGTTTTTTTATTTCGTTTGTAAACCCTTTAAATTACAAATTTGTATGTAAAATACTTAAATACTTCAAAGGATGATCAAAGTTATAGTTATTACAAAGTTATTTGCATTGTTTCGTTGAATGATGTTGTAGAATTATTCTTTGATGTTAAAGATTTGATCTTGAAAAATGCGCATATATAATTTGCAAGTTTATATACGATCATTATGTTGGAAACTTTTTATCTTTTTTTGATGATTACACTTGGATTATTGAGTGGTTATGGATAACGCTACCAAAATATGTTATAACTTTGATATTTTTATGCGTTACAATTGATGTATAAATCATTTGTAATAAGTACGTTATGTTTCATCGTATGTAAGAAATCGAGAATATGTGAAATTCTCTAAGCTATGTCGAATATTGGTAATTAACATTTCTTTTTGGAAATCTTGTATAGGATGATTGAGTGGTTATAGATATCGAAAAATGTCGAATTATTTTAGTGTTTAAAGTGTTATATTTTATGGATAAAATGTTTGTAATATACATGGGGTTCTATTATCCCTTTTTAAATTATTGTAACTGTTTATTGTTTTCTGAATTAATTTATTGGAGTTTTAATTTAATGTATCGATCTTATATCGAAATATTATTTTATAGAATAATTATTGGATTTCATTTTTACCACGATAACCACAAGAGATTTGATAATAAGTTTTTAATCAATTATTCTAAACACCAATCATGTCGTTGTAGTATTTTAGGTTCTCAATCCAAATGGGTGTGATGCTAGCAATCAAGATGCAATCAGAGTTCACAAAGTCAAGCCGAGCAATAACAGGTTTTGGGGTTTCTAGCAGTCCTAAGTGAACATGCAGGAAACAGAAATTCAAGCAGAAACATTAAAACACTCGACCAACACAGCTTGTTACCAAGCACAGGATTTGGTCGAGTGACAAATCGAGTAACAGACAGAAAATATAACAAGGATACTCGATTGCACAGACTGTTTCTAGACAATTGGGTGGTCGAGTATCAGGTCGAGTAACACGCATAAAATGCAAGAACTAAACAACAAGCAGCAAGATGCAGTAAATAATAGCAGAGTAAACAAAGAAATCAATTAGATGAGGAATTCCCGAGGATGGGGTAATTGAGTAGTTTCGTTTCCTCAGTTTACAAGTGATTGACATGCTCAATAAATTATCCCTAGACAACAAGTTCGATAACTAAATCTAAGTGCCACCGCAACAGAGACCCTCAAGTTAAACACGTCCCAAACTCTATCACCATTGACGAGAGCTAACCTAACAGGCATTACGAATCAAAAAGTTAAAGCCAAAACGCTCCATGTAACCAATACCTTGGTACATAGCCACAAATCTCTGGAATTAGTGGTTCAGACATTTCATCTAACACCTTTTGGGTGCGGAAATGGCTGGGCTCAAATTCCAGTGGATCAGAAAGCAATAAGCATTAAGAACAACTAATGTAGAAGGGATCTATAAATCAAACTCAACCACCTAGCATACTGAGAATTCTAAACTACTCTAACCCATCCTCAGAAACCTAGTCACTAATCAGACATCATTGTAGAAAGCATAAACGATGGTAAGAATGAAAACATGATAGCAACAGAGTAATAGCAAGATGATAACAGGATGAACAACTTAGTAAACAAAATGAAAGCAAATACTGAATAAATTAAGAGAAATCTGGATTACAAAATATCAATAACACACAGTGTCTGCGGAAGAAAACTTTTTTCTCGAAAATATAAAGTACAAGCTACTTATAGCAAAATGTTCTGAAACCCTAATACTCAAAACGACGCAGTATTGGGACGGATTAAGAACGATACTCGACCTAGGTGGTCCAGTGATTGGTCGAGTGATTTGCTGGAGTCTTCTTTTCTTCCTTATGCTAGATTGTCTGGTTGAGTGCGGAATCGAGAAGACTCTTAAGCTGGCAGTCGAGTATGATGTCGAATGGTGGATGATGGTGGAACTCGACTTGGTGGTAGAGTGATTGGTCGAGTGAATGATGATGGTGATACTGCACTTGTTGGTAGAGTGATTGGTCGAGTGAATGATGATGGTGATACTTGACCTGTTGGTAGAGTGATTGGTCGAGTGAATGATGATGGTGGTACTCGACCATGTAGTCGAGTGGTGAATCGAAGCGGTGAAGGTAACTACTCGACCAGGGGGTCGAGTGGTGTTGTGAAGTGGTGAAGTCATCTACTCGACCTCGTGGTCGAGTGGTGGATAGAGTGTCGCGGTCGAGTGATTTGCTGTAGAAGTTGTGGCCGAGTATTTTAGGAACTCCAGGATGATGGTACTCAAGCTCGTGGTCGAGTATGTTGATTTGATCAGGTCCACCTCTTCCAATTAGCTCGCCAGCAGCTCCAAATCACCTGAAAACAACACAAATATGCAATATGCATGCAAAACTATCCTAAACATGCAAAGTGATGACAAATGGATGCTCAAAACGTGTAAATTGCACACTTATCTACTCCCCCAAACTTAGTCTTTGCTTGCCCTCAAGCAAACAATTAAGAACAAGCTAGAGGTGAGTTTTGAAAGCGGGGACTCACAAGCAAAGCATGAGATATGACAATTAAGATTAATGTATAAGCTAACAGTTCTAAGATGCGAGGTGATCGACTTCTACTTAAAAACTATAGCCATTCTCTGTTATGATCCAAATTCACACTCAGTTGCACAATATGTCAAGATCGACCAATCCCTTTAACATTCATTAAGTTCATGAACATGAATCAAGATATGCGTCGCTAGTGAACTCATTTGGCTAAGGACAGGTTATGAGACAAAGATGGTCTCTTTAAGGTGGTTCAGATTTTAATAACAGGGAACTCTTAATGAAAAAGGATTGGGCTTTAGAAGAATGCTAAAGATAAGTACCAACCTATGCATACAAGAATAGCACCCCATCTACCCAATGACGTAAACCGTGAATAACAAGTAGATGGTCCTATCTCTAAACCCAATGATGATCCTAAGTCTACCCTTTTGCACTAAAGGCATATTTCGATTCTTTCTTGGATCAACTCATTTCCTTTTCTTTTTTTTTGCTCTTGCTCTTAAGGAGAAGTTTTTCTTAAAGTCTATGAGTCTAATCTAGTGAATTGGTTTTACTTAAACTCTAATGGCTCTTATGATTTTTGTTTTTTCTCTTTTCCTTTCTGTTTTTATTGCCATTTTTTTTAGGGTATATCTTATCAATTCTATGCTTCCCAAACATTCACTAGACCTCAATATGATTCTCAGCTTCCTTCTCCTAAAGATTCTAACCAGTTTTCTTTTTTTTTTTCTTTTCACACTCAATCTCAATCTGCAAATAAGTTCCCACCTACTCCTACCAAGTCCGAAAACGCAGACTCAAACTACATGGGATACTACTCTTGTCGGCTGAAACCTAACACGTTCTACCAAACTCAATCCTGAAAATAGGCCTCATATGCTCTCACAATAACATGGCTTGAAAGAAGGGTTGGTTAAGGGAGGGGGAACTACTCCAATAATAGAAGCAACTACTTGGATTAGCAAGAGTGATGAATAAATTAAAGAAAATCCAAATATGTGTTCTAGCCATGAGTTTAAAATCGATGCTAACATGATAATTATAAGTCAGATTCAAGTTCAAATTGACAGGAAAAGGTGTCATGACATGCAACGAGTGGTTTCTATAGAACATGGTGCGGTTTTACTTCAAAGTCATTCAAATGCATAAGAGAACTAATAACTCATTTAGTGAATCATCATGCTTACAAGGTTATCTCCTCATTATCCCCTATGCATATGCAACAATCCTATATGAAACATTCTACATTCAATCCTAAATGCAATGCAACTATATGAACACTCTGTTTTTGTGAAATATTTTTCTGAAATGTTTCAAAACTTTTTTGGTTTTTCTATGCTTTAGATGAATGCAGACTCAAGAGTATATACAATGTAACACACACTTCCTGAGCCCTCCCCTAAACTTAAATCACACAGTCCACTGTGTAACCAAATTTGGAAGAGAGTACTCATGACAAACCACATCACAGAAACAAAATAAAAACAGGAGATGGTATAGTACAATGGTGAAGTGAGGCGCTTACCTCAGTCAAGTTTTAATGGAGTTGGTCATCAATGGATGCATGTGAATTCTCCCAGCCCATTGAAGTGTCTCCCTGTTCTGTCTCAGCTCCAGCTCCCTGAGGGTACTCGAGCTCATCGCCTCTGCTACGGCCAGCACCGCCACAAGTATACTCGACCCCTCTTCTTCTACTACAGTCAGCACCGCGGTCGAGTGATCTTCTGGCGTGATTAAGCCAAAATAAGGTCGAGTATTTTTCATTGTCTATGGTCGAGTATTTTTCTTTGTCTATGGTCGAGTACACTGTTGTACTCTCAAAGCCAGAATCCACTTTACTCAGCTCTACATACTTATCTCCTGAAAACACTAATAACATGCATCAAAAATAACAAGGAAAAATAGATATTTGTACAAAGACAGACATGGGACTTCCTCCCAAGTGAGCTTGTTTTAAGTCTCCAAGCTTGACTTCTCATACTCATTTGGCTTAGGCTGGGTTGCAGAGAGGAGATGAGGTCTCCTCTCCTTCTTGAGTAGGGTGATCATCGTACTCATTAGTGTTTCTTGACAGGTCTGCAATTGAGAACTTAGTGGCCATGTCCTCGAAGTAAGCTTCTTTTTTATCAGGATAGTCTTCTCCACTAGACCATTCCAACGTGAATTCACATCTTTCTTTGCTGACCAGAATAGTGGCTCCATAATCTGGGACGTCCTTGATGTTGAGTGGTACTTGGTTAGCTTTTCCATTGAGCTCCTTGATTCGATCCTTCATCTCTTTCACAATATATGTTAGCTCTTGTATGGCTTTGTCCTGCCATTTAGATCTCTCCTTGAGTTCTAACCAATCATCTGACGTTCGAGTGCTTGCCTTGAGCTGTTCGGTCAAGCATGAGCTCTCAGGGAAAGTTGGAGGCTTCTTCGAGTTGTTGGTGGAATCAGTTGGTCGAGTATGTGTTGAACTTACTTCATTAGCTCTCATATCATTTGGTTTAGACCCCATCAAGCCCTTGTAAACCTCTGAACCAACTGCTGCCTTGTGTGAGTCTAATGACTTTTCAGAATTCAAAGTTTCATTAGGGAGATACCCAGCTTTACCACTCTTGATTAAAACAGTTTTTGAGTTATTTGCTTCTTCAAGTTCCACTAGCAGTTCATCAACTAGCCGATCCTTTCCCCAACTAAGAAGGTCTGTGCTTCTATTGTCGGCTTCTTCATAGCATCATTGATGTCAAACTTAATTTTAAAATCCTTCCCCATATTAAGATCAATCTTTCCTTGCTTAACACCTATGATTGCTCTAGCTGTAGCCAAAAAGGACCTTCCTAAGATAAAGGGATCTTTTGGTTCTTCATCCATGTTCAGCACTATGAAGTCTATAGGCACCTTCCACATTTCCAATCTTGATAGGCAAATCTTCTAATAACCCATGAGGTTGTCTAAAAGACCCATCATCCAAGATTAAGGAGATATTGCAATATTTATATTTGTTGAAACCCAACCTCTTAGCTACTGAGAGTGGCATGAGACTTACTGATGCTCCTAGGTCACAAAGGCATTTATTAAAAGTCAATGAATCTAAGGAGCATGGTAGAGTGAATGAACCAGGGTCTCCTAGCTTCTCTGGTATATCCTTCTCCTGTATGATGGCACTGCACTCATGGCTCATAATTGTTGTTTTCTAAACTTCTTGAATTTTCTCCATGATCAAGTCTTTCAGGAATTTTTGGGAATTTGGGATATGCGTGAGAGCATCAACAAGAGGTATCCTGGCTTCAACTTGTTTTATGTTCTTGGCAAAGATAGCTCTGTACTTATCTGCTAACTCTTTCTTGTGTCGACCAGGAAATGGAAGTGGGGGCTTGTAAGGAGGAGTAACAAAGACTTTTTCCATATTATTAGCAACATCTGGTTCTTCAACAGGAGCTAGTGATCGAGTAGTGTGGTCGAGTGGGGGCTTGTCTGTTGCGTTTTCAACTAAAGCTTCATTCTGACAAAAATCCTCCCCTTCTTGAATTTAACTGTCCTCAGTGATGGAGGTAGGGATATGTCGAGTTGGCAGCTCTCGATCATGGCAGATAGGGATAACATGAGCTGTGACATACTCCTTTGGATTCTGTATTGACCTCCCTGAAAGTCCTGTAACTTTGGGAGTAGAGGTAGATGTTGATTAGCCCTCCAAGTATCGGACTTTGGAATTCAAGGCCTCCACTTTTGCTTTCAGATCATTGTAGCTACAATGTCGCTTATGGTGTAATTCAGATATCTTCTTAGCAATCTCCATGGAGCCAGATGCTTGTCCTTGGAGCAGCTGTTGTAGCATTTGTTTCATGTCAGCATCAGGTGCAGAAGGACCTTGGTGTTGCTGTGGGGCAAACCTGGGTGGTGTTTGCTGGTAGTTCTCCTGAAATTGCTGTTCGGGAGCAAAGCCTTGATTGTAGGGAACAAAAGGTTTGTTCTGACTCTGCTGGCAATCGAGTATGATGTCGAGTGGTGGATGATGGTGGAACTCGACTTGTTGGTAGAGTGATTGGTCGAGTGAATGATGATGGTGATACTGCACCTGTTGGTAGAGTGATTGGTCGAGTGAATGATGATGGTGATACTCGACCTGTTGGTAGAGTGATTGGTCGAGTGAATGATGATGGTGGGACTCGACCATGTAGTCGAGTGGTGAATCGAAGCGGTGAAGGTAGCTACTCGACCAGGGGGTCGAGTGGTGTTGTGAAGTGGGGAAGTCATCTACTCGACCTCGTGGTCGAGTGGTGGATAGAGTGTCGCGGTCGAGTGATTTGTTGTGGAAGTTGTGGCCGAGTATTTCAGGATCTCCAGGATGACGGTACTCGAGCTCGTGGTCGAGTATGTTGATTTGATCAGGTCCACCTCTTCAAATTAGCTCGGCAGCAGCTCCAAATTACCTGAACACAACACAAATATGCAATATGCATGCAAAACTATCCTAACCATGCAAAGTGATGACAAATGATGAGAAATGGTATAAAACAGTGGTGATATGATGCTAAAGTGATGACAAATGGATGCTCAAAACGTGTAAAATGCACACTTATCAAGCTTGAATACTCTATTTTATATTGATCCAAAATAATTTACACGCTAGCATTATATTATGAAAATTTGACTATAAGATAAATCTTTGGAAATCGTGAAAGTAGCAAGAGTGTTGTCATTCACAAATCAAAAGGTTTAAAGTATTGTCATTCGCAGTGGCATAATCTTCTGGATGAATGCGTGTAAACAGACTAATTTTATTGGGTTTGAGATGGTGTTTGTCTTTATCTGTATATACGTTAGCTTATTCAAGTTTTGGACATATTTGGAAATATGTATAGAGTATAAATGACAAGTGAATAATGTTTCCACCATATATAGTTATATACAATCATATCTTTATTCGTTATCTTCACTAAACATTTCAAAATGAGAACACTCAAACGAAAAAAAAGCATCACTCACAAGAGTCGACGATCTAACTCTATATATCAGAAATTGTGTCATTTGTGTTAAGGTTTTGGTTTTTGGTAAGAAAATTTTGGGAGGTGATATAGCTCAAATTGCCTTAAGCTTACTCCCTAAAATAAGAGATCGTCATTAGCACTTAAAGCTCGAATTCCATTGAACCCTCGATGTTCACACAATAGACTTATGATGATTTCAATTAAGCTAGACCAATAGATTATAAAATAAGAAATAAAGAAAAGCAATAAGTATTAAGATGTAAATAAGATGGGAAAGAGTCAAGTTTAGGGTATTCTTGGGAGATAGATGATTAGTAGATATAGTGATAGCTAGGTTGTTATCGAACCGTTCTTAAACTCAAACTCTAATTTTGGAATAACCGGTGGCGTTCCACGAAACTCCCTGTGCCTATAGCTAAGAATAACCGGAGAAGCCGAGAGATCTTATACTTAAACATGCATTCTAATCAAGTTCAATTGTTCACCTTAGTAGATAGGCCGATTTTTATTACACACCTATAAACCAGGCTCATCAAATAATAGATCCAACTATAGATACCTATAGCGGGTATATCTATTGTCTGCATTCAAGTTCTAGTTAGCTAATCTAGAACTAGCATTAAGAACAATTAAAGATGAAGAATCCTAACAGATAACCTAGCAAGGGGGCAATCTACTAAATCATCTAAATCCCTAATGAGAAACCCTAAACCTAACAAGAAAACTACTCAAACATGGAGATTGTAGCACACAACATGATTAGAATAGAAATCTTATAAGAAAATAACAAGAGAAAAGAATTTAGAAAAATCTTCTCTAAAGGAAGTTTCCACACGGTTATGCTCCCAAGAACAAAATAGAAAAAGGGAATAGCCTCCCAAAGCTTACTTCCAAACAATGACCTAAAAACTATATATATAGGTTCTAAAAACGTGTTGGGCTTTATTTAAAAATAGGAGAAACTTCTGGGCCGAATCTGTAAATTTTCAAAACTTCAATAAGTTGCATCCCAAAATTACTATTAGGTATTCGTGTCGCTCAACACCAGGGGTGGTGTCGTTCGACACCTACATGCATTTTCGTCTCCGGATTGCTTCTGCAGCTTAAGCTTTCTGTTTTGCTCCAGAATGTTCCATAATCTTCAAATGAATCTCAAACATGTAAAAACCTGAAAAAAACTAGAAAAGACTCTAGAAATAACAAATAGACTCTAAAACCTATACCTAAAACATAGTTGAAAACACTGAAGCTGAGCCAGTACACTGCGGCAAATTCAGCAGGCCTCCTTCCCAAAAAGTTCGATGGGAGCTCATTTAAGATGTGGCAGAATTTCTACTTGACAACACTGAAGCTGAGCCAGTACACGCAGGAAGAGAAACCAATCCTCCCAGCGGACAACATGGACCCTCGTGCGCTTGCGAGTGTTCATGCGTGGGAACACGGTGATTTCATGTGTAAGGGATATATCCAAAGCCGCCTCTCCGATCCGCTGTACAATGTGTACTCTAATGTCGAGACCTCTAACGAGCTGTGGGATTCTCTTGATAAGAAGTACCAAACCAAAGATGCTGGATCACAGAAATATGCCGCGGCAAAGTTTCTAGACTACAAAATGGTGGACTCACGGCCTATGATGGTGCAAGTTGAGGAGCTGACCTGTCTCTTCCATGATATATGATATATCCCTATTTTCGCTGATTTTATCTATGTTTTAGGTAATGGATTTTGAGTCTTTATGTTATTTCTCGAGTCTTTTAAGTGTCTTTTCAGGTATCTATGCAATGGGACATCAATGGATATGAGGAGACATTTTGGAGCAATAGATAAGGAAAAGGAAGCTAAGGACGATTTTGGATCCGTGAATCAAGAGGAGTGTCGATCGACACACTCTTGGTTTCGATCGACACCAGTTTCAGCCCAGCAAAAGTCCATGACGCTTTCAATTTTACAGAAGAGGAAATTTGCCCCAGAAGACTTTCCTATTTTCATTATTAGTCCCTGACGTTTTATATTGTTTATATACATTGTTCTAGACCCTAGTTTCTATTATCAAGCTCTTTGGAAAACCCTGTTACTGAGAGACATAAGCTATTTATCCAACGTTTTCAGAGATTCATTCAGTTTTCAATACAGAAGGAGCTTATCAACTTGTCGGTCTTAGACTTGGGAAAACTTGAACGAACCAACCGAAAAACTCAGAGATTAGCAATGGCTGACAGAGTCATCACAGCTGATGCAGAAGGAGTTTTAGAGATGAGAATGGGCAAGCCTACAATGAGGCTGGTCAGAGATTGGATGATCATGGACTCATCCTACCTGAGGACGCCAATGAAGATCAGGCGCGCCTCAATGCGCAATTAGCTACCAGAGACGGAGCAGGGCTTGCTGTCGATCGACAGAACAGAGGTGTCAATTGACACCTTCAGGAGTAGAATGAAGACGAGATTGGTGTCGAACGACACAACAGAGGTGTCGATCGACATCAATCCCAGATTCCTGCAGCTATTCCTCTAGCTGCGGAACCACGTCGTACTCTCAGGATTTCAATAGGCCAGATCTATTCTATGCTAATCGATCAGCGATCGTACCCCCACCCTTCAAGAGGAGCGACTATGAGCTGAAGCCTGGCTACTTTGCTTTAGTTGGCCAACATCCTTTCCATGGCTTATCTCATTAGCAGCCAATGGACCATATCGAGCGTTTTGAGGACCTTGTTCTGAGCATCAAAGCTAATGGAGTCTCAGAGGACTACCTACTGTGCAAGCTCTTACCTTATTCACTTGTCGGGGAAGGCGCTTCTTGGCTGAAACAACTTAAAGCAGGTTCCCTCAAGACTTGGAGAAGCATCAAGATAGCCTTCTTGAACAATTTCTACGATGATGCTAAGTCTGAGGAGTTAAGAAACAAGCTGTCTACCTTCACACAAGGTCCAGCTGAAGCTTTCAAGGCTGCTTGGGTTCGTTTCAAGGAGTATCAACGGGATTACCAACATCATGGTTTCAGTGAGGTACAACTTCTTGGTACCTTTTTAAGAGGAGTTGATTGGAGATACTATATGGAGAAGATCCTCACTTCTCTCCCTAAAGATGCATCTGAGACATGTTCTTCTCCACTCAACAGGTATGCCAAGCGACTTGTTGACAATGGTATTAGCTCCGATGAAGCTAAGCTGCTGACACGGGACATCAGTGCCATCATGCTGCCTAAGGTCAAGAAAGAGAAGGCACAACCAGTGGACATTGTTGAGTACATCTACACTATCTCTCCAGACCAGACCACTGAGAAGGTTCCAGATCCAGGTAGCTTTGTTCTTGATTGCTTTATCTCCACAAGTAGGTTCAGCCGCTCTTTGAGTGATCTGGGATCAAGTATCAACCTCATGCCTAAGTCTGTTGCTGAGAGAGTAGGCATGACTCACTACAGGCCGACTCGAATCACTCTCCTCTTCGCGGATCGTTCCAAACGAATCCCTGAAGGAATTCTTGAAGATGTTCCTGTTAAAGTTGGTAACTCCATAATCCCTGCTGATTTCGTGGTCCTGGACTATGAGAAGGAATCCAAGGATCCTCTTATTCTTGAAAGAGCATTCCTAGCTACAGCTGGTGCTAGGTTTGATGTGTAGAGAGGTAGAATCTCTCTAAAGGTTTGTGATTTGGAGATGGAGTTTGGCATGGATGGTTCAGAGCTTAATAAGCATATTAGTAGTATTGCCTCTAGCATAGACACACCTCCTCTGACTACTCAGAAATCCCCTGAAAGAGCCTCACACGACGCTCCCATCAGCTCAACTCGCCAATGAGAGTTGCAGAGCAACGGTGTCGATCGACACCACCACTCCTGTCAATCGACACCCTCGGGATTCACAGACAGAGGGTTCTACACAATCTCTTCAGCCCACACCATTTGAGGACCTATGTGAAAAGTTCTCTTCTATCTCTTCTCTTGCTTTACCTTCGATTAATTCTTTAGCTTCTTTGAAGTCTGCTTCACTAGATAACAAGCCTAGAGTTCTTCGAAAGCTTGTTTCTCCTGTTGTTCTTGCAGGTGAATAGATGAGTGTCTATCGACACACCACTGGGTGTCTTGGAAGGCGAGCAGGCAGCAGCAATCCTCCACCACTCCACCTACATCCTGAACTCCACCAAGTCAAGCTATTGACTAAAAACAAGCGCTTAGTGGGAGACAACCCATTGGTTTGATTTTTCTTTCCCTTTCGTTTACTTTCTTTTATTTTTGATTTATTTTTCCCGTTTTCTCTGGATTTGAATGCAACAGGGGACAATGTCGTTTAAGTCTGGAGGAGGTTCTTACTAATTATGTTTTTATTTTTAATTCTTATTATTTTTCGTTTTTGAATTTATTGAGTCATTTTCTTTCCCTAAAAAAAAAATGTTTTCTTTAGTTTAGTTAAGAATCGTGATCTATATTTCCTCTTGATTATTGCCTGATTAATGAGTGCTACGGTGCGAGCCTATCCAACTATTGGAAAATCTAGATGGCAAACCAACAGACTTGAGGATATCCTAGTTTCCAACAAAACCACTAAGGCTGGAGCTAATGTCATTGCTCTTCCTTTTACCTCTTCAAATGGTTAGTATTCATAGATCTTGACTCTTTGTTCAGACCTAATATTACTACAAGAAAACACGGTTTTTACGACTACATCTGGAGACTGTATAAGTAGTCGTAACATTTAGCGACTATTAAATGACTATTCAACGACAGATCTACGACTAAAATAAAAGGGACGTTCAGTAGTCGCTAAATGACGACTGTTATAAATAGTCGTCCAAATAGTCGTCAGGTAACGACTACGTTACGACTATAAGTAAGTCAGAGAATTAAGAGTCGCTAATAAATCGTTAAAATTGTAACAATAATCAAAGAATTTTTATATTATTATAATTTTGTGTATACTAAGTAAAATTAGATATGCTAAAATTAGACTATTAGTTTTGTAATTGTCAAGATATAAGTAAAAATTATAACATATTTCAGTTCAAAGCTTTATTTTAAAAATGCATTCTTTAAACAATTGTCCAAAGTATATATATCACTCTAATTAATTAATTAAAAGGGATATAGATCAATGAATATATAGTGATTGAACATTATTTTGGTATGAAGGGTTAATCACATAAATAATTAAAACTTATGATTTTGTTTAAAAATGCACTATCTTTAATTAAAAAATTGTACAAAGTATATATATCACTCTCATTAATTAATTAAAAAAGGATATATATTAATGCATATATAGTGATTGAACATTTTTTTTGGTATGAAGGGTTAATCACATAAATAACTTTGTTTTGGATATAGACCAAAGTTATGAAAACCTATGATTATTAAAAAAATTAATATACGCTGCGACTGCTTAACGACTAATTAGCGACTACAATCAAAACATTGGGCTGAATTAAAACCCGAGAAAACTATCGCGGGCCAAAATTAACGAGGCCCAAACAAAGCCCAATTTTTGTGTTGATTAGCGAGTGATGAAGAACGAGAATGAAGAACCCTAATTCATTTGTCTTCCGCCTCTCTCTCTCTCTCGTTTCTTCGATTCACCCTAAAGAATCTTCATCTCTCTCTTTCGTTTCTTCAATCCTTCCTCTAAATCTTCATCAATTGTTCTCCTTCTGCTATCTTCTTCTTCGAATCTCTCGGATCTCTCTCACTTTCATTGAATCGTCTCCTCTATGGTTTGCAAACAAGTTCGATTTGATGCCTCTAGCTAAGCGAGGAAGGAAGAGAAAAATGGAACCCAATGGGGAAAAGAATAAACCCTCTACCTCCTCAATACAACTTTACGCCGGCAGACAACAATCCTCCACCTCAGTCATCCCAAGAGCGAGTCCGGGTTCAACCCCAACAAGCTAGGTCATTCACTCCCCGAGTCTCTGACTATCCACCTCCGCAAGCCCTTTTCCAGAACTCCTCTAATCGTGAAGTCCCTGTACCTCTTTTGTCAGAAGAAGTCCAGAACGAGGCATCTAATCGACCGATTCCACAACAGGATCCTTCAAGTTCTCCACTTCAGAACTCTCATGCAAGTTATCCATCTTCCCAAGGCAACAACTTCCACGAACCTGTGGCTGATGTGTTACCGGAACTCCGGGAGGACAGTTTGAGGGCTCTAAATGATGTGCTTCAAGTGCCTGGTCGTGAGGCGTGGACCACCGTGCTTTCTCCCACACTGATGCCAAAAACAACTTGGTAAGTTCTTAGATGTGTCTTGGTTAGTTGTCCGGATTTGAGTCTCATGTGTATTGGTTTGTTGTGTGAGTGTATTGAGTGTAGTCGTGCGAGTGTCTAGTATAGATGTGTCTTGTGTATTGATTGGATTGTGATTAGAGTCTGAATTAAATGTTGATTGGTGTATTGATTGGAACCTGAAGGTATTGGTTGTTGTGTGAGTGTTTTGATTAGAGTCTGAATTAGATGTGTCTTAAGTGTATTGATTGGATTGTTTTGTATTGATTGTATTAGATGTGTCTTAAGTGTTTGTTTTGATGTGTGAATTAGATGTGTCTTGTGTATTAATTAGTTTTTATGTTGTGTGACTTATATGTGTATTGTGTTTTGATGTCTAGATCAATCTTGTTGCATAATTCATCATGATTCTTGTCTTTGATTATGTGGACTGAGTAATGAGTATATGACATATCGTTTGTATGACATGGCTGGTTTTGATGTATTGATTAGAGTCTGATGCCAAACACAACTTATTAAGTGTCTTGTTTTGATGAGTGAATGTGTCTGTGTCTTAAGCGTGTGTTTTTATGTTTGAATTAGATGTGTCTTAAGTGTCTTAAGTGTTTGTTATGATTAGTTGTCTGTGGTTTTGAGTCTTATGTGTTTGTGATGATTAGTTATTGTGGTTTTGAGTCTCATGTGTATTGGTTTTGATTGTATTAAGTGTCTTGTGTATTGCTTGCAGGTTTACTCGGGACACAAATTCAAGCCTGGTTAGGAAGACTACTAAAGTATGGACAAACAAATTTGATGGTCTGTTCTATAGCTGGTCATGTGTTCCTCAGGATAGACGAGAAAAATATTTTCTCGAGTTTGTGGTATAGTTTTCCTTCCTCTTGCCTTCAGAGTATTAAGTTAAGCTGCTTTGTTTTCATTAACATCTTCTCTTTTTTATTTGTATAAAACACACCATTGGGATCCTTTGATAACAGGTACAGTTCAATGGTATTTTGAAGAAATCTGTAAACGAAGGATGAAAGACATGGTTAGCACGATAAGGACTAGTCGAGAGTGCCCTAAATGGATCATCGATTCTTATATCTGGAAAGCGATGTGTGAGTATTGGGATACTGAAGAAGCAATAGCGAGAAGTCATATATATTCCAAAGCACGCTTGTCTGACCGTAATGGGCTCGGTCCTCACATCCATTTGTGAGGGCCAAAGTCATATCAAAATATCAAACATGAACTGGTTATTAACTTCTATCTCTGTTTTTTTTTTAATGTGTCTCTGTCTTAATTTCAGATGTTGTATTAAGCCTTGTTCATTTTTAACATCACAGGAAAAAGAGTTAGGAAGGACGGTGAGTGTTCGTGAGATTTTCATCAAGACTCATACCAAACCAGATGGTACTTATGTCGACAAAAAGGCAGAGCAGATTGTTAAAAATTATGAGAAGAAGCTGCAAGAAGTTGTCTGAAATGGAGACAGAGACTTCAAATGTTTCAGACGGGGAATCAAGACCTCGGGAGTTCAGAATAGATGATCATACAGTCATCTTTCTGGAGGTAAAGTTTACATTTTCACTTGCATATTGTCTGCATTTTCTCAAACTCTTTATTAATGGTATGGCTATTTTTTTCATAGGCCACAGAGACAAATTCAAGAGGGAACTATTATGTAGTTGGAAGCCTCAAAGATAATCTTCCGGATCTAGTCACTGGAAAGGGCAAACATGCAGCAGACTCTACCTCCTTTGTGTCATTGCAAGAGCAACTGAAAGAAGCTCAACAGAAGATCGAAGAGCAGGCTGCTCATCATGCTAGACGTGAGGCAGAGCAAGTCCGAGCTGTGGCTGAACAGAAAGACAAGCTGGATCACTTGGCCTTGGTGGAAAAGTATTTACGCCAAACTGATCCAGACTTTCTCACCTTTATGGCTACTCATTCATCTGAAGCAACCACAACCGATCCTATCTAATCTTCACCATCTCAGTTTTAAGTTCCCTACTTTATAACTCTCATGAAATTCTGATATAACCCTATTTTTACCGATTTTAGCTACGATTTAGGTATAGGTTTTAGAGTCTAATTGTTATTTCTAGAGTCTTTTCTAGTTCTTTTTAGGTCTTTATATGTTTAGGATGCATTTGGAGATTATGGAGTATTCTGGAGATCAATAGACAACTTAAGCTGCAGAAGCAATCTGGAGACGAAAATGCACGTGGGTGTCGAACGACACCACCCCTAGTGTCGAGCAACACTAATACCTGACTGCAATTTCGAGACGCAACTTATTGATGTTTTGAAGATTTCCAAATTCGGCCCAGAACTTTCTCCTATGTTTAATTAAGGCCCATCATGTTTTTAAGACATATATATAGTTTTTAGGTCATTGTTTTAGACCCGTAAGCTTTGGGAGGCTATTCCCTGGATCTCTTTTGTACTTTGGAGAGCAAAAACCTGTGAAAACTCCCTTTTGGATCTTTCTTACTCTTTTCTCTTGTTATTTTCATCATTTATTTCTTATTCAGAATATGATTTGTGTTTCTTTGATCATGTCTTAGTAATCCACTTGTTAGGTTTAGGGTTTCTCATTAGAGATTTAGATGATTTAGTAGATTGCCCCTTGCTAGGTTATCTATATGATTCTTCATCTTAATTGTTCTTATTGGTAGTTCTAGAGTAGCTAACTAGAACTTGATATTAGATAATAGGTATGCCCACCATAGGTATTTGCTATTTGATCTATCATAGATGAGCCTAGGCATTTAAGAAAGAACAGGTAGGCTCATATAAGGGCTCTGGTTTAGATACTAGGTGAACTAATCAAATTTGATAATAATGCATGTTTAAGTTAAAGATCTCTCGGCTTCTCCGGTTATTCTTAGCTATAAGCATAGGGAGTTTCGCGGAACGCCATCGGTTACTCTAAAATCATAGTTGGATATTGAATTTGGTGATTTTTGAATCTTTTCAGGTTTTTAGTTTGTTTTGAATCATGATTTTGTCTTGTTTTTATGTGTTTTGGAATGAATTTGGATACAAACAAAATCAAACACCCTTTTTTTTTTTTTTTTGGCTGAAACGGTAGTCGCTTAACTGTCGTTAATTAGTCACTATTTAGTCGCTAAATTGTCGCAAAGTAGTCCATACACGAGTCGATATACATGTGATTCAATATTAACTTAGTCGTAACTCAGTCGTCATATTATACGACTATGTTACGACAGATCTTACGACATCGAGTATTAGTCGTCTCGTAGTCGTTATTTAGCGACTAATGTTACGACTATTTGGGTTAGCGACTATGGATTCCCGACATCGGGAATTAGTCGTAACATAGTCGTAACTACTCCTTTAACGACTACTTTGCGACTACTATTGCAGTCGTAAAAACCGTGTTTTCTTGTAATGTGATAAAAAGAATGTGTTTCTCTTCCCTTATAAAAAAAAAAGATAATGAGAGATTGACAGGATTTTCGGATAGTGTATAGGGGTAGGAATGTTTCCTATGACCCCATTATTATACATTATTTGGAATGATCAATTACAAAGCTTGGAAAAATGCCGAGGGTGTCGATCCAGTATGCGAGTTTCCCTTTGTTTACTCTCTAAAATGAATAAGTCTGGGGGAGAGAAAGAACACCAAAGAAAAAACTATATAAAGAATGGTCGATTTATCATGGTATAGTACATGAGTGAGTCTAGAAGGATCTTGAATGTTAAATTGTTTGATGAGACCCAGCGATGAAAGCCTAGTGGATATAGTTGTTGAACTTAGGTATGGAATCTAGAATATTGTGTAAGCTTGTAGAGAAGTACATGTTGGTTAGGATTTGATTAGACTTGCTAGGCATGTGGATTTAGTTTGGATGATCATGGCAATAGTCTAGAGAATGTTGGGAGTTCCTTTGTTTTCAAAATCTCTTCCACGGGTTCGACTTTTGTGTTTTGCTTGAGGGCAAGCAAAAGCTAAGTCTTGGGGAGTTGATATATCCTATTTTCACCGATTTTATCTATGTGTTTGGTAATGGATTTTGAGTCTTTATGTTATTTCTCGAGTCTTTGTAGTGTCTTTTCAGGTATTCTATGCAACGGGACAACAATGGAGATGAGGAGACATTTCGAGCAAGAGGTAAGGAAAAGGAAGCTAAGGACGATTTTGGACCCAGGAATCAAGAGGAGTGTCGATCGACACACTCTTGGTGTCGATCGACACCAGTTTCGGCCCTGCAAAAGTCTATGACGCTTACAAGTTTATAGAAGAGGAAATTTGCCCAAAAGACTTTCCTATTTGCATTATTAGTCCCTTGACGTTTTATAGGGTTTATATACATTGTTCTAAACCCTAGTTTCTATTATCAAGCTTTTGCAAAACCCTGTTACTGAGAGACATAAGCTATTCACCCATTGTTTTCAGAGATTCATTCAGTTTTCAATACAGTGAAGAGATACTTTCTTTCCCTCATTTTTATTGTTGTGTTTATGCTTTCATACACAATTATGTTGTTCGCTTCAATCAATATGTCTGAGTAATCTGCTTGTTAGGAATAGGGTTTCTCACTAGGGATTCATATGGTTTAGTAATTTTTCCCCTTTGCTAGGTTATCTGTAGAATTCTTCATCTTTGATTATGCTTAATGCTAGATCTAGAGTAATTAACTAGATCTTGAATCCAGACAATAGATATGTCCACCATAGGTATCTGTAGTTGGATCTATTATTTGATGAGCCTGGTTTATAGGTGTGTAATAAAAATTGGCCTATCTACTAAGGTGAACAATCGAACTCGTTAAGAATGCATATTTAGGTTAATAATCTCTCGAATTCTCCGGTTATTCTTAGCTATAATTATAGGGAGTTTTGCGGAACACCACCAGTTATTCCATAATTAGAGTTTGAGTTTAAGAATGGTTCGATAACAACCTAGCTTTCATTAGATCTACTAACCAATAGTTTCATGAGAATACCCTGTTCCTAGCTTTTTATTTAATCGTTTACAACGAAACAATCTACTGTTTTCTTCCTTTGTTTTCTTATTATTTCGATCATACCCTTCTAGCTTAATCTTGACATTGAACTTATTGTTTGAAGAAAAGAACTTTGTGGAATTCGATCCTTAAATACCGCAATGGATCTCTTATTTGAGAGAGTAGTTCTTAGGGTAATTTGAACCATATCAAGATACACGCTGAAGGAATGAGGATATGCGAGACATACCAAGTAGCTTGTATGATAGAGAAACTTCCTCCAGGCTTGAACGACTTCAAAAATTACCTCAAGCTGAAGAGAAAGAGGATGAGTCTCAAAGACCTCATTGTTAGACTCCACATCGAGTCAACGAATAGAAAATAAATGCGAGTTGGTGTGCAGATTGTTGACCCCAATGCAAATGTGGCAGAGCACAACACGCCAAAAGAAAAGTGGCAGAACAAGGGGAAAGGGAAGGTTGGTCCGCAGAATACTCAAAAGTTAAAAAAAAAGTCCGGAGAGAACACAAGCAAGTTCACCGGAACGTGTTACAAGTTTGGCAAGGAGGGCCACAAGTCTTTTGAATGTCGCAGTAAGAAGGATTCAAATAAGAATGAAGCTAACCTAACTCAAGAAGACATGTGTGCTGTCGGCACTGAAGCCAACGTCGCTGAAAGCCATCCCATGACTTGGTGGTTCGATACCAATGCTACTAGGCACATATGCCTCCGCCACATCAAAGATTGAAGGTGACGGGAAAGTCATCTTAAAGCTCACCTCTGTACGTGAGCTGATTCTAACCAACGTGGTTCATGTGCCTAACATGCGCAAGAACTTGGAAATGGCTTCGCTGTCAAGATTGATGCAGATAAGCTAGTCATCACGAAAAAGGGAATGTATCTTGGAAATGGCTTTGTTTGTGATGGTCTTTTTAACTAGATGGAATGTATCATGGAAAAGGCTTTGTTGAATCTGTTATTCGCAACTAGATGTAACCAAGGCTTTGACCTTGAAGAAGAATAAGACTAAGTTGTAACCTTTGTTCCAATTAATAAAAATTTAGTTCTTTTTCTTTTATTGGATTTGAGTCTTTCATAGTTGACATCACTACAGGAAAAGCGGGTATTAAGAGCAGTTGAAGATAGCGTCTTGTAAGTATATGCTATAGTTTTGGTTTGACCAGTTTTTCTATAGCGTTTGTTCAAAACAAACGCTATTCTATGTTGAGCGGCAACAAGTATTTGTCTCCCGCTTTAATTATTGGTTATTCGATAGCATATGCATAATGAAAATGCTATCAAATGGTGAACCACGAAAATAAATTTTGTTTGACCGCAAAATTAAATTGTTGACTACCCAGATTAAAAGATAAAAAATAAAAAAATTACCCAGAAAAAATCCCCTTTCTCTCCCGACTATTCGACTTTGGTTCTCACGACATCTCTCTATCAATCGATCTCTGTGAATGTTTAGTAGATCCAAATCTTTTTAATCGCCATCGTCTTCATCGGTCTAAATCGAAGTTGTCTGGTCGAATTTGGGTTATAAGGTAATATTAGGGTTTTGATTTCAGATTTGGGAATTAGGTTTAATTGTTTTGATTTCGATAATCGATTTCTAATTTCTCAATATGATTTGATATGGTTTTGCAGTTCAGTTTAGGGAGTAACCGACAGGTATGTGAGATTTTGGATTTAATCGAACCAACTACATTAAAGTGTTGGGTTTTAATTTTAAGGTAGTGATGATATTGATTTTGTTTTGCAGACGGTTTTCAAAGCTGCAAGGTTTTGTTGTTGGCGACTGTTTTACTCTGTAAGTTGTTATTTTCATACTAATTTGTTTATTCCAAGTATGTGTTGATTTGAATGAAATTTAGCTGAGTGTATTATTGTTTGAATTTATCATTACAAAATCTATAATTGGTGGTGGAGTTGTTGTCCTATTGTCGTGATATGGACAAGGGATGGGTGTGGCTTCCAAGGTATGAGTCTTGTTGATACTGAGTCTTGTTTGATTCATTGATTTTAATAACATAAACTAAGTCAAAATAAAGTGATATGAACTCTTTATTGTCTGATGAAACATATAGGGCAAGCCAAGAGTATGTGGAAGGAGCAACAAATTTTGTTATTGTTGCATCAAGGAGATTGGGAAATCCATCTGAACTTTTTTGTCCCTACATTGATTACCGTAATGTTTGCCATCAAGAAGTAGACACAGTATTGGACCATCTTGTGATCAAGGGTATGATTAAGAAATACATGAGAGATTCTTGCTGGAGTATGCATGGTGAAAGAAAGTGATATTACTGATAATGGTCCAACATTAGAATTTGAGGCTTATAATTTGTTAAGGACGGCTTATTGTAATGGTGATGATACACAGCCATCAAACAACTTTGGAGGAGAAAATTTGGATGGTGAAACTATAGAAGACTCTGAGTTTAGGCAGAAACTGAGAGATGCTGAAACTCTATTGTACTCGACGTGCTCTAATTAAACCAAGGTTTCTGCAATAATGGGCATATACCACATAAAGGTGAAGAGTGGAATCTCAGAAAGCTACTTTGATCTGCTATTGACGTTAATCCCTGACATGCTTCCTAAAGAGAATGCCCTTGCTAGTCTACTGATGCAATGAAGAAATTCCTAAAGATTTTTGGGTTAGAATATGATGTCATTCATGCATGCAAGAATGATTGTATCCTCTATCGAAAATATTTTGATAAGATTGAAAGTTGCCCTAGGTGTAGTGCTTCAAGATGGTAAACAGATAAGAATAGTGGTGAAGAAAAGAAGGGGATTCTAGCGAAGGTATTGAGATGTTTTCCAATCAAGGACAAATTTAGGAGGATGTTTTGATCAAAGAGGATTGTAGAGGAATTGCAGGGGCATTATAGCAATGCAAGTGGAGATGGTACAATGCGACACCCTGTTGACTATATAATGTGGGCTCAAGTAAATGATAAATGGCCAGATTTTGCTATGGAACCAAGAAATCTTCGGCTTGGTCTGTCTACAGATGGGATGAACCCTTTCTCTATTCAGAACACCAAGTATAGTACCTGGCCAATCTTGTTAGTGAACTACAATATAGCTCCATCTCTTTGTATGAAGGTTGAGAATATTATGTTGACTTTGTTGATTCCTGGTCCAACAACTCTGAGCAACAATATTGATGTGTACCTTGCACCATTGATTGATGATTTGAAAGATTTGTGGGCTGAGGGTATTGAGGTCTTCGATGCTTTTTTGAAAGAGATGTTAACCCTTAGAGCTATGTTGTTGTGGACAATCCGTGACTATCAAACATTAGGCACTTTGTCTGGCTATAAAGTGAAAGGAAAACAAGCGTGTAATGCATGTGGAAAGGATACATCTTGCAGATGGTTGAAGAATTGCCGGAAGTATTTGTATATGGGTAATAGAAAGAGACTGAGACCAGGACATCCTTATAGACGCAGAAATCATGGTTTGATAACACTGTCGAGGAAGGCACCGCAAGAAGGATTCAGTCTGATAGTGAGATATATGACATATTGAAGGACTTCAGGAATGATTTTGGAAGACCTTTAAATAAGGAAGCTAAAAGAAAAAGATCAGACTTGTTAGAAGAGTGTGATGAAAGCATTGATCTGTGGCGGTGGAAGAAGCGGTCAATATTGTTTGAGTTAGTATACTAGAAGGTAATATTTTATATTTTTCTAAGTCTTAATTGTAGCACTTTACAGTTATTAAAATGATAGTCAAACTGATTCTTTGATTATCTTTGTCTTATGATTTACCCGTGCATCACAATATTGATATGATGCATGTGGAGAAGAACTTGTCTGATGCTTTATTGTCTCCATTGATGCAAAGTGCTAAGTCTAAAGATGGCTTAAAAGGAAGAAAATACCTGGATGATATTGGAATTCGAAGGCATCTGCACCCAAAGACTCGGGGAAAGAAATATATTTGCCTCCAGCAGCCTACTGGATGTCTAAGGACGAGAAAAAGGTATTTTGTCAGAGGTTGTCTAAGTTTAGAGGTCGTGATGGCTATTGTGGGAATATTGCTAATTGTGTCTCAGTCAACCCTCATGTGATTGGGGGTCTAAAGTCCCATGATCATCATGTACTCATCCAAAATTTGTTACATGTTGCTTTGAGAGGCTTGCTGCCAAGCAGACGTAGGGCTGCAGTGACTCGAGTCTGCAACTACTTTAACAGATTGTGCCAACATACCATTGACCCTGAGAATCTAATTTCCTAAGAGTCTGAAATTGTAGAGACAATGTGTCAACTGGAGAGGTACTTTCCTCCTTCTCTGTTTGATATCATGTTCGACCTCCCAATTCATCTAGCAAGAGAAACACGGTTAGGAGGTCCAAAGCACTTTTGTTGGATGTATCTATTCGAGAGGTATGGTCTTATTTCTATCTTTACATTATGTTCTTTGACAGAAGTTACTTTCAGACATAATGACTACAAATTGTATGAGTTGCAGGTACATGAAAACACTTAAGGGATATGTAACAAACTATGCTAGACCAGAAGCGTGTATGGCTGAAGGATACTTAGTCGGAGAGTGCATTGCCTTCTGCTTAGAGTTCCTCCAAAATTTTATACCAGTGCAAGAGGCTGTAAGCCGTAATGACGATGTTGAGGCTGATGGAAGTGTTGTTGAAGGCAGACCATTGCATAGGGGTCAAGAAGTTGTCCTTTCAGAGAAAGAGAGAGACATAGTGATATATCCCTATTTTTCCTAATTTAAGTATGTTTTAGATATAGGTTTTAGAGTCTAATTGTTATTTCTAGAGTCTTTTCTAGTCCTTTTCAGGTCTTTACATGTTTGGATTCATTTGGAGATAATGGAACATTCTGGAGGAAAACAGAGAATTTAAGCTGCAGAAACAATCCGGAGACGAAAATGAACTTAGGTGTCGAGCGAAACCATTACTTGACGGCAATTTCGAGACACAACTTATTGATGTTTTGAAGATTTCCAAATTCGGCCCAGAACTTTCTCCTATGTTTAATGAAGGCCCATCACGTGTTTTAGACATATAATTAGGTTTTTAGGGTCATTGTTTAGATCTAAGCTTGGAAAGGATATTCTCTATTTTTTTGTACTTCGGGAGCAAAACCCTGTGGAGACTCCCTTTGGAGAAGATCTTCTTTACTCTTTTTCTTGCTATTATTGATTCCTTATTCAGACTATGATTTGTGTTTCTTTGATCATGTCTGAGTAATTCACTTGTTAGGTTTAGGGTTTCTCATTAGGGATTTAGATGATTTAGTAGATTGCCCCCTTGCTAGGTTATCTGTAGAGTTCTTTATCTTGATTGTTCTTAATGCTAGTTATAGAGTAGCTAACTAGAACTTGATATTAGATAATAGGTATGTCCACCATAGGTACTTGCTATTTGATCCATCATAGATGGGCCTAGGCATTTAAGAAAGAACAGATAGGCTCATAGAAGGGCTCTAGTTTAGATACTAGGTGAACTAATCATTCTTGATAAAAATGCATGGTTTAGTATAAGATTTCTCGGCTTCTTCGGTTATCTTAGCTCTAAGTATAGAGAGTTTCGCGGAACACCACAGGTTACTCTAAAATCATAGTTTGAGTTCGAGAACGGTGCGATAATAACCTAGCTATTTCTAGATCTACTATCATCTATTTCCTGAGAATAGCCTAAGCCTGACGCTTTTCTTATCTTGTTTCACAACCATCCAATCGATTGCTATTGCATACTTTTGTTTCTCTTTATTTTATTTACTATTTTACTTAGCATAATTCGATTTGCCGTTAGTCTATTGCGTGATCCGAGAACTTTGTTATTCGATCCCTAAGCGCTGCAATTGACCTCTTTATTTGAGAGAGTGGTCTTATGATTAATTTGACCTATATCACATAGCACATTGATATGTCTTGATGAACATGGCACCTGTGGATCCCTATGTGGAGTAAGTTGAACTGTTTATAGCTTCTTTAGTAATTATACTAGTAAGATAACAGCTTTATCTATGGAAAACAGGATGCATTTGGAAGTATTATAGTCTCAGGATGGTCAATGCGCTAGAAATGAAACATTGCTATGGAAATTTCATACAAAACAGTTGCCCAATGAATTAAAAAAAAGCTTTGTACATATCTATTTGGTTTTTATCGTCACTTTAACACTCTTTCTCATGTTTTTAAATTAATTTATGTATCTGATATTGTTATATGAACATTAGATCCCTTCTAACTCAGAACAGTGGAGTGACTTATGAAGCTTTTGGCATGTGTAGATCTACAACACGGGATACTAGACAAACTGCTGACATAGTTACCTATTATGGAGTGTTCAAAGAAATAATATTTCTAGAGTATCACATGTTCACAGTACCATTATTCAGATGCAATTGAGCCGATAGATGATATGGTGTCAAGCAGGAGGATGGATTCACGCTTGTGAACCTCCATATGAATTAAGCGTCATACATGCAAGATCCCTATATTCTCCCATCACAAGCTAAACAAGTATTTTAATCTAGAGAGAATGACACATCACCGTGGTATGTTGTTATGATGGCACCTCCGAGAGGCTATCACGAGTTGGAGACAAAGGAAGAGTTTGTTGGTGTACCTTTATCAGACCAATTAGACGATGATTTGGGAATCAATCTTCTGATGATGAGAGTTTCTTTGTTAGGCATGATTGTGAAGGGTTCACAATGGCAGAGTAGGACATTGCTTCTTATTTTGAATTTGAAAAATATTTTTAACTGTTAATTCATGGTTTTCAGGATCTTGATGGATGAGGACAAGAGGAGGATTAGTCCATCCCAGTGAATGCCAGGGAGGCTTGGAGACTAGACAGATCACAAAGCGGCCAAAAACTATGAAAACAAAGAAGACAAAAATAGCAGAACTGATGATTGATGTTCAAGAAGATAATCTTGAGATTCTGGAAGGTGAAAAAGATGCTTAGGAAGTAGTTGTTAAGGTGCGGGTTGGTGAGGAAAATGTCCAGAAAGATGGTATAGAGGTTTTTGTTGGTGATCAAGAAGATGTAGCTGTTGAGAAAGAAGTTGTAGAGGAAGATGTTGCTGAAAAAGAAGATGTACACACAAGTCACTAACCTGATGAGCAAGTACAGTCTGAAGCTGGAAATTCAGGTTTAAGAATTTCAATTTACAAATTCATATATTATACGTGTTTGATCAAGATTAACATATACCATGTTTTTTATAGGGGAGGTTTAACTTGAAGGAAGAGTGGTAGAAAAGATGCTATTTTCAAACAGATGGGTTGTATATGGAGGTTTGCAAAGCCTAAGCTCCTAACTCAGGTGCGAGATGGTAAGAGTAGCACAGAGAGAATGAAACTGAAACCAAGCAATATACCATCTATTACAGTTTGGAATTCTTGGATTAAGAGTTGGACTAGCACAACTTTGAAGGTGAAATTGTTTCAATTTTTTCATTGTGTGTACCTACTATTAGTATGTATTAGAGTCTACTCAACAACCAACGTCATTGCTATTGCAGGAAAAAAAGCAACAAGTTTAGGAAATTGAGAAAGGCTCAAAATCCCCACACAACCAATCGGAAGGGAATGTTTCACCTAGCTCATGAAATGGTGAGATATTTTCTGTACTGAATTAGATACAATCAATAGAAGGTACCAAAATCCTGATAAGTAAGTAATTTGGATTACTTGTAGAAAAAACAGTGATGACCCTAAAAAGATCACAAGGAGTAAAGTTTGGATAGCAGGACACACTCACTCTTATGGTAGACCCGTGAGACCTGAGTTTGCTGAAACACTTGTAAGCAGTCTTTATCTTATTAATATCCCTATCACTAATCAAAAAGGCATTCTATATAACCAAATTATACTCAATGTTTTGTATGAGGAACATATACAATCACATGATAGTCAAATGGACTCCACTTTAGGTGATAACATAAGAGAAGATGTTGTGAGTCAAGTTTTGGGAAAAGACAAATCAGGACGTGACAAAGGGTTGGGCAGAGGGATAACTGCTACCAAGCTAGCTTTCAATCAGGCTAGAGACTCGAGACTTGAAGAATTGCAAAACGAGGTTGAAGACTTGAAGAATATTGTTCGTGACATGGCTGGAAAGAATGTAAGTTCTTCTCTCACTTTTCTATGTTGAATTAACTGTCTATAGTTAAATATGACTGCATCAATTCTATTTTTTTTTAATTAGAAAAACTCCACTTGGACTTCTCACTCGGAGGTCAGTGATGTTAGCAAAGGAGTTAGGTGTTAGATACTGGATTGGTATTCAAGTAAAGATATTGTTGTTGGTGAAGGAGAGTTTTGATCTGCTGAACCTAACTATCGGATAGGTCGTATTCCGTTGGGTGAATATGGCGCAGCTGTAATCGTCACGTCTGTATGAGTTCTAGAAGCATCTGTTTGGAGGCCAACGCCAGATGTGTTCTTACTTCAACAAGCTTTAGGAGTCAAAATTGCATGGCTAGTTGATAAAGTTACATTGGACGCTGGATTGGAGAGTCAGAATGACTCGGAAACGGCAAATGGAGGCAAGGTAATGTATTTTAACTATAACTATATGTTCACTTGTTCCATCAAACGATTAATAATAAATACTACTCTACTATAGGATACTGGTGTAGATGATGGTCAACTTGGTAGATGTAGAGTTTTGGATTGGAAAATGGATGAAGTTATAGCTGAGGGTGTTATCTGTTCAAGCAACAAAGATGAGTTGATCAATAACATACCTTTGGGTGTGAATGCAATTATCCTGAAAGTTGACATAGTCCTTAAACCTGATGCTTGTTTGTGGAGACCAAATCCCAAAAAGTTTGTGATGGCTGATGCATTTAAAACAAAGATAGCATGGCCTGATCATAGAATAGACAAACTTTGTTGACGAACCTGTATAGGAAGTAGGCAGAAGATCATCTACTATGGTAAGTCCCCTTTAGATAAAAACTATGTCACTCTGATGCATATATTAATATTTGTGTTCCCTGGTGCTACAGTGCAAGTAACACAACCAGCACAGTTAAAAGACGACCTGAATGAGGCAGAAAGTCATCTACTCCGGTAAATTTTGAGCACTAGCTTTTTTGGTACTGTGGAAAAAATTGATGTGTATGGTATCGATGTTGTTGTCATGAGAGTAATTAATTTGTGTTGATTTTGGGTGCTAGAGTGCAAGTAACACCACAAGAACAAGTAAAGGAGCAAAGAAAAAGTGCATTTTGTTGGCCTGTAACAACTCCGGCCGCAAACTTGCAGAAGGCAGAGTATGCTCCACTGACTCAGCTGCTGTTATCCATCACGTCCCATTAGGTCTGAATGCTAGCAAAGTGTGGGTAGAAGTTTCTAAGATTGGTGATGCATGTGTGTGGAGACCAAATTCAGAAATCGTGTACATTTCTGATGCAATAGGAATGACAATGGCTTGGCCAAATGACAAAGTCTTGTTCATCTAAGTACTTACCTTAAATTAAATAAAAGTTCTGTGTTTTTGGATAATTATGTTTTTTAACCATTTTTTCCTCTAGTGAAAATGTGCACATACAAAAAACAAAAACAAAGTCTATTAGATGACATAGAAATCTGAACTAATATTTCTGGAAAAAAACTCAGTACATTTAATTACAAGTACATATTAAACCGTATACTTTATCAAACTTAACTTATATACATTTAATTTAATTTATATATTACTAAAATCAAATAATTGCAAATAATTAATTTGATTAATTACTAAAAGCAAATAAAATCAAATAATTACATAATCATATCTAAAGATCATATATATATATATATATATATATATATATATATATAATTAGTTTAAATTGATAATTCTTAATATGTTTGACTATTGTACTTTCTATACCCTAAACTCTAAACTCTGAAGGGTTTAGGGTTTAGAGTTTAGGGTATAGAGAGTTCAATGTTGAAACTTAGTTTATTAATAAATTATCTAATCAAACTTGATAAAGTTATTTAATAATATTAAGTACAAATAAATTTAAAACTAATAAATATATTACTAAATGGTTTTATAATTGAAATTTCTATACCCTAAACCCTAAACTAGCTCTAAACCCTTTAGGATATAGGGTTAAGGGTATAGAGAATTCAATTTTGAAACTTAGTGTACTTGTAATATACTAGCTAATTAAACTTGAAAAAGTTATTCAATAATGCTAAAGTACATAAATAAGAGATTTCTAAACATATTACTTTCGAAATTTACACTACAATTAATTGTTTTTCATTAGTCTAGAAAATATGATTAAAATAAAACAAAAAAAATCAACAATAATAAGAGATCACTCGGATAGCTGAGGTGGCGTATTAGGAGACCATTGGATTAGATAGTCATCTGATTCTCGATATCTATGGCATAACTAATTATCTTATTTTTTTAATTACTTCACTCAACAAATAAAAACCACATTTGCACACGACCTTTCGCCTTTCATACACGACTGTAAAAAAAAAAATATATATCCGGACAATGATCTATAATACTCTCTACTCTTCAAAAATGAGTCTAAATACTCTTCTATAATCTGATTTACTCTCATACTCTTAATGAAATTTAAAAATCCTTGTTTACCCTTACCCAACGAACCGAACAAAACAAACCGATTACGGTTTATTTTCCAAACCAATGCAATACTATTTATTTAATTCATAAAATAAAAACAAAATTAACCAATCAGAAATACCTGGAAATACCTTCCCTTTTTCCTCATCAGGACAAAATCGACGACGCCCTTTTGCAGTCATCGTCGAATCCTCCATCGTCGAATCCAATCGATCAATCTCGTTGTTATTCTTCTTCTGTTATTCAAAGTGAGCTTTACCCTTCTCTTTTTCTTCTTTTCACATCTTAATTCATCAAGTCTTGTGTTGTTATGTTTGTATTTTAGAGATTTCAATTAGATTTGATAGGTTTGAAATTGGTGTTAAAATTAATGGAGATTATGTTGGTAACGATGTATTCTGGGTCGATTAAGACATTTGAATGTACGGTAATGGTTGATTCATAGTTAATCTTAGGCAGATTAGTGTTTTGGGTCCGAGAATCAATTTGATAGAACATAAAAATCCGGGTATAAGTGAGAAACGTGGTATAACTCTTTCAAGTGGTATATCTGGTACAACTGGAATTTCTGAGATAACAGCTAATGTTTTTTTCCCAGGAGAATGAGCAACCTTCCAATAAATATATATTTTGATTATGATGAATACTATTCAAATATCGGAGAAGCATATCAGTGAAATCCAAAAGTAGTTTGTTTGTATGGTATATTGTTTAGGACATCATCAATGAAGGAGATAACTTATTTTCAGTTAGTGGATAAGATATGCATGAAGATTAAGATAGATGAATCTATGTTCAAGCTGAAATTGAGTTACATTCCATCGGGAGGTACAAAGTTTATATGATTTGGTCACAAAAATATTACTTTCTTGAGATGTGGGTTATGGCTTAGGTTAGAACCATTTTCCGTGTGCCGCATAAGTCTGAGTGAGTGAGTTATTCTAAGTGAAATCCAAGAATTGTTTGCATATCCTCCGGTGACTTATGTTAAAAATGGAAGAATTCAAGAAACTAGACACCCATCAGTTGGAGAACGTCGCCAAAGGAAAAGCGTGTGAAAGAAAGAAACTTAGAGAGCTGATTTCTTCCAAATCGCGAAAGTGACAGCCAGGGAAGTGGCCAAGATCCAAGCAAAATTAATGTATTCGTGTTTTTATGTACTTTCTGATTTTGTAAAACTTGATTAAACTTGATTTCTAATGGTACAACTATGACTAATTTAACAAATCTGCATAAATTGCAATAAAATTTAGTTTAATGTTGTTTCTTATACAAATTATACTACTTATGTTGGTTATTAAAACTACTGATTGATAAAATAATTATTTACTCAAAATTTTAAAACGAGTCTTCATCAATTCATTTGTTATAGAAGAAAGACCTTATACTTTTAAGATGACCTTATAATTATTATCATCATAACATTGCAAAACACACAAAATAAGTGTTTTTAAACATATTTTTGTATGAAACTATATGAAATGTATCTAAAACAACAAAAATCTTTGGTATAACTAAATTTGTTAAGTTTTAATCTAAGTATATCTAATTAAATACAAAAACTCCTAAACGTCAATCTGTGTATATACGAGAACAACTTGTAAACTAGGAAAATCTGTGTGCAATTTTTTAATGGGCCCTACGGTTTTTTTGCGGCACCTGATGTACTCATGCATCTTTTTGTGCCAGTGTACCTGCATTTATGGGTCTCACGGTTTTTTGCGGCACCACATTTTTTCTTTTTCAAAAGTTTTCCTCTTCCCCCTAAAACTAAAAATTTAAATTTCTTCATTATTACAAATAAGAGAGAATAGTGGAAGTATTAGGAGATGGTTTTGAGTAAGTTTTCGATTTCTGGGTACATTTTTCATTCAATTTTTGTTTCAATTATAGATTTGTGATATTCAATTGACTATTCACGATTTTAAGATTGAAGATTCATATAGTACAACCTGGTTTATCTGTTGGATATTTTCATGAATTTAAGATCCAAAACTCTAGGAATTATGAGTTACCTCTCGGGACCTTTGAAATCGTGTGGAACCTCCGTTGCCCGACCAAGATTAAAGGTTCTTGGAATTCCAAAGCAGTGTTGGTGTGGCGATGGAATCGTTGAGAAAATTTTTAGATCAGATTCAAATCTAATTATGAAGACTATGTGTTGAATTTGATGTGATAAATTTAATAATGAAGACTAATTAGTGTTGTGTTTGTAGTAGAGAAAACCTAATTTTTTGGGTTCATATTTTTTCTTATCAATTATAAAGACATATAGTTGTACCTAGTGTTACAAACATAAGGAGATACACCAAAAGAAAACAATAAACATGCAACAGTTGTACCTAATTTTAGAAAACATAAGAAGATATAAAAATAACAATAAACATGTTTAACAGTTGTACCTAGTTTTCAACTAACAACACAGTTATACCAAAATAAAACAACAACCCGATTCACGTCACATAATCAAAATCGAAAAACAAAGTTTTCAAAAACAAACAACCAATTAAAAGTGTTTAAACATTCTTCGTCTTTGTCTTTGCATTTTTTGCTAGAATAGGGCTCCGATACACCGGCTTCGCATTCGTCTTCGCCTTCGCCATCTTCTTTACCACCTTCAGCTTTTTAACGCCTCATTTACTTGGAATCGCCGCTAGTTGTGTAAAGTTTAAAGTTCATATCGTTGAATCGTCGTTAGAGATTGAATTTGTTGCTTAAGAATCCACTTTAGCCGACGCTGCTACTCTTCTCCTCTTTCTTTTACATATGAATTTGAGTTACACATATCAAAGAGAATCAACTCAAACCCTCCCAACACATTAGCTTACTATTAGTGGAGCCAAGCGACTGCAAATATATGTTGGCTGATATACACACATTTAAAGCTTTATCAAACTTGATATATATCATCTAGAAGAACAGTTCATGAAGCAAAGTATGTAAATGTATCTAGAGCATCTGACAAAATTATACTTAGTTTTACTTTTTATTATCAGAAAATTTCTTAGTTAAGAAAGAAACATAGTTAAACCAAGTTCTACTAGTTGTCTGAGGATTATAGATTATATTGTCGAATCACTGTGAGAGATTGGATTTGTTGCATAAAAATCTATTTCTGAAGGAGCTTCTTCGTTTCCAAAGATTTTCTCAGTTATTAATTGGGTTATTTGTTCGAGTCATTACTTTCTTTCATAAACTATAAACAAAATTAATTAGATTCACAACAAATTTATCTAATTTCAATCTAATTCTACTCAAAATTGAAAATAAACTAACATATTAGACCAAGCTAAATTGGAATCGACGAAAAAGTATAGAAGAAAAACATATAAAACGTAATTAAATTGGAGAAGAAATAGATCGATACGAATTCTACCAATTTATTTCTTTATGTAGTTATACCAAGTTGAACCAAAAAAAAAATAACAATAAAAGAAGGAAAAAAAAATCTATCAACGTTTGACCCGATTACATTAAATTTGGAATATTTTATTATTTGTTATACTTGGTTGGGTCGGTAATAAACTCAATTTCTAAGGGATTCTAAAGTCTTTTTCACAAATGTCGATTAAAAAAAAATAGAAATTAGTTTAATTTTTATAAGAGGAGTATCTGAGAATATTTTTGCCCATTGAAGAGCTCCTGAGAATTTAATCCCTAAAATCCCTAATCTTCGTTCTCTCAGATTGAAACCCGACTGACGAAGCTTCTCGACTTCTTTTCTCTCGATTTTTTTTCAGATTCAAAACAAAGAGCCATAAGCCGTGTATTATTTCCTTTGATCTCCTTTGATTCTAACATTTCAACATTTTATTCAACTCTCTCTATTTGTTTTCACTAATTCATATTATTTACAGGTTCGGAGAATGCAGATGGAGATGTCGCCTCTATACATGTACCTGAAGTTATTCTATGAATTCGGAGCTGGGAATATAGAGAACGGTCGTAAGAATTACTAATTTCCAACTCGGGAAGAAAAAATAACGAAAACATATGGCTCATATTGTTGTTGTTTTTGATGATGTAGTTAGTAGAACCGAAGAAGACGACGAATAAGGTTTGGGAGACTCATCAAGTTTCCATTGAAATAGGATCTACAAAGAATACAAAGAGGCTTTGTGTTCATATTTTTTTTTTAAATAATTAAATGTAATTTTCTAGACAAAGTAAAGTGTAATGGGCTTTCACAAAATTGAAAATTTTCATTTGTTTATGTCTGAAAACTCTAATCTGCTATTTTATAGATACCAACAACATAAGAAATTTGATGGGCTCTTTAAAAGAACAACAACAAAATTCAAAACTTAAATTTATGCCCAAAATATATAAATTATTATCTAAAACCCAAATAAAATAATATAATTTACGAAATTATTAAAATTTATGATATCAATTTATTTATTTCCCAATAAAAATTTAAATACAGATTTTAAAAATAATAAATTTAAAATTATAGTTTCACAATCATAATAATCAGACGCTATAGCTTATATGATGTTTAACTGCTATAGTATAAGATGTTATCAAAATAATCTATATGAGCAAAAGAAAACTGCTATTGTATATACTCAATTGTATTTATAATAAAATGCTACAATATCTCTTGCTATAAATGAACTTTTTAATAACAAAAATAGAGAGCTATTAAAAACACGACAATTGCATTAAAAGAAACTTTATCATTAAAACAATATTAATAGCAAGAGGGAAAAACGCTATAGAAAGGGGGAGACCTATTATCACGGGCGATGATAAAGCGTTTAAAATAACGATGTCGTTTGATACAATAGTGTTTTTCCGATGCTATTAATACCTGCTTTTCCTGTAGTGCATTGATGTTTTAAGATGTTTAGAGATTGCTTCATTTGAACATCATTCTGATATATTTGTAGAGACCTGCAATTATATTTGATTTCGAGAAAATGTGATTTCTCAGAATTTGTGGTTGAGACTCATTGATGCTTACTCTAAGTGTCTAAAGATTAGAACCTGCAGTTTATTTCAGTAGAAAACTTGAAACTAAGTTCAGAGTTTGTGATAGAAGCCGCAACTCTCTTTGCAAAATATAAACGATCAAGTAAAAGTGCTTGGATGGTAGTAGTGAATTAATACTGCATCAAGACCCATTGGTTCGGTTTAATATTCTAAAAATTTGAAAAATTATATTAAACCTGCAGTTTGGTTCGTAAGACCTGCAACGGCTTTGACCAACAATTGGCTTTAATAATTGCAATTGTTTATTGTCAATATTATTATGTCTATGCAAATCAAATAATGTGAAGTGAATGAAACTTCCAGTTTTGTTTGCTTGCAAATAATAATAATTAAGTATTAAGCTGTGGTTTACTCACTTGAGTTTCGTGAAAAATCAAAGTCATTTTAGACTTTATGATTACTGTATTTTCTATGAAGTACAAATTTTAAAACAAATTCAAAGAATACTTGATAAACTTCAAGATAATTCGAAGTGGAAGAGGAGAAAAATATGATGAATTTTTATTAGAGTATATGCATAAACTAACTATAAAATTGAAAAGAATAGAAAAACTAACAATAGATGTATATGACTTGTCGGAATTGGTAGAAAATTACTTTTATATCCTACTCCCAAACTCGAGAGTAAAGAGACATAAAGTACTATAGCTTTTTTGTTTTTTTTTTTGTCAATTAAAATACTATAGCCAACTTTAAAAAATAAAAACAAAAATACGTTGAGAGAAGGTTTCACATTTTATAGAAATTGGCTCTCTTAGCGCAGCTTGAAGAAAAAAGTTTTGATACTCATGGAAGCTACTAACGATTACAGATAAGCCAATTATTTATCACATATTCATTCCCAATTTCTTCTACATCGGAGTGTGTTTTAGAGTATAAATGATTCATGATTTAATCACCAAATTTTTACTTTTCAGGGTTGTAGATGACGAATTCAAGCTTGGTGATGCGTTTACCACTTAAACTTCCATAACCTCCTCCTCCCTTACGGCAATAACCACCACCACCCTATCTGTTATCACACGCATTATTATTCGTTTCCACCATCGTTTTTTCTCTCACGACACCCACCACCACCATATCCGTAACACCACCGTCTCCTGCGTATTTAGCATCACCAGATCTGTAAACACTTCCACCTCCTCCGTATTCACCACCACCACTGCCTCTTCCGTATTCTTCACCAACGCCATTTACTTTTGTTGACATGTATTGTTTTTATAAAACATTGTATTTTTCAAATATTCTTTTAAATAATACATTTTCTTTACTAAAATTACAATGATCTGTTTCTCTCAATTCAAATGATTGCATGTACTTTTTTTGAAAAGTTCATGTTATTTTTTTTATTTGACATGTAAGTTTTCCTAAAACATTTGTATTTTTTCGATAAGACAACTATTTTAAAGATAATGTGCATTTTACTAATAATCCATGCTTTTTACTAAAATCACACGTAGGATACAGACTCATGATTCATGTGTTTTTCTATAATCACATGTAAATTCATACAATCTTATGTAATCTATAAATAACACGGATGTGGTTTGCTTATCTTTGTTGAAGCCCATTTACCATACTGTCAAAGCAATAAACCTATGTTTTGATGTAATAAAAATAAATAGCATTTCTTTAAATATCCTATGCAACATTTCTGTACTCAATCGCAACTAGAGGTGTCAAACGGGTCAGCGTGCGTCGGCGTGCGTCCATCTGGGCTGGCCCGCAATGAGCTTTCAATTTTTAAGACTGCAACGGGCTGGTCTGCTCAGACCGCGGGCAGAAATAATACCTTCAGGCCCGCCCCGGTAAGCCCAACGGGCTGGTCCGCTAAGACTGCGGGTAAAAATTTCATTTTTATGATTTTATAGATTAAATTTCATTACACTATTTGGGCCTAGACACTTCTAATCACAACTGTTTCTAAATGGCTATCTTTTAACTAAGTTTTCTTCTACATGTACATTTTTAAGGCTTGTAGATATTGGGTATGATTTTAATTAGTTGTCTAATATTGTTTGATTTTTTAAGAAGTAGCGGTGTAATCATTACTTCCTAATGTTTTTTGTTCCCTACATCTAGATAGCTATTGTTGGAAAGAAAGAGTTTCTCTCATATATAAAGGGTAAAATAGTTATTTCGCAACCCAAAAAAGGTTAGTTACCCAACTTTTCTGCATGAAGGTTATTTTCTTAATAATGCTGTCAAATTTGGTCATCCCTTAATATTACCCTTTTTATTAATGCATTTTGTGAACATGGCATTATTCATCAACTTACTGTTCCTTATTTATCGGAAGTATATGGAGTTGCGGAAAATAAAAAATTGAATTCTTACGGAAATGTTGAATGCAATGTTGAAGGAATTCTGCTTAGCCTAGAAAATGTGGGGGGAGGTTTAGCTTACTACAAATCACATCTTCAACAAAATACCGCATTAAGTGATGGGAAAAAGTCACCATTGGACCTAAGACCGTAGGTTGCATTTTATTAAAAGCTTGACATGAGATCAAGTTGTTAGACTATCAAGAGGAATGAGTTTAAAGCCTACGAATAAATATGAAACTTGATGGAAACCCCACTTATGAGATTGGAGATCCCAAAATCTGGGTTCAAAGGGAAAACCAAATCAAGTTGATTAAGAGTTGAGCACCGTAAGACTATGCATATATCCAGTTCCTAAAGATAAAATAAATAGTGTTACTTGTAAGTGTTGAGGTTAAGCATTAGCTTCTAATGATACCATAGCTTTGAGATATTTCATGGAGTGTTGCAGGATGTTTATATAAATAAAGCTAATGGATAATCACCTAGTGAGTGTGAAATGGGGCCGTTTCTAGGAGAATAAAAGAGAGGCTATATTCTCCAAATTCACTCATGAATAACGAGGCATGTTCAAGGCCAAAATGAACACAATAGAGAACTAAAGTTCTATGAGAAAATGTCGATGTGCGATATATGTTGTCTCGGTTTACATCAAAATTTGGGTGGTTCAAGACATCATGTTCACCTCCTGGCCGAGTAAACCCGACATATATTAAAAATGATTGGTTCAAAGCTGAAAAATGTTACCTTTCAGATATAGTTATATTTTCGCATACTCTCGAAAGTCTGTCTAGTCTAGTCAAATTGTGTCTGGTCTAGTCAAGTCTAGTTTAGTTTGTTAAAGTTTGTCGAGTCTTTCATATGTTTAGTTTGTCATTTCTATTCATGTGGGGGATTGTTGAGCTGATTTTTACAAAAGCCCAATTGGGTTTAGTATAATCAAAGAATGTGAATATCAAATGGGCCATAATGGATTTGTTTGCTCAAGATGGAGCTCCGGTAGATGACGGGTCGAATTTGAAAGGAGAAAACAAGTCACTGAAGGAATTGGTCTCTTCTGTTTCACGATCCCTTGAGAATAGGATTCATGGAGAGAGTGGTTACTCCTTCACGTCGTCCACTCCTAGATTTGTGGTTGACTAAATTTGATTTGTTGAAAAACAAATTTAAACCTTGTAATCTAATCTCTATATAAACCTACGCTTCAAGTCTTTGATAGACACAGTGAAGTATTTGATCGTTACACACAAATAGCAATAGCAAAAGCTCCAACAATCTCTCTATGTTAAAAGTAAGTCTCGAGAGTATCGTAGTAACTATGTTCGTTAGAGCTGAGTTTCGAATGATGCGAAATCAGTAAATAGAGGTTGTATCCTGGGATCTTTGAATCACACAGAAATCATCACACTACGAGTGATTCAAAGGGTTAAGGAAAGAGTTCATTAACTCGACTCCTCCCATGTTTTTTCCTTAATGTTTGTAGTTTCAATTTCAATTACCTTTATGTAGTGTTTACGAATTTTAGCTCCTACAAGAATCAATGTCTAAGAGTGACACTAAAGTCAATGTAGTGTTTCTTCTCGTCACAACTGACCACCCCTTCATAGACATTCCAAGCGCAGGGAGCACAAGAGGGTTTTCAACAAGTAGTGTTTTATTCTTCTCAAAAGTCGAGAATATGCGCAATGCTATGACGATGTTCTCTAGAAACTCGAGATTCAAGTCTCCTGAAATAGAGAGCGGAAACAGAGAGCGAAGTGAGCAACTTGGCAATGGAATCAGGGATTTTGGCGACAAAGTAAACACAAACAGTGGAAAATCTCTTGGCCTTGAGGGTAAGCTCTTTTGCAGTTTCTGTCTGATCTTCAATCTAGGAAGGAGAGGAAATACGCTGAAGCAATGATTCAATGTCACCACTGAACAGGTCAATGACTTCATCAGATGGTTTTGGCCAATCAAAAATGCGAATTCGACAACATTCCATAATAACCTCGTTGATCAAATGGTTTGGTATCATAAAACGGTGGTAAAGGACTTGTTTGGTTCTAGGGCATGTACGTCACTACAACAAATATGGACATTGATAGCAGACGAGGATAGCTCATTTACCGTACCTGCTATAAAAGATGTGATTTTTTTCGGTTACTTTATAATAGCACCTAAGAAACGCTATGATAGAAAAATTATGGAGCGGAAAAAAAAAGTGACTTAGTCCGCCAATACTTAGTGAATTATTATTTCTTCTAAAAAAAAAAAAACTCTCGATACTTCTCTCTCGTGAAAACCTAAGCTCAATATTCTCTCTCTCGTGAAAACCTAATTTCTTCTTCCAAATTCTCTGTGTGTACAAGTGAAATCTCTATCAAATCTCCAGCATTATCGCCGTTCGTGAAAAGCCCCAATTTCGCTGTTCGTGAGAAGCCCTAAATCTCCATCTCAGCTCAATTGAACTCTCATCGAAGGCATGTATTCTATCCTCTGTGATTTCATTCTCTGTTTCATATCTCTGTGATTTCGACCTGTTTGATTGAGATTTCGACCTGTTTGATTGTGATTTCGACCTCTATGTGTGATAATAGTTTCGACTCAAATTTAGATTATGATTTCGACTGATTTGTTTCATAAACGATTTGTTTCCTAAACGATTGTGAAACTTATACAAATTAGGGTACTGATTTGGTTACAGATTTGTTGCATAAACGATTCATGTTTCAATCTGTAACGATTCATGTGTAAACTTATATTGAATGAGTTTTTTTTTTCCAAGTGCTGGTGATTGCAATGTTGGGGAACTGAAGCTTCTCATTTCTCTGTACTCACACAACAGGTTAGTATCATTCAACAAAATTAGTTGATTGCAATGTTCTGTCCTTTGAGTCTGATTCGTATATAGCTTGTTAATGTTGTTGTTTATGTGATGAGATTAGTATACTTGCTTAATTATCTTAAGTTATCGTGAGATTAGTTTATGTACATGGAATTGCTTATGTGCCTGATTTGGTGTACTATTGACTGATTTCTAATATGAAAAACTCTTTTAAAGTTGCTTATGGTTTGAATATTTACATGGAATTGTCTGAATTGTTGCTTATTGTGGATTATAATTGGAAAATTGTATAATCTGTATCTCTATTTTATCTATAAAGGGTTAAATTTATATTATAACATATAATGTTGGACAAGGCATGGGTTCATCTAAACAGGTAAGGAATTATAATTATAGTTAGGTTTCATATGGGGTTTGGATACTTAGAGTTTCTATTTTTTTCTTTACTTATCCATTGAAGAGCTGATCCTGGCTATGAAAGAGGTGCTTGGAAATTTGTACGGGATGTTGCTGCGGTGTTAGGAGACATGGACATGATAATATGTCCTTGTAAAGACTGTCGTAATGTAGTACGGCAGTCTGACTGTGTTGTAGTTGATCATCTTGTTAGAAGAGGGATGGATGAGGCATACAAGCTGCATAGTGATTGGTATCATCATGGAGATGAGAAGTCAGTGGATAAAGTTCAAAGCAAACTAAATCAGTGGAATGAGGAAGTTTTTGAATTATATAAAGCTGCTGAATTTTTTGATGAAGAGTTGGCTTGTAGAGGTGACTTAGGTGAGAATCTGGTGGGTGACTTAAGTGAGATTGCAGAGTGTGAAGACCAACGAGAAGATGAGTTCCTTGCAAAGATATTGGACGCTGAAACCCCACTATACCCAAACTGTTCAAACCACAGCAAGTTATCGGCTATTGTGACTTTGTTTAGGATTAAGACACATAATGGCTGGTCGGACAAGAGCTTCAACGAGCTGCTTCAGACATTGCCAAGCATGTTGCCAGATGATAATGTCCTTCACACATCATTGTATGATGTCAAGAAATTTTTAAACAGCTTTCATATGGGATATGAAAAGATCCACGCATGTGTTAATGATTGCTGCCTCTTTAGAAAGAAGTTCAAGAAGCTTGAAAAATGTCCCAAATGTAATGCTTCACGGTGGAAGACTAATCAGCACACTGGTGAGGTAAAAAAAGGTGTCCCACAGAAAGTATTAAGATATTTTCCAATTATACCAAGGCTGAAGAGATTGTTTAGATCAGATGAAATGGCCAAGGACTTACAGTGGCATTTCACTAATAAGAGCACGGATGAAAAACTTCGTCATCCGGTTGATTCAGTTACATGGGATAAGATGAATGATAAGTATCCTTCATTTGCAGCTTAAGAAAGGAACATTAGGCTGGGGCTGTCTACAGATGGATTTAACCCATTGAACATGAAGAATAGTAATTATAGTTGCTGGCCTGTGCTATTGGTAAACTACAATTTGCCTCCTCACCTTTGTATGAAGAAGGAGAATATAATTTTGACATTATTGATTCCTGGTCCACAACAACCAGGTAATAATATCGATGTCTACTTAGAACCTCTTATTGAGGATTTGAATAATTTGTGGAAGAATGGAGAGTTAACATATGATGCTTTTAGTAAAAGTACTTTTACTCTAAAGGCAATGCTTCTATGGACTATTAGTGATTTTCCTGCGTATGGAAACCTTGCTGGATGTAAAGTTAAGGGGAAAATGGGCTGTCCTTTGTGTGGGAAAAATACAGATAGTATGTGGTTGAAGTTTAGCAGGAAGCATGTCTATATGTGTCATAGAAAAGGTTTGGCTCCAACACACATATATAGGGAAAAGAAGACTTGGTTTGATGGAAAAGTTGAACATGGGAGAAAGACAAGAATTTTAACTGGTCATGAAGTTTATCAAAATCTGAAAAACTTCAAGAATGATTTTGGAAATGTGAAAAAATCTGGGATGAAGAGAAAGAGAACTGTCTATAAAGAACCAGTCTATGATAGTGATGATGTATCCAGTGAATCCGAGGAAGATGAGGAAGTAGAAGTAGATGAGGATGAGTTATATAGATGGAAGAAAAGATCAATCTTCTTTACTTTGCCTTATTGGGAGGTATGATTACTTGTTTTCAGATTTAAATAGCTTTTATATGTTTAAGTATGATACATCGATTACTTCTAAAATATATGTATGTCTATATTGTAGGATCTACCAGTAAGGCATAATTTGGATGTAATGCATACAGAAAAGAACGTGGCTCACAGTATTGTATCCACATTGTTGCATTGTGGAAAATCTAAGGATGGTCTTAATGCACGTAAGGATCTGCAACATCTTGGTCTACGACACGCTTTGCATCCTACCACACAAGGAAAGAGAACATACCTTCCAGCAGCACCTTGGTCCTTGTCGAAGAATGAGAAGAAGATTTTCTGGAAGCGACTATTTGATTTTAAAGGTCCAGACGGATACTGCTCTAACATTTCTAGAGGCGTGTCAGTAGGAGAGTGTAAGATATCAGGTCTGAAATCACATGATTATCATGTCATGATGCAGCAGCTTCTTCCGGTTGCACTTAGAGGACTGTTACCAAAAGGTCCTAGAACAGCTATACTACGGCTATGCGCATTCTTCAATTATTTGTGTCAGAGAGTTATTGACATTGAGGTTATTTCAGTATTGGAAACTGAAATTGTTGAAACTCTTTGTATGTTTAAGAGGTTTTTCCCTCCAACCTTCTTTGATATTATGGTACACTTGACAATTCATCTAGGAAGAGAAGCTAGATTAGGAGGACCAGTTCATTTTAGGTGGATGTACCCATTTGAGAGGTAAATCTTATCTCTATTAGTAATTTAAACACTTATATTATCTAGTTATTGTTTTATTATTGCTAATCCTTACATTTTCATTTTACAGATACATGAAAGTTTTAAAAGATTTTGTGCGAAACCCAGCAAGACTAGAGGGTTGTATAGCTGAGTCCTATCTTGCAGAAGAATGAATGCAGTTTTGTAATGAGTTTCTGAAAAAGACAACCAATGTAGAAGAAAAGCTAGACAGGAATGTAGAGTATGTGAACAGCTCTATATTAGAAGGCCGTCCAATATCAGCAGGAACATCATTCACGCTTACTGAAATGGACAAAAATATAGCCCATCTAGCTGTCATTCAAAATACAGCTGCCTTTGATCATTATGTGGAGTAAGTTCCTTGTGTAATTTTCCATATCAAATTACATTTATCTAGCTGATTCTAACTCAAGGTGTTTATGATTTGGTAGTATGCATTTACAATATTTACAAGACTCAAATACAAGATGCAGACGTGATGCTTCAGTTTTATGGTCTATGCATGCTAAGAATTTTGCTGCTTGGTTAAAAGGAGAGGCAAGTAAATTATATTTGTAATGATGAGTCTGTTTATAAATCTATACTTGACTGAATCATAATTTTTTATTTTGCAGATATCTAATTCTTCTGATGAACATGAAGACATAGTTAAATGGCTAGCATATGGTCCACGATGTACTGCTAGGTCCTATACTGGTTATATAGTTAATGGACAACGTTTTCACACACGCTCACTTGAAAGGCAGAGTCAAAATAGTGGTGTTTATTATGAGGCAACGGCTATGTGTAGATCTAGTGCTAAGGATACTTCACAAGTAGTTGATTTGGTATCATATTATGGGAGAATCATTGACATCATATTGCTAGACTACAATGTGTTCTATGTGCCTATATTTAGATGTGAATGGGCAGTAAGAGGTAATGGAGTTAAAGTGGAAGATGGGTTCACTCTTGTTAACTTGAATCAGAGCCAAGTAAGCTTTCTAAAGGATCCATATATCCTAGCATCACAAGCAAAGCAAGTATTTTATTCAAGTGAAGAAGGATCAAATTGGTCTGTTGTTATGAGAGGTGCTTCAAGAAGATATAGTAACGATGAGTCTGAGGATGGAAATGCAGATATAATTGGTCCATTACCAGTAGACGTTGACATGGATACTGAAATGGATGAAGCTGAATATGCTAGATCTGATTGTGAAGGCATATATGTGCCAAATGTAACTTCTTGATTCATTTATATACGGTCTTCTATATGCTTTTGTTTATGGTTGATGTGTGATTTTTATAGATCTTCTATATGCTTTTGTATAATTGTCAAGTTATAACTAATTAATTATTCCTTTTTTGCAGGTGAATTAAAATGGCTAAAGGAAAGAAGAAGAGTGGACAAAAGAGAAAGAAGAAGTCTATAGATGATGAACCTGAGTATCTTGGTATTGTGGAACCTGTAGCTACAGAACAGCGTGTAGAGGATCATCATTCAGAATAACCACCAACTGAAAAGCAACCAGCTATAGATGAAGAACCTCCAACTGAACACCAACCATCTATAGATACTGAGAGAGATGTTCCCAATTCAGAAGAGCCAGAAGGAGAGGTTGAATTTTCTGGAGGACATGAGCAGCCGCGTAAAAGACAAAGAGGACCAACAAAGATGAAAAACCTAGCTAAGGATCCAACAGTTAGAGTGAAAGTTGATTACAATCTAATGGGAGAAGCTATTGGTCCAGGGTCAGTTAAATTGTCATCATATGTAGGTACATTGATGCGGGAACACGTCCCTATCAACATTGTTAACTGGAAGAAAGTGACTCGAGATCTGAAAACAGTTCTGTGGAAATCTATTCAGGTAACAAGTAGTGTTTTTTTTTAAGTTGTCTGTAATTGATCCGGTTCTTCTATAATTATGGTGTGATTGTTCGTGAATGCAGGCAAGGTTTGAGCTTGATGAAGATTGGCAAAGGATATCTGTGATAAACCAGATGGGAAATCTGTGGAGAGCACACAAGTCACGCAGGGTGAAGGCTATTAACTTGGCTGCAAATAACCAAGAGAGGATGAATTTGAGACCAACTAATATTAATCCTGTTGAGTGGCAAAAGTTTGTCAAACTCAAAACCAGTTCAGCATTCAAGGTAATTACTTGTGAATATAAAGTTTTGTATTTAAATGGGGATTAGTAACATGTTTCATTGTTAGGCTGTGAGTGATACATTTAAAGCAAGAAGAAAGAAACAGATACCTCATACCACTAGCCGTAAAGGGATTGTCAGACTAACAGAAGAAATGGCAAGATATCTACTTCATTTATTTTGCTTATTATTATACGGTTATTGCTTGTATGTTGTGACAGTCACTGAAATGTTGTTTTTTGTACAGAAACTTGAAAGTGGAGATCCTTCCAGCGTGACAAGACTACAGGTTTGGATCAAGTCTCGTACCAAAAAGGATGGTACACCAGTAGATACTAATGCAGCTGAAAAGATTGTAAGTCTAAATTAGAGGTGTTGATTGAGTGTGTCTTCGACTAGTAAAACCTGACACTGTCTTCATGTTTTCCAGCAAGAAGCAGCTGAAATTGTTGGAAGTGATGCTCCAACATTTTCAACAAATCCAGATGAAGATCACCTCGCCAAGCTTTTAGGACCTGACAATCCTGGTAGGCTGAGGGTAATGGGGAGAGGCATGAGTAAGACCAAATTAGCTTGTTTACAAGTGAAGAACACGTGTATGGCTGAAATGGAAGAGAGGCAAGTGAAATTAAAAAAACAGGTCAATGACTTGGAAGATGAAATCATCAGAATCAAGAATCAGGTAAGATACTTTAAGAGTTTTAAAATATTCATCAACCAGTTAGAGTTATATAAGTTGACTTTAGTTTTGTTTATGTTACAGAGGCCAGAAGCTGAAATGGGTGAAAACTCAGCTGCAAGAGTAACATATTCCTTATTCTTTTCATACCATCTAAATGATTCTTCTTATTTAAGTTTATGACTCTTATTTTCTCAGATTTTTTTGCAGAGTGTTAACAGAAAATCACATCGTAAGTGTGTGTTTGTTGATTGGTCTGAGACTGATGAAAATGTTGGTGAGGGTCGTATTCTTTCTTCAGATCCTGATGATATAGTGAATGATTGTCGTCTAGGCCCTACGGACCTGAAAGTGTTAGTTGAAACTGCATATCAACCAGATGCATTTCTATGGAGACCTGCACACAAGATCTTTAATATGAAAGAAGCTGTTGGACATATAATCGCATGGCCAGCTGATAAGTGTAAACTTCTAGACACAGACATCCAAATTGAAGACATTGCACCTTTGGTAATTAAAATTTGTTGCACTGTGTTATCAATGTATTTCCCCTGTGTATCATCTGATTATTTGTATTGGATTTGTTTACTGATTGTGTTTGTTAGGGTCTAAAAGGAAACAAATGTAAACTATTGGATTTGAAGAATGCTGAAGTCATTGTTGCAGAGGGGCGTTGGGAGACTCAAGAACCAAGTGCATTGGTTAATGGACTTCCTCTTGGACCAAAAGCAGTTAAAGTATTTGTGGATTCAGTAAAGCAGCCTGATACATCACTATGGAGACCTACAGCTGAAATATCATATCTTGAGGACTGTTTGATGGCTTTTGTAGCCTGGCCCCTGAGCAAAGTTGATTTTGAAAATCCCTCATCTCCAACCGGTCATAATTCTACATCAGAAGTTTCTAGGTCTGCATCGAAGGCTAAGTCTGCAGCCACAGCTTCGAAGTCTGCAGACGGGTCCAAAACTTCAGCAACAGCTTCAAAGGCTGCGTCAGAGTCCAAATCTGCAGCTATGTCTTCTAAGTCTGCATCTGGTTCTGAATCTCCTATTGATGATGCAACAGGTCCAAGTTCTCCAATAAGGAATACTTTACCAGCATAGTCTCCTCTCAGGAAGTCTCCAGTAAGTGCTTTCATATGTTATGAAGTTGTTTTTGTTAATTATGATGACTGATGGTTTATATTGTATACGTGGCAGCGCATTAACAAAGTTATTTCCAAAGAGAATAAGAAGTGCAAGTTGATGGATTTAACTGGAAAGAATAGAGTTGTGGCTGAAGGACGATGGGCAACAAATGATCCAGCACATAAGGTTCACCACACTCCCTTAGGTTCTAATGCAGTTAAAGTGTGGATAGATATTGTGAAGGTGGCCAATGTAAAAGTTTGGAGGCCATCAGATGAGATAGAGATTATGGAAGATGCACTTAGCTCCTGTATTGCTTAGCTAGAGAACAAGGTCATTATGTCTTAAACTGATGGTTTTCTTGTGTAATGCTAAGTACCTGAACTTATGCACTTAGCTCCTGTATTGCTTTACTTTGTGCTTGAGACTTTTCTTATGTATTTTGGATCTAAACTTATGTTTAATCAAAGGTCAATGTATGAGATTTTATAAAGCAGGTTATGTGTTATGTGTACTATAATCACATCTCAGAAAATGCTATAAGAATACAGGTAATAGAATATTTAACATATCACTAATGCTATGTTTTAATCATCTTTCGTAGCTTATAAATTGATATAAGAGCATAACATAGCACATAATTTGACTAATTATTTTCCAATTGAAAAAAGGCAAACCACGATAAAACAACATTTCGCAACAGCTATATTAGAGATATATAACATAGCACAAAAAGTCAAATATTATATAATTTTTTTAAGAAAATTAAACGTGATAATACAACTGTTCTTTATAGCTATGTTATAAAACTATAACATAGCATACTGAACTCACGCTACTGAATGTGGGGTACTTATAATAACAGTGCCCTAAAATAGCGTTCATGAAAAAGCTATTAAAGACATATTATAGCATTTTTCTCGTGATAAGAATGTCCATATTTGTTGTAGTGCGTTCATGCTTCACCCACTCTACGATTTAGCTCTTTCCAAACGTCTGAATAAAAAAACAAAAAGAGTAAACACCAGAGAATATGTGTCTTGGATCCTAACTCTGTATTTGCATAAGACATAAATGAACACACCAGAATTGGATGGACCTTTCTTTTCTTTGATACTAAAACTTTATATGCTTATACGTATAAATGAAATATTGAAAAATGAAGCAAGAATCACAAGAGATCGTCAAAAACATGGAAAACTAAGAAAGATCAAACCTGGCGAGAAGCGATGAGCATAGCTTCAATCATGATCTTGTTCGAGAGTGTACATATAAACTCTTTTGGAACTTTTATCAGAGATATATCAGATTCCGGCTTCTTCGATTCTATTTTCCTTAGACAAGTCAGGATACTAATAGCCTTATCTATCTCACCGTGATCTTTGCCTCCTCTGTCGTACCAAATCTCTGGCAGTACCTTGTGTAACTCCCGCCGCATAGTATTGGCGTTTGTTGACTCGTCCGTGGCGAATCCGCCATTTCAGCCGGAGATATCTCTACCAACACAAAGAACCCAAACAAAGAACTGAAAACCCTAGAAACTTGGTGAATTAGGAGGGAAAGTTTTCTGTTTAAAATTTAGAGAGAAGCCAAGAAACTATTATATGATATGAGTTTGTTTTTAGATGTAAAAAAAAGAATGTCAAAAAAGATATGATTTTGTTTTATTCCTCTATTTATCTTTAATTACGTTACGCCACCTGTCTACCGCGACATATCCGCATTCTCACTAGCTTTAGTTGACACCCGACTTTGATTGGTCTTATAATTCGGTGATTTAACAAAAATTCTTAAGCTATATGCTCTAATTGAAAATTCCATGCAATGTCTTTTTTATTTTTTTTTATCAATGGTTAGTTAATATATAAAAAAATTTTGAAAAAATGTTTATCAGCTACACGAAATATAAGCCAACACATCGCACACATGCAAATTTTAAAAATATTTCGTTAGCTACACGAAGTATTGACATCACATAGGGACATACACGAACAATATTTGTTGTTGGCAACATGAGTTATGTTTGTTCGTGTATGTCCGTATGTGATGTCAATATTTCGTGTAGCTAACAAGACATTTTTAAAGTTTGCATGTGTGCCGATGGGTTGGCTTATACTTCATGTAGCTCATAAACATTTTTCCATTTTTTTTTTATATATACATCAAAGATGTAATGTAAACAAGATAAGAGTGGAGGAAGTTAAAGTTCAATCTTGAGTATTTTTTTCGTATAGTATTTCAAGCAATATAAGCAACAACAATCCCTAGATTACAAGTCTCAAATTCTTGTACTTTCAACTCGAATTCTTTCTTTCTACACTTTCATCTATATGTATCAAATGTAACTTTGCGGAAACTATTAAGGTATTAACAAGACCTGATTTTTGATGATACTGTCAAGCCCTCTGTGGCACATTCCGAGCAGGAAATACCCTAATACAATGTAAATCCCTTGTGCTTTCATCACCGCAACAGGTGATCCTTGCATTGCAAGCTTTGTAAATGTCTTGTGTTGATTCTCCTCTTCTGCCAGGATTTTCATAATAGACCTTTCTTGCTTTTAACATACATGTTGCTTACGATCACTACAACGTTCTCACAAGTCACCATGCAACTTTTGTTCCTCAAGAATCAAGATACTTAACAGATCATAGATAACCCATTAGCCAGTTCCTGGATAACGCGTTCGTGTAAAGAAATCAATGCCAAGATAACTAACGAGTCAAACGAATTTCTTCTTGCTTTGATATTTCTGACTGCAAAAGGAGTCAACCCCAACGAGATTGCCTTTTTCCAGTTCTCCATTTCATCACAACAGAGGTATATAACAGCGCAAAGAGCTTCATGAGTAGCTGATAAGTCATCCAACTCCCCGATAAGATCTATCAGAGCCTTGAGTGCTACTGAGTTCCCTATGATGATCTTGTTAGAATCAATGTCTAAAAGTGACACTCAAGTCAATGTAGCGTTTCTTCTTGTCACAACTGACTTCTGCTTCATAAACTTTGCAAGCACAGGGATCACTTGATGGTTTTCAGCAAGTAGTGTTTTATTCTCCTCGAAAGTCGACATGTTGAACAATGTTGTGACGATATTCTCTTGAAGCTCGGGATTCGAGTCTACCTCATCGCCCAAAACAGAGAGCGGAGTGAGTAACCTGGTGATCGAATCAGAAAGTTCCTTGATAAAGAAGTCACGGACTTGGACAAATTTCGAGGATTGGAGGGCAAGCTCTTTTGCAGCTTCTGTCTGATCTGCAACCGAGGAGGAAGGAGAGGAAATCCGCTGAAGCAACAATTCGATGCCATCCGTGAACAGCTCCGTTACTATTTCAATATCAGATGGTTTTGGGGCTGGCCGATCATATTTGCTATTGCTAACAAGACACCATCGCGTAATCAACTCATTAATCAAATGGTTGGGCGTCAAACACACTCGATAGAGGACTTGTTTGGATTTGGGACATGTACGGTTATGGTTCATACACTCTGTGATATATCTCTTTTCATAAGTTTGAAAACAACAAGTAAAGAGCAAAATCAGCACAAACACCATATCTTTGTGTATACGCATTTATGTGTAACTCTGTTTCTTTACCTATATGAATCATGATACTGGGTATAAAGAATATACCAACTCATCCAAACACTACTTTGAAGATGCATATGTCTTCGACAACACTACAACCGCAAACCTAGATTCTCGGATTGCTTGTATGAGCTCGGGACTGATCATTTGGCCTCTCTCGATATCATTATCCATGAACGTGCGTATTCCCTTGTTCCGGAATTCCTTCAGAAGGTGACTGAGAAAGGTTCTACGGACGTCTTGCCCGCTGAAGCTTGGGAACACATGGTGTCTCCATGGCAAGGCTGCAATGAAAAATGTGCAGAAATTGCCATGACAAAAACTCAAAAGGGTTGACTTTTTGCTTTACGGATACAAGAGCTTTCACTACGGAAGTGGTGGAACGCACAAAGAGCATAACATTTTGCAACAAGTCAAAAATCACGTCGAAGTAGGAAAAAACTTAGTAGAAAGATCTTTTCGGTTATTAATTACTCGATTTTTGGATCAAAAGTTATTTGGTTCTTTGATTATCGGTCAAATTCACAGTCCCAGTTTCTGATCTTGTTCACAAACAAAAAAAATCGTACCAGGAGAGGTAACAAAAGACTAACAACAATACAACTTGCTTCCAGTGAATAAGTACACAAACGTTACGACTTACGAGATACCAACTCGGAAACAAACTGTAACCAAAATTTACGCGAACCAATATAACAGAGTAACAGACCACTTTGTTAGACGATATTTGATCAGCTATGGCTAAGTAACATCAAGTCACAGCCTTCTTATAAACCCAAGAACCTAACTTTCAATCCAACTATGCAGATGCAATACATCACAGGCAAGAAATAAGAAGCAACGAAATGAAGACAAAATCATATAAGACATAAGTTCTTGGAGAATCACAGTTATCCAATAAATCATAAAACAGAAATTCTAAGAGTCTCACAAGTCCATAATCAAAAACTCCAAAAACCTTGAGATGAATCGAAATTGAAAAAAAAAAAACCCAGCTTTGTTTAACGGTAACTCTTCTGGTAACGAGAACGAGCACCACGACCACCAAACTTCTTCGGCTCACACCTCCTCGGATCCGCCACAAGCAGAGTCCTATCATACCTCACCAAGATATCTTTAATCTCCTTCTTCGACTGCTCATCCACATACTTCTGGTAGTACGCAACAAGAGCCTTCGCGATACTCTGACGGATGGCGTAAACCTGTGATGTGTGACCACCACCGTTGACACGGATCCTCATGTTCACACCTGCGAAACGGTGCTTTCCGAGGAGAAGAATCGGCTCGAAGATCTTGAATCGGAGGATCTCTGGCTGGAAAAGCTCGATTGGGCAACCGTTGAGCTTAATTAAACCAGATCCACGCTTGCAGTGAGTGACGGCCACTGCGGTCTTCTTCCTTCCGAAGCATTGCACAGATTCAGTAGCTGGTTGTGTCGCCATGGTTAGGGTTTCTCCTTGCTTTTGCTCTCTCGTCTGCCGCTAAAATGAAACCTAACGCAGAGAGTCGGATGAAAAATGCAAAATATAGGCTTTTATACCAAGACATTAAACTAGGGCATCCTCTCTAATACGCGGCGTTTTGATAAAATGTTCAATAAATAAAATAAAACTAAAAAATTAAAATCAATATTCCACGTCACTAGTTACTACTATCGTCTCTCTTATAAAACACCAAACATTGCTTCTCCTTCGCCTGCACTACTTCTTCTCTCATTTTCTCTTCCTCATATATTTCCAAAACAATACTTTTTTTTTTCTCTCTTCTGAAGTAACGAGAGATTCGAGTGAATTTTTATGAACTTCTAATGTTTTTTCCGTGAAGTAAATAGAAACGGTAACTTTTTCTATTTGTTTTCAAGAAAAGCCAAAGATAAAAAGCATTTTTAATACTCTGTTTTTGCAATGGTTTTGTTTTGTGAAATTTTTCTCGGAGATGAAAGTAATTTAGAAGACAGAGAGTGGCAAAACGAACGTTAAAAAAAAAAAAATGTATTCCAATTTCTTTTAAGAATCCCTTTTTAAAAACCATTTCTCTGTTTCAGAAACAGAGACAAAACAAAGAAGATATATCACAAGCTTATTGCGTTATCTTCTCATCTTCTGCTACTGATAAAACTTCTCCTCTTGGTTTCTTTATAGTTTCTTATGTTGAAGTAAGAATCAGATTGTTGATCGAAATTTTCTCAACAGGGTTTTAAATCAAGAAACCATGTCTGATAGTGTACTTAGTGATCCAACAATGTTAATTTCAACACCGGATGTAATAATTATCTCAACGGTTCCGGTGACACAAATATCCAGCGATGAGCTAGATTCGGTGACGTGTGACTGTTGCGGATTAACCGACGAGTGTACAGAATCGTACACAGAGATGATAAGAGAGCGTTACATAGGGAAATGGATCTCTGGATTTTGTTCTGAAGCTGTGAAGTACAAAGTCATGAGAACAAAAAGATTTTTAACAACAGAAGAAGAAGCTATGGCGAGACACATGAACAAGTGTAATAAGTTCAAATCCTCAAGCCCACCATCGAATCTGACAAGACATTTGATCTCTGCGATGAGACAGATCTTGAGAAAAAGCTTAGATTCACCAAGAATGCTTAGATCTATGCCTAATAGTCCATCTAAAGACGATCAAGATAATCATCATGATTGTGTTTCTAATGTTTTGTCTAGGTCTGATAGCTGTTTCGCTAGTTTGACTTGAAAAAGCTCATCGTTGAAAATATTGTTTAAAACCGACGGTTTAGGGACCCACTTGAATCAAATCCGGTTTTCTGATCTGAAAATTTCGTCAGTAAACCAAAAATTGGTCTATGTATGTGTTTTTGCCGGATTTGTACTTGTGGAAATTTTTGGGCTAAAAGAATAATATGGTGCTCTGTGTCTTTTATTCTTTCTCCAATTGCTAATATTCGGAATTGTGTCGCTGTGAGCTTAGTTAAACAAAAACAAAAATAAAATGAAAATATGTTTATACTATTCAATTATAATCTACTCTATTATTTGATAATTACGTTTAATAAAGTATGCATGAATTTCGCTAAAATAATAAATTTGCCATAAGGTTAAAAATTTTATGTCATGAAAAAAACCTTTTTAGAAACGCGCGGATCCTTTTGACCCAAATTTTAAAATAATGGGTCATAACTTCTAATCTTGGTCATTTAATTGAATTGTTTTTAGCTGTTCGATTTCGGGGTTTCACTTACAAAACACGCGGATCCTTTTGACCCAGATTTTAAAATAATGGGTCATAACTTCTAATCTTGGCCATTCAATTGAATTGTTTTTAGTCGTTCGCTTTCGCAGTTTCACTTAGAAAACACGCGGATCATTTTACCTGGTATTAAAAATTTGGGTACTCGCCTTTAATCCTGGCCATTGAATTGAGTTGTTTTTAGCCTTTCGATTTCGTATTTCCCAAAAAAAAAACGCGGTTCTTTTTATTCTTTTTTAAAAAAGTCGGATTCTCCGTTTAATCCTAGCCATTGAATAGATTAATTACTAGCCGTACGATTTTGTAGTTTCATGCAAAAAAATTATCTGACTATATATCAGGCAACGAATCGTATTAATTTCATTTAATTTATTGCGTATCTTCGTTTCCAGCATTCGAATATATCACTTCTCCATAATTATAGCACATCTAATATTCCATTTGGATCTTCATTTGGAATTATCTTACATTTTCCACACGTATTCCATATATACATACCCACTTTTACGGTAAATGCTAAACATTTTCCTATAATTATGAGATTTTGTGATATGGAATAAACTTGATTTTCAGGAATAATATCTTTTGCGTATTTGTTTTTTACTTAACCACTTATTCTTATAAATATCGGACCCCTCATTTCAATCTACTCACTCATCTTAGACTCATACATTCATTTCTAATTTTGTTTTTTTTAAATGATGCTCGCTAATCCTCTTCCATTTACTCCTTTGAAATCGCTTAAGCCTTACAAAAACGCTTGGCGTATTCAGGTTAAAGGGGGTGATTGGCACATGACTTCCAGGACTTTAAGAGTATTCTAAAGTCCTCACAGTTTTTTTTTCTACCAATCAAACTTTTTATGCTTTATTTTTTTTAAAGTTTTTAAAGCCATTTTTAATTTTTCTTCTTTATTTCTCCTTTTTTTTAAAACCCTCAAATACACGGTTGTTAAAACAAATGCGTAGAAAACTTGTTTTTTTCTTCTTCCATAATAATTAAAAAATCTCTACAAATTTATATATATTTTGTTTCACAATTTTTTGGATAATTTTTTTTTTTTCTCTTTCTTTTAAAAATGAAAGATCCATTTAACAAATAATCATTTTATTTTTATCATCCTTGTTGGTCTAAATAGTATTCTTCAGAATTCATATACATAAATAATAAACATAGCATGAATCAATGGTTACATACATACATACATATGTAAAGATCTCTATATAAGATATATAATTCAGTCGTTATTTATGTCATTCAATTATTTCATTAAATATTTTTCCTGTTAGCTATTTTTGTTCTTAATGAAATATATTTTAATGCTGCTTAAAACTATACAACTACTCAACCAAAAAGAATCATTCAAAAATATTATCTTTTTAAAAAAGGTTATTATTATTAGTGATAATAATCGATCAAGAATCATTCAATAACTAACAAAAAAAAAAAAAATTGAAACTTACTAAGAAAATAATTGATAACAATCTACATTTGAAATTATTATTGGTTTGTTAGAAAAAAAATAATATTTAAATATCAAATTTGTTTGTAATTAATATAGAATAATAAATAATAAAATTTACAGCTTATATAGCTTTCTGTTGCCAATCAGACTTTAACAGCTAAAGTTTTGAAAGCCAAAGTGTCTACAACTAAATTCTCTACAGCTCAAATTTTTACAGTTAAAGTCTTTACAACCAAAATTAAGAGTCGTTACCAATCGGCCCCTAAATTGCTTCATGTTTGGAGGTAATATTCTGTTAAGGCCGGTGAATCTATCGAAAAGATTTTGGTTGATGAAGCTGTACGTATTATAGTTTTAACATTATATTTTGTCCAGCCTTATAGTGTGGTCAAGCATCATTTTCACTTATTAATGATTATTTTTGTCTTATAGGGTAATAAGATGTATGCTGCTTTGAGAAGAGAGCAGATCAAGAAGTTTGAAAGGTGCTTAACCGAGGGTGTTTGGAAGATCATTACGACCATCACTTTAAATCCTACAAGTGGTCAGTATCGTATTTCTGACTTAAAATACAAGATTGGTTTTGTTTTCAAAACCATTGTCTCTCCATGTGATAGCGTCTCTAATGCTTTGTTTCTCTCCCTTGCTAAGTTTGACGTGATCCTCTCTGGGTCCGCTAACGCTAATATCTTGTACGGTTATATTAAAATTTATATATTAATTTTGACCATACATGCATTATCTCTTCTATAGTCTATATATTCATAGATTTATTCTCTTTGTCTATATAGATGTAATGGTATAGGTTGTTGATCGGTCTGAAATCCAAGATCTTAACGCTAACAACAAGTCCACCAAGAAAATCGATTTCCATTTGAGAGATCAGCAGTACTAACAATCTATATTCATATTCCTTCTTATTTAGATGTTTATTATTTATTTACTATTTACTAATAAATTTATTCTTTTCATTTAAGTGACACTCGCTTGGCATGTACACTTTGGGGGAAGTATGCTGAGATCGGTGACCAAGCTTGCCAGCAGTTAACCGATGGTATTGTTGTTTGCTTAATCCGATTTGCGAAGATCAATCTCTACAACGGTAATTATATTGATATGTACTACTACATATATGTATTGTTTTTTAAAACATGTCCTTTTTTATACACAGATAATAGGAGTGTTTCCAATTCATTTGATGTTTCACAAGTCTTCGTTGATTCTACATTGGACGAGTTGGGTCTTTTTAAGCAAAGGTAATTGTATTTCTATTTCACTAAATATATTTTCTTCTTTATAATATTAAGCACGGTATATTACCTTTATATATAGCATACCAATCGATGGGTTGACTTTAGAAAGTTCTGGATCTTTCCACAAGAGGCTCTATGCACCAAGAACTGGGGATGACGATGGTGATTATCCAAGGCAAATAATCAAGGAAGTCCTTACAGCTACTTATGTACTATTCATGAATTTATTTTATCTACTAACCTTTTATTCTTCTTTTTTTTTTTCTTTTTTTAACTTAGTTTGTGAAATCCTCTTTATATTCATTTGAAGGTGGGTAAATGCAAAACAATTTGTACTGTTTCGGCCATTGATACAGATTGGCCGTGGTACTATTTTTTTTGTCGTGCTCACAACAAGAAGGTTGTCAAAGAGGAAGTTATCAAACTTTAAGATGTCAAGATACCTCAAAAGCCAAGATTTTGGTGTGACATATGCAATGGTTTTGCAAAATCTGTTGTTGCCAAGTGAGTCTTTTGTGAAACCTTTATATTGAATGTATTATGAATTATAATTCGGTGTTTAAGAGATAATAATCCTATTTAACTCTTAGGTTTTGGTTACATCTCCATATTATGGAACAAACTAGGGAAGTTAGATGCATGTTATTCGATAGTCATGCAATGGATATTCTTGGCACTACTGCCCCTAAATTGCTTGATGGTTCATTTGATGAGGTATATCGCTTTTTTAAAAATAAACTCTTTCATTAAAATGACTACGTTCATGTTATAATAGAGTAGATTTTTTCTGTAGATCGAAGACCCAACTGTTTTGCCTGATGTGATCAATGGTTTGAAAGGGATGACTTTTCAGTTTCTATTGTGTATTCAAAGGCAAAACATATTTGGTGGATATGATTCATTCATTGTTGCCAGAGTCTACACCGGTAACATTGCTGATGAAATCATACAGGAAGACTCTGATGCATACGTTGATCCATCATCCATAGTTTCTATCGATCAGGTTTGTCTAATAACATTAAACAATTCCAATCATTTATATTTATATTTTATGGTTGTCTTATTAAAATATTTTTTGTATTTTCATATAAGGTTCCCTTATGCTCACTAATGGTGTTGATCTTTCTGATGTGGATTTGTCATCAACCTCTATTCCATCATCAAAACGAAAAGATTTAGATGATGTTGATGGAAATGATCAGGCTTCCACAAGTAGGAAGAAGTGTTCTAAGATAACCATGCCTGAGGAAGGCTTCGGTGAATGATGCTTAATGACTACTTCATCTTGGATCGTTTTCTTCATTATTATTTCTTTGCTTAAAGTTATCGATGTTGTTTTCATTTTTTAGGTTTTAAACTATCTTTATTTTATTTGTTGTTTTGGAATTAATAAAAAAAATTTCATTTATATGTCGTTTTGTTAAACAATTTTATTATTTTAGTTATATTTATGATTAAGAAACATATTCTTTTATATTACAATGTTAATCAGACGGAGAACTATAAACACTTTTGGTCATTTTAAACAAAAAAAACCAACAAAATCAGAATTAGGAAAGATTTTGTACACTAAATAATCAATCCTATTAAATATGATTAATCATGAGAATCTTGAAAAACAAACCTATTCCTATTTTTTCATACATTCTCCTTTAAATAATTACAATTTTTTAGTAACAGGCTAAGAAATAAATATCAACATTATTGTTCTAACCTATAAGAAATCCTATTGGTTGTGGACAATTCGTTTCCTTTTTACACATCAACTGTCCATCATTGTATCTTTTCGTAATTATATAAAATCAAAAACCTCAAGCCTAAAACAATTAGGTTTAACTCTTATCTTTCAAACAAAAAAAAAAACTTCCTTGGATAAACATGATGTCTGTTCACAAACTCACTGATTTGAGGGATAACTCGACTAATTGGAAGATTAACGTGAAGATCCTGTCAATCTGGAATCATCCTCCAAACAGTCATGGTGAAATTACAACCATGATTCTTCATGATGACAAGGTTTGTATTTTTGATTGTTTCGTTCTTTTAATCCAAGTTTACTTTGTTATTATTGAAACAGATCATTTTAAATTATTTAATCTTTGAGTTATCTGGGAATTTTTTCAGAATAATCGTGTAGATGCAATTCCTGACACATGGATTCACATCTCTGACTTTCGGGTCGTTGTTCCTCAAGAAAGGGTTAGGTATTCTTCGTTTTGTTTCCACATCAAGTTCATTTGGGAAACAAGTGTTTTGCCTCTTCCGGAACTGGTGAAGAGATTTCTTTGATTTCATTTTTCCCATAAACCTTAAGTATCCATGTCTTGAGGATTGGGATTATATCACGGGTAAGTTTTTAGTCAATCTATGTTCTTCTCATTTAAAGAATGAATTTTTGTTAGTAGTTTATGTTATTATTTTTTTGAACTACTCTATTAATATATTATTCTATACTTAGATGCAATGTTGGGTGTAGTGTCAAATATCTCGGCTATTAAGAAATTCTCATTTGTTTGTCGCCAGGGTGAAACCGACTATGAATCGAGATATGTCTCTTTCGATCTTTTGGGTAATATGTAAGTTTTAGTGTTTATAAGTATATTTAGTAATGTGTCTTCCGTCTGAAAATTGAGCTTAAAAATGTATTGCTTAGTGTAATGTTTTATCATATTGGTTAGGGGAGAGAAAATGAAATGCTATGCTGTTGGAAGATGCTGTGAAATCTTTGTTACACAATTCTCGAAATGTATCAGTTCAGAGGCATGTGAGGTTTTGGAGAATTGCTGAGATTGAGGGTTAGTTATTTTCAATACTATTGTAATCCTATTTACTTATGATTTTTATTTGTATTATATAACTTTAAATAAAAATTTTGTAACAGGTGAGAATGTTTTGATGAGTGAATTTGGATGTTCAAGAATTTACATCAATCCAACCACTTTCCCTGAGATAGATATTCGAAGTTACATGTAAGACTTTTAACATTTTTTAATTGTATTAGTTAACCATAACATCAATTAATCAATAAAAATTTTTATTTTTCTCTTTTACAGCCGCGGTTTCGAAGATTATTATGAAGTTCCAGAGAACCAAAGGATGGAAGTGATTGAAAATATTTAGGAGTTTGACCTGGCAGCTCTTATTCTTCTTTAAATTATGTTTTGAACTTCTTTTAAGTTTCTCCAAACTTTGTCATTGCAAATTGTTTTTTTTGTTAAACTTTGCTTATGTTTTGAACCTATTTAATTATTGTATTCCCGTTGGATTTTTCTCTATCTTACTTTTTGTTAAACTCCTAACAAAGTTTACAAATATGACATAAAGAAACTCCAAACAAACTCCTATCAAAGTTTGCAACGATTACATAAAAGTATAGTTATAGTTATACTTATTTCTGTTAAACTACTATGCTTATGATTTAATATTTTCGACCATGTTTAGCATAGATATAATTATTGATGATTATCTTTTACATTTTAAAAAATAATTGTTTGGGTACCAAGAATAAAACATTAAAAACTTTGTGACAAATCATTCTTGGAAACATTCAGGATTGATAAGTGTGTATTTTGCATGTTTTAAGCATCCATTTGTCATCACTTTAGCATCATATCATCACTTTTTTTATAACATTTCACATCATTTGTCATCACTTTACATGTTTAGGATAGTTTTGCATGCATGTTGCATATTTGCGTTGATTTTAGGTGATTTGGAGCTGTTGACGAGCTATCTGGAAGAAGCGGACATGATCATGACAAACCACTCTACCAGAGGTCGAGTAGGAGCTTCAAGATCTCAAGAGACCACTCGACCCCCAGGTCGAGTAGAGGACATCACCACTTCACTTCACCACTCGACCACGAGGTCGGGTGCCCTCATCTCCATCACTCGATCACATCACTCGACCATGAGGTCGAGTGTCTTCACCTCCATCATCAGACAACCACTCGACCTCGTCACTCAACCTGGAAGTCGAGTATCTCCTGACAAACACTCGATCACTTCACTCGACCACGAGGTCGAGTGTCTTCACCTTCATTGCCAGACCACTACTCGACCTCATCACTCTACCTGGAAGTCGAGTATCACCATCACACCACTCGACTGCATACTCGATGACAAGCTTCAGAGCCTTCTTCATTCCGCACTCAACCAGACACTCGAGCACAGGAAAGGAAAGAAGACTCCAACTACTCACTCGACCTCCCATTCGACCACATGGGTCGAGTACAGTTCTTTATCCGTCCCAATACTTCGTCGTTTTGAGTATTAGGGTTTTGGGATATTTGACTATAAGTAGCATGTACTTCACATTTTCGCAAAAAGAAGTTTTTACCTAGTTTTATTCCGCAGACCTTGTGTTCTAGTCTTTTTGTAATCCGGATTTCTCTTTATCTATTAAGTATTGAGTATTCAGCTTTTGTCTTGATTTCGTTTACTGTTGTTCATTCTGTTATCATCCTGCTGTTACACTGTTGTTATCATGTTTTTAACTTGTTCAACGTTTATGCTTTCTGTTATGATGTCTGAGTAGTGAATAGATTTCTGAGGATGGGTTAGAGTAATGTAGAATTCTCAGTATGCTAGGTGATTGAGTATTGATTGATAGATCCCTTCTGGATTAGTTGTTCTTAATGCCTATTGCTTTCTGATCAACTGGAATTTGAGCCCAAACATTTCCGCGCCCAAAAGGTGTTCGATGAAATGTCTGAACCACTAATTCCAGAGATTCGTGACCCTGTACCAAGGTATTGGTTGCAGGGAGCGTTTTGGCTTTAACTTGTTGATTCGTAATGCCTGTTAGGTTAGCTCTCGTCAATAGTGATTGAGTCTGAGACTAGGTTAACTTGAGGGTCTCTGTTGCGGTGGCACTTAGATTTGGTTAATGAACTTGTTGTCTAGGGTTAATTTATTGAGCATGTCAATCACCTGTAAACTGAGAAAACGAAGCTACTCGATTACCCCATCCTCGGGAATTCTTTATCTGATTAAATTCTTTGTTTACTCTACTGTTGTTTACTGCATCTTGTCATCTGTTATTTAGTTTCTGCATTTCTTTACTGTTACTCGACCTGATACTCGACCACCCAGTTGTCTGGCAACAGACTGTGCAGTCGAGTATCCCTGTTTCATTTTCTGTCTATTACTCGACCTGTCACTCGAACCTCACCCAGTGCTCTGCAAAGAGCTGTGTTGGTCGAGTGTTTTACTGTTTCTGTTTGATTTTCTGTTTTCTGCATGTTCACTTAGAACTGCTAGAACACACCAAAACCTGTTATTGCTTGGCTTGACTTAGTGACTTCTGATCACATCTTTATTGTTAGCATCACACCCATTTGGATTGACAACCTAAAATACTACAACGATATGATTGGTGTTTTAGGATAATTGACCAAAAACCTATTATCAATTTGGCGCCGTTGCCAATTGGGTGTTTGTTTGTTACATTTGAGATTTCAGACTTGCTTAGATCAAGTTCATTTTCAATTTTCTTTTCAGTTACTAACTGTGTGTTTTACTTGTTGTCTTCTTGATCCAGGTATACCTCTGCTGTATGCGAACTCGATCAACAGGCAATCAGAACCTCATTTTCAACGACAACATCAACCGCACAACTCGCGAACTCAGAAAAAGGAGAACCACAGTTAACCTTGTACCTCAGCAACCACTCGAAATGGCTGACGAACAGAATCAACAAAATGGCCTTGCCAACATTGGTGCTAGAGATGCACCACGTGATCACCGTCAGAGGAAGGAAATTGCACCTCCTGCTATCCAGAACAACAACTTCGAGATTAAGAGTGGTCTCATCTTGATGATTCAGGGGAACAAATTCCATGGTCTGCCAATGGAGGATCCACTCGACCACCTTGATGAATTCGATAGGTTCTGCAACCTAACAAAGATCAATGGTGTCAGTGAAGACGAATTCAAGCTCCGTTTGTTTCCATTCTCCTTGGGAGACAAAGCACACATCTGGGAGAAGAATCTGCCCCATGTCCTGCTGCTCCTGTTGCTGAAATGAAACAAATGCTACAACAGCTGCTTCACGGGCAAGCCTCTGACTCCATGGAGATGGCAAAGAAGATATTTGAGTTACAGAACAAGCTGGACTGTAGCTACAATGATCTCAATGTCAAGATGGAAACACTGAATACCAAAGTCCGTTACTTAGAGGGACATTCTGTATCTTCTTCAGCTCCAAAATAGACAAGCCAACTACCAGGCAAACCAGTTCAGAATCCAAAAGAATATGCTCATGCTATCACACTGCGTAGTGGAAAAGCACTTCCAACTAGGAAGGAACCAAAGACGGTCACTGAGGACAGTGAAGATCAAGATGGGGAGGATTTAAGTCTCGAGCAACCACTCGACCTGTCACTTGAGCAACCACTCGACCTGTCACTCGAGCAACCACTCGATCTGCCACTCGACAGCGTTACTCGACCAACCACTGGATCTGTCATCCCAGCAGCATCACCAACTGCTCCAAAACCAGTTGCTATCAAAAACAAAGAAAAGGTCTTTGTCCCTCCTCCCTACAAACCGCAGCTTCCATTTCCTGGCCGTCACAAGAAAGCGTTGGCAGGCAAATATAGAGCTATGTTTGCCAAGAACATTAAGGAGGTTGAGTTGCGGATACCTCTTGTTGACGCTCTAGCGCTAATCCCAGACTCTCACAAGTTTCTGAAAGACTTGATCGTGGAGAGAATTCAAGAAGTGCAAGGGATGGTGGTATTGAGTCATGAATGCATCGCTATCATACAGAAGAAGATCATTCCTTTGAAGCTTAGTGATCCTGGTTCATTCACTCTACCGTGCTCTTTAGGTCCATTGGCTTTCAATAGATGCCTATGCGATTTAGGAGCATCAGTCAGTCTCATGCCGCTCTCTGTCGCCAAAAGATTGGGGTTCACTCAATACAAGTCCTGCAATATATCCCTCATCCTAGCTGACAGATCAGCAAGGATCCCTCATGGTTTGCTCGAAAACCTCCCAATCAGGATCGGTGTTGTGGAGATACCAACTGACTTTGTAGTCCTGGAGATGGATGAAGAGCCCAAGGACCTGTTGATTCTAGGGAGACCTTTCTTAGCCACTACAGGAGCTATGATTGATGTCAAGAAAGGGAAGATTGATCTAAACCTTGGCAAAGACTTTAGGATGACCTTTGATGTCAAAGACGCGATGAAGAAGCCTACCATAGAAAGGCAACTCTTTTGGATCGAAGAAATGGATCAGTTAGCTGATGAGTTACTGGAAGAGCTGGCATAAGAAGATAATCATCTTAACAGTGGTTTAACCAAAAGTGGTGAAGATGGGTTTCTACATTTGGAAACATTGGGATACCAGAAGCTGTTAGACTCCCATAAAGCGATGGAAGAATCAGAACCCTTTGAGGAATTGAATGGACCAGCAACAGAGGTAATGGTAATGAGCGAAGAAGAGTCAACTCGAGTTCAACCTGCACTCTCGAGGACGTACTCGAGCAACCACTCGACCTTGTCTACCGACGAATCTAGGGAGCCGATCATTCCAACTTCAGATGACTGGTCTGAACTTAAGGCACCGAAGGTTGATCTCAAACCACTTCCAAAAGGTCTAAGGTACGCATTTCTTGGTCCAAACTCTACTTACCCTGTGATCATTAATGCTGAGTTAAATAGTGATGAAGTGAACCTGCTATTATCTAAGCTTAGAAAGTATAGGAGAGCGATTGGTTATTCATTATCTGACATTAAGGGAATTTCACCTAGTTTATGCAACCATAGAATCCATCTTGAAAACAAATCCTATTCTAGCATTGAACCACAGAGGAGGTTAAATCCCAATTTGAAAGAAGTAGTGAAAAAAGAAATTTTGAAACTGCTTGATGCTGGTGTCATCTACCCTATCTCTGATAGTACTTGGGTTTCTCCAGTGCATTGCGTCCCTAAAAAGGGTGGAATGACTGTTGTCAAAAATGAAAAGGATGAACTGATCCCTACTAGAAATATAACTGGTCATAGAATGTGCATTGATTATAGGAAGTTGAATGATGCATCTAGGAAAGATCATTTTCCTTTACCATTCATTGACCAAATGCTTGAACGTTTGGCTAATCATCCATATTATTGCTTTCTTGATGGATACAGTGGTTTCTTTCAAATACCAATTCACCCTAATGATCAAGAAAAAACCACTTTCACGTGTCCTTATGGAACTTTTGCCTATAAGAGAATGCCATTTGGTTTATGCAATGCTCCTACAACATTTCAGAGGTGTATGACCTCTATATTTTCAGACTTAATCGAGGAGATGCTGAGGTTTTCATGGACGATTTTTCGGTCTATGGCCCCTCTTTCTCCTCATGTTTGTTGAATCTTGGCAGGGTATTGACCAGGTGCGAAGAGACGAATCTTGTTCTCAATTGGGAAAAGTGTCATTTCATGGTGAAGGAAGGCATAGTGTTGGGTCACAAGATATCAGAGAAGGGTATAGAGGTTGACAAAGGAAAAGTTGAAGTGGTGATGCAGTTGCAGCCACCAAAAACGGTGAAGGACATCAAAAGTTTTCCTTGGTCATGCTGGGTTCTACAGAATATTTATTAAAGACTTCTCCAAGATAGCCAAGCCGTTAACCAGACTATTGTGCAAGGAAACCGAATTTGAATTCGATGAGGACTGCCTCAAATCCTTTCAAACCATCAAGGATGCTTTGGTATCTGCTCCGGTTGTTCGAGCGCCTAATTGGGACTATCCATTTGAGATCATATGTGATGCATCAGATTACGCAGTAGGAGCTATTTTAGGCCAGAAAATAGACAAAAAGCTTCATGTCATATATTACGCCAGCCGAACGTTGGATGACGCTCAGGGAAGATATGCAACAACTGAGAAGGAGCTTCTAGCTGTTGTATTCGCATTTGAGAAGTTCAGAAGCTATTTGGTTGGATCATCCACAGACAAGCGGGCAGGTTGAGATCTCCAATAGGGAGATAAAAACAATTCTAGAAAAGACTGTTGGGATTACAAGGAAAGACTGGTCTGTAAAGCTAGATGATGCATTATGGGCTTACAGGACAGCCTTCAAGACCCCCATAGGTACAACTCCTTTCAATCTTCTCTATGGAAAATCATGTCATCTACCCGTTGAGCTCGAGTACAAAGCAATGTTGGCGGTAAAACTTTTGAACTTTGACATAAAAACTGCTGAGGAGAAGCGATTGATCCAACTAAGTAACCTCGATGAGATCCGTCTAGAAGCTTATGAGAGTTCTAAAATCTACAAGGAGAGAACCAAGCTTTTCCATGACAAGAAGATCATCATTAAGGATTTCAAGGTTGGTGATCAGGTGCTGCTATTCAACTCTCGCTTGAAACTCTTTCCAGGAAAACTTAAATCCAGATGGTCTGGCCCCTTCTACATCACTGAGGTCCGTCCTTATGGAGCAGTCACTCTAGCTGGTAAGAGTGGAGATTTTACAGTAAATGGTCAAAGGCTCAAGAAATACTTAGCAGACCAAATCCTTCCAGAGGTGCCATCGGTTCATCTCCAGGAGCTTCTTGATGATTAAAGGAGTCAAGCTAATGACTTTAAACAAGCTCACTTGGGAGGAAGTCCCATGACTATCCTTGGAAATAATTTTTACTTTCTTGTTATTTTTTATTTGTTTTAGTTGTGTTTGGGGTTTTTCAGAGACAAGAGAACAACGTGGAGATAGAGTAAAAATTCAAAACTTTTACTCTACAGAAGACGTGGAGATCGAGTGTACAGCCCGTTGGAGTACAAAATTTTGAAAATCTTCTGTTGCACCTGGAGACCTTGCACTCGAGTACATTGGTCGAGTATGTGTGATGTTTAAAACCCAAAAACTTTTAAATCATCATTTTACTCGACCAACAGAAGCTACAGAGACTTGCAGAAATTTCCTGCAGTTTACAGTAGGTTTTCTGTAAATTTTCTCAGTCAACAGAGTGTGGACCACGCGTTGAGGATAAGCTGGAGAGAGAATCTAAAACTCAACCTAGACCACTCATTTTGAAGCATCACTCGACTTCACGAAATTCACTCGACCTTCCTCTTTTCATTTCACCGCCGACACTCTAATCTCTCTACACCACGAATCGCCGTCCAAAGAGCTACTCGATCCTGAGAATTTCACTCGACCTCTGAAACCCACTCGACCTCCGCGCCGCCGTCACTAGCTCATTCCCTCCGTCACCCGACCAGACCACTTCCTTCGATTCCTTTGATATACTCGACCAATTCATCCACATCAACCGCCGTCTCTTTCAAAAGAAGCTACTCGACCTCGTTTCCCGGTCTCATAGCGGCATTCGACCGACGTCGCCCTAGCCGACTTCAACAACTCACTCGACCACCAGAAAGCACTCGACCCCTGCAAAATCTACTCGGCTTCTTGTTCATCAATTCAGTAGAGCCTTCCAACTTCAGAGAAGTTACTCGACCTCTAGGTTTCACGACTCACTCGACCTCCACGATTCACTCGACCTGCTGTAGCATTACAACTCGACCTCTGAGAAGATACTCGATCCAATTCGTCTAAGCTCAGGAACAGCTCAGGTTACTCGAGTACAGAATTGTACTCGACCAATTCAATCTATTTCATTGCCTATTGACAATAATTTTGGTTTCATTGCTATCTTTGAGACTAACCTATTGACATTTGAGCTTTGAGTTCTAAATCTCTACAGGAGAATCATGAGCAATTACAGTGGCAGTTCTTCTGTTGATCCTGACTACAACATGGATGAGACAGAGTCGTCATCTTCAAGGCCAGAGAGATAACAGAGAGAATATGAAAGCTTCAGAAGGAAAGCTGAGATAGCCCGAGGGAAGAGAGCTATGACAGAGAGGTATGAGCTTATAGACGAAGATCTGGAAGACGAGTACATGCCTGAACAGACTCGCAGAGCTACCAAACTTCTGCACAAGCCCGACGTATTGCCTGCTGAGGAATATGTTAGGCTTTTCAAGCTGAATGAGTTCTGTAGCACGAGGTATCCGTGCTCGACCTCACTTGCACAACTCGGATTGTTGGAAGATGTTCAGCACCTGTACCAAAGTTGTCATCTGGACACTCTGATGGCTTATCCGTATGTAGCGTATGAAGATGAGACAATACAATTCCTCTCCACGCTGCGAGTACAGCTCTACCAAGGTATGACCTCTGATGAGTTGGATTGTGAAGGATTGGGATTCTTGCGATTTTCTGTGTATGGTCATGAGTATAGGTTATCAATCAAGCGCTTGGAAGGATTGTTTGGCTTCCCCAGTGGAACGGGATCTAAGCCCAAGTATGAAAGAGAAGAGTTGAAAGAATTGTGGATCACCATTGGCAGCTTTGTACCGTTGAATACTTCCAGGTCAAAGAGCAATCAGATACGCAACCCTGTCATCAGGTACTTCCAGCGTTCTATAGCCAATGTACTCTACTCCCGAGAGATTACAGGGACTGTCACTAACTCTGATATGGAAATGATCGCAATGGCCCTCAAGGGAACTCTCCGCCAAACTAAGAATGGCATGTCCCTCCAGGGTGAAATCAATGACTCACCTCTCTCTATACTTCTTCTGATCCATCTGTGTGGATACAAGAGCTGGGCTATCAGCAATAATCGCAAGAGAGCACGAGGCGCTCTGTGCATAGGTGGCGTTGTGACACCGATTTTGATAGCTTGTGGAGTCCCAATCCTTTCTGCTGGACTCGAGCCACGAGCAATGGATATCGAGCACCTACGTCACTGCGAATTCCTGGAGTTTGCAATGGTTGACGATTTCCACAGGTTCAGGTTTGAGCACTCTACAGACAGGAGAGCTAACATCCTTCTCCCTAGCCCTGAGGTTACAAGGATAATAGAGGGAGATAACATTGATTTTAGGCCTGAGGTTGGACGCCTCTACTATGAGAACGCTCCGCCATTGGATGAGGACGATCTTCTTGAAGAAGCCGCTTCGGATGGGATGGATGAAGATAGGGCAGTGGCGTTCGACACTAGCATGTATCACTTTGGTGAACATGTACCTCCAGCGAGGCAGAGCAAGAGCTTGACTGAAGCTCATAAAAATAACAGTAAACTGTAGAAGTGGTGCAAGAAGCAGGACAAGCTGCTCGCCAAGTGTTTCAAGACTATCAAGCTTCTGACAGATAAGCTGAGTTGTTCCTCCTCCACCACTGCTATTCCACAGGGACAGCCTCCTCTGGAGATGCCATCAAGGAGATTTGATGAGCCTGAGCACAGGCCTGAGCTTAGCGAGCAGAGAGTATCACATGTCCTGGCTAGGCATTCGTCGTTCGAATCCCGGGAGCACAAGAGAAGAAGGAAGGCTACACTCACTCGATCTAGCAGCAGATCACGCCTCATTCACTTGAGAAGGTCACTCGACCGCGGTGCTGGCCGCAGCAGAAGGAGAGAGGTCGAGTTTCCTCAGAGCGGTGCTGGCCGCCAGAGAGCTGATGAGGTCGAGTACCCACTTCCTGGAGCTGATACAGAACAAGGTGGTTCGTCTATGGCCTGGGAGCAATCACAGGCAGCCATTGACGAGCAACTACGTTCATTCTTCAACTGAGGTAAGCGCCTCACTTCACCATTGTATTATATCATCTGTTGTGATTTGTTTCTTCATTTTTTGTTTCTATGATTGGATTTGTCCTGAGTACTCTCTTCCAAGTTTATTCGCACAGTGGACTGTGTGATTTAAGTTTGGGGGAGGGCTCAGAAAGTGTGTGTTGCATTGTATATATTTTTGAGTCTGCATTCATCTAAGGCATAGAAAAACCAAAAAATTTTGAAAATTTTCAGAAAATGATTTCACAAAAAAAGAGTGTTCATGTAGTTGCATTACATTTAGGATCGAGTCTAGAGTGTTTCATTTAGGATTGTTGCATATGCATAGGGGATGATGATGAGATAGCCTTGTAAGCATTTTGATTTACCTGATAAACTCAGTGCCCTCGTTGCTAGTTGTCTGTTGCGTAGTCAATGAATTTGAAATAACACTGAACCATGCCTAGATTGCTCTACTCGACCACACTGTCATGATCTGATACCATTCCCTATCAATTTGAACCTGAATCTGATCTTTAATTATCATGTCTGCATCAGATTTGAACTCATGGTTACCCTAAAATACTTGGATTTTCTTATTTATTTTGATCACTCTTGTTAATCCAAGTAGCTGACTCTCCTTATTAGAGCAGTTAACCCAAACCCAAACCTAGACTTTCTTTCAAGCCCTATATCACTTGTGAGTGTTTGTGAGGTCTTATTCCGATTAAGCTTGGTAAAAAGTGTTAGGTTCGTAATGACAGAGATAGTGTTTCATGTAGTTCTAGTTCGCATTTTCGGACTAGATAGGACTAGGTGGACGCTTATACTTTGGGTTGGGATGTGTTTAAAAGAAAAAAAAAAGAGGGGGTTGATTCATTGATAAGAAAAGAAAAAAGACTCTAGGTGAAGTAAGCTAAAGAAGCAGAAAAAGTCTAGTAAAGGTTTTGGGATTTGTAAAGAAAAGAAAGAGTTCTTGTTAGCTATTGGAGATGGGCAAAAGCCCTTGGTTTTGAAATGTTAAAAACAGGAACCTTAGTTGTTAAAGAAATCCAAATCCGCTAGATGTAACAAAGTGTTGAGAAAGCTTCTCCTAGAGTTAAGAGAAAAGGAAAGAATGATTAGAACAAGGGTTTAAAAGATTCATGAATGCAAAGGGTAGAGTTAAGTTCTTATATTGAGATGGGAGATGGGATTACTGTTGGTGCAGGAATTAACACCTCCGACAATACCAATTTAAACCAAGGAATAATGTGAATAAAATCGAGAAGTCGATTGAACCGGGGTATCCCGGTTAGCCTGTTAATGGGCCTAAGTCATGAGCTCGCCCGAAGACTTAAGTCGACAATCAAGATCGCCATAACCAACTTCTTAGGTCGTGTAAAGAGAAAACTTCCATTTAAGAGAAGAGGATCTTATGAAGAATAGAAGTAATGAAGATTTAGACCTAGGATAATTAGAAGTTTATCATATTTTGGTATATTCGACCCATTGTATAAATAGAGGGGTCAACCCCCCCCCCCCCCATTGAGACCATCTTTAACCTAATACAAGAGACTACTATTACAGAGCAAACCCTAGCTTTTTGTTCAAGCAACATAGTTATTTTCCTTTGATTATTTGTGAGCTAAGAGAGGAGTGAATTTGTTTAAATCTCTTAGTACAAATTCATTGTTTGATTACAGAATCAACAATTGGCGCGCCAGGTAGGGGAATATAAACAAATTTTCTCTACGCTCCTTTAATCAAAGCAAGCATGGTTCAAATCATCATCGACCCCGTCATTCCTCCAGTCAACGATGATGGCACGGAGTCAAGTCTCCTCAATGGAGGAGATCCACCATCTACTGTGGAAGTAGCGGCCAAAGCGACCGCGAATCAACCGGCACACGGGGCGACCCCTATAGACCCACCATCTTTCTCCTTGGAGGACCTCAAAGCCATCCTCACAACCGTGACGAAAGATCTTTCTGAATCGGTCATGGAGACTAATCGCCGACTCGACGAGCTGGCTAAAGGAATCTCCCAACGTCCGAGCTCCGAAGTGACCCTGCCGAGAATCATCCATCCGCGCGGGCTTAGCTTCGACCTCACGGATGCACAATCCAATAGGATGAAACCCAGGTTCCCAGGATCACTCCATCCTATCAACCAAGAAGGCAGACCGCCTATGCCTCCGTTGACGTCGCCGGGTCATGTCTCCAGATCCGCAACCTTAGATCACGATGGAAAGTTAGATGATATCTATTTGAAACTCCGAGAAATCGGATCCCAAGTCCATAGAGCCAGCAGTTTGGCCCCAGAAATCGACCGAATGATCGAAGAAACCCAGAAGACTCCTTTCACGGATATCGGGTTACACGTACGAGAATCCCTCAAGTGAAGCTTAGGATTCCAATCTACAAGGGTGGAAGCGATCCTAAACAATACATGACATCCTTCATGACAACAGTCGCCAAAGCTCACTTTTTGGACGAAATCCGAGATATCGGCTGCTGCCAGCTCTTCGTCGAGGGCCTCTTCGGAAACGCTTTAACCTGGTTTTCCAGATTAGAGGCAAACTCAATTGACAACTTCACCCAGTTGTCAACTGCCTTCTTGAAACAATATCGGGTATTTATTCAACCAGGTGCCTCTAGTTCCGACCTTTGGAGCATGACTCAAGAAAATGGCGAAACACTGAACGACTATCTAGGTCGTTTCAAAGAAATACTGTCTAGAGTTACCATCACAGATGAAGCCGCGGTGGCTGCTTTTAGGAAGGGACTACTCCAAGGATCCCCGCTGAGAAAAGACCTCGCAATAAGAGAACCGCGATATCTCGACGACGCCCTGCATAGAGCTTCATGATATGCTTTCCTCAAAGAGGAAGACGCAAAGTTGGCATGCAAATCTCAACCGCCAAAGGCCAAGGAAAAAGAGCGGGGAGATTATCAAGAACCGCGTCAACACTATGATCCAAAGGCGAACAAGCGAGGAACGATCTTTGCCGCAGTCGATTCGGAAGACCGACCTCAACAGCCGGCCAAACCGAATGGCTCGAAGAACTCGTACTGTCGTTTCACCAGTTCGGAGGACATTCCACAAAAGAGTGTAAACATCTTTTGAACATCCTCCTCGGGAAGTACAAATCTGGAGAAGTAGAGGCGGTCTACCATCCCAAGAATGGGAAAAATAAACGCAAGAGCGACTCCAAGCAGTCCCAGGCTGAGCCAACGCATGAAGAGCCACACGTGGATCACCAATTGCTCCTAGAGGACGATAATGTAGAAGAAGTGAGGGTCCCGGAGAACGAACTCCCCGGTCCCCCAAAAAGATGGAGAGAACAGCAACCGCAACGAGCTCCGAACCATCCCCGCGGAAGGATTTCCATGATTATGGCCGGACTATCTGACGATGAAGATTCAGTCTCGGCTTTGAAGAAGCGAGCTCGACAAGTATGCAGCGTTAGGGTCGCCCCAGAAGCCGAGCCATTAAGCCAGGAACCCATCATCTTTACTTCGGAAGATGCAAGTGGGATTCGGCATCCTCACAACGACGCATTGGTCGTCAAACTGGTAATGGAGGACTTCGACGTAGAACGAGTCCTAATCGATATCGGCAGCTCGGTCAACCTGATGTTCTTGAAGACCCTTTTAAAAATGGGAATCTCTTAGAGCAAAATAATGCCTAAGATCCGCCCACCGATAAGATACGACGGCGAAGCAAAAATGTCAATAGGAGAGATAAAACTCCAGGTCCAAGTGGGCGGCATCACGCAAAAAAACAAGTTCGTCGTCATCGACTCGGAACCAATCTACAATGCCATCCTGGGAAGTCCTTGGATCTACTCAATGAAGGCAATTCCCTCAACATACCACCTTTGCCTAAAGTTCCCGATAAACACAGGAATCTTCACCCTGTACGGTAACCAGAAGGTCTCACAGACGTGTTACGTAATCGAGAAGAAGCAGCGAAAGAAGGATTTCCACTGGGACGACAAATGCGAAAACGCCTTCCAAGAGCTCAAATCCTACCTCATGAGTGGGGCGATCTTAGCCAAACCTGAGGTCAGAGAAACCCTGTATCTCTACGTCTCGGTGTCAAGTTCGGCGGTGAGCGGAGTACTGGTAAGAGATGATCGCGGTAACGAAAAACCTATCTTCTACACCAGTAAAGCTCTGAATGATGCCGAGACTAGGTATCCGACCTTTTAAAAGCTGGCATTAGCGGTGATAAAGGCAGCTCGGAAACTCCGACCTTACTTCCAGTCACATTCCATAGTAGTCTTCACTGACCACCCACTACGCATAGTGCTCCACAGCCTAAACTAGTCTGGACGAATTGCAAAATGGGCAATCGAACTAAGTGAATATGACGTGGAATATCGATCTCGCCCGAGCCTCAAATCTCAGGTCCTAGCTGACTTCATGACCGAAATGTCCCCGGATGTGATTGACGTTACCCTAGACGAAAACTGGACACTTTACTCGGATGGCTCCTCATCATTACAAGGCTCCGGTCTTGGAATTTTACTTCAGTCACCAACCGGAGAAATCCTCGAACAGTCACTTTGGCTCCAGTTTAAAGCATCGAGTAACGAAGCGGAATACGAAGCACTTCTTGCAGGACTTCGACTCGCTAAAGGACTCGGAGCTAGACAGATCAAAGCTTTTTGCGACTCTCAACTCGTAGTCAGTCAGTTCAGCGGGGAATTCGAAGCCAAGAACGAAAGGATGCGGGCTTATCTCTCACTGGTCCACGAACTTTCCAGCCAGTTCCACCAGTTCGCCCTGGTCAAAATTCCTCGAAACGACAACTCAGCAGCAGACGCACTAGCCGCACTGGCCTCAAGCGCCAACCCCGATTTAAGGCGAACAATCCCTGTCGAAAGCATAGCAAAACCGAGCATCGAGCCACCAAATTCGACCTGCGTGATCGTAGACCCCGTAACGGCCATGGACATAGACGGCAACGCAATCAACGCGCCGGGTATAGAAGAGGATCCGGAACCATCCGATTGGTGACTCCCCATCAAAATGTACATTGCCGACGGCATAGTTCCAACAGATCGATGGGAAACTCGCCGACTAAAAACCAAAGCGGCGAACTACATGATGCTAGATGGCGAACTTTACAGACGAAGTGCGACAAAAGCTTTCCTCACTTGCGTGGATCAAAAAGAAGCCCTGACACTCATGAAGGAGACGCATCACGGAGACGGTGGTAATCATTCAGGCGGGCGAGATCTCTGCCTTAAAATCAAAAAAGATGGTCATTACTGGCCCACTATGCTGCGGATTGCGAGGTCTACGCGGCAAAGTGCGAGCCGTGTCAGAGGCACGGCCCGATGAAGAACGTCCCTCCCGAGATACTGTGTTCGGTCACGGTGCCATATCCATTCATGCGATGGGCCATGGATATCGTGGGACCGATGCCTCCTTCCGGATCCAAAAGATTTCTGTTAGTCCTGACTGATTACTTCACCAAATGGGTCGAGGCACAGGCGTACCACAAGGTCAAGTCACGCGATGTTGTCGCATTCATCTGGAAGAACATTATTTGCCGGCACGGTCTTCCTTATGAGATCGTTACAGATAATGGGAAGCAGTTTGTCTCGCTCATTACTAGAAACTTCCTCGCCAAATGGAACATTCGCATGAGCAACTCGACTCCAAGATACCCACAAGGGAATGGTCAAGCCGAAGCCACAAACAAAATGATCATAGCTGGGATTAAGAAAAGGCTTGGTCCTAAAAAGGGGAACTGGGCAAACGAGCTGGATGGCGTGCTCTGGTCGTACAGAACTACGCCTCGGCGACCTACATCATTATCCCCTTTCTCCCTGGCTTACGGCATCGAGGCAATGGCTCCAAACGAAGCCGGAGTTCCGACTTTACGGAGAAGCATGATGTCAAACGACCATGAACTGAACGATCAGCTTTTGGGCGACCACAATGATTTTGCCTAAGAACTTCACGATCAAGCCGCCATCCGGATCCAGAATTACCAGAACGCAGCGGCGAAATACTATAATCGAAACATCCGAGAACGTCGCTTCAACGTAGGTGACCTCGTGCTTCAGGAAGTTTACAGTAACACCGAAGAGAAGAACGCCGGAAAGCTCGGAGCTCGATGGGAAGGACCTTACTTGATCTCCAAGGTACTTCATCCAGGAGTCTATCTGCTGAAGACCATGAAGCTGAAAGAGGTGGAAAATCCGTGGAATGCAGCCCACCTCAAAAGGTACTACACTAGGCTAGGAGTTAGCTAAGTAGAGCTCAAAAAAAAAAAAAAAAAAAAAAAAGAACAATATACTATGTATGCAGATCGTCTGTCGATCTCCTTTATGTAATACAAACTACGAATGGCTTGATCCCTTCATCGGGTACGTAAGCAGTCCTTCGCAAGGATGCAGCTATAATACTTTATAAAATTAAAGTTTGCATTCTCAATACGGAGTTCGCTTTAAGATCTGTTATGTCAACTCTCGGCGCCCTGGCCAGGTGTTCGATGCGCGTCTCACATGGATGCAGTGGTGAAATAATCCACGCCCTATTAGAAACATAAGTCTATTGGAATTGGCTCTGTATCAATGGAATTTTTCTAATAGGGATAGCCGAGACCAGTTTTCTCGCACTTAAGCTCTGGTTCGGACAGAAATATAAGCCGAACCCTGTATTTCGCGATCTGCCGAACAAATGCTCTACGGGGAGTAAGCCGAGCCCAGCATCTCGCCCTCCAAATAATATGCTGAGTCCGTCTCACTTATTCTTGAAACAGAGCCCAGAACTCCCTCTTTAAAACATGCATAGGCCTGCTGGACATAAGCCGAGAGACGTCTCGCGTCCAGCACACGCTGAATATTGTCTCTCAAAAGCCGAGCCCAGTCTCGCACCTAACATCTAATCCGAACTTAGACAGAAAAAATTGCGTTACTCCAAAAAGAACTCAAAAGCCGACCTCAAAGGTCGCACGGGAAACAAGCCAATTCATAAAAGTTGTATTATATTAATCAACGACCAAACAAGATCGGGAGCTATTACAAAGAATAAATTAGAGAATTAAACAAGGTCGGCAGCCATAACAAAGGCGTTTATTCGAAAACAAAAAGACAAAAGGAAAAACGATCTGAAAAGCCACTAAGGATCATCTTCTATCATCCTGGCATCCAGCAGAGCTACCGGCCAGATAGGACATCAGATCGCCCTGTCAGAAACAACGCGATTATCCTGAAGGAGGCGATCTGGCATGGGCCACATTAGCTGCAGACCAACCTTCTCCCAATCCTCTGAGCGAATCTCCAGTGCCCTAATCGTCTGTTCGACCTCATCCAGACGAATGACGACCCTTCTTCGCTTCTTCTTCAGCTTAGCAATCAGAGTTTCGAGCTCCTCGAGACGAAAATCCACTCTTCGTTTCTTGGTTCGGAAGTACTACAGCTCGCGGCATTGATCCTGATGTAGAAATCTGACCTGGGAAACCAAAGCAACGAAAATCTTAAAAATCATCCCAAAATCGAAGACACGAATCAAAGTAATCCTTACCTGGTTGACGAAGTTCTGACACTCGTTGGTATCAGCATCAGTAGCACCTGGCCCAAGATAGAATAGAGAAGGCGTCCTGGGAATGAAGTCCCCATCAGCAATGATTGTTGGATTCTTCTCCTTTGAGGCGGCAGCAGCATCTCGAGCACAATCCTCACAGTACGACAAAATGATGTCCGGCATCGGAGCCAGAAGCTGAAAACCATTCTTGAGCCAATGGCGAGGATGCGACTCCAGCATAGCCATTTTTCGGGCAATATCAGACTTTCGTTCATCATAATACCTCAACATCTCGCGGTATTCCTTATGCCTTGATTCAACACATGATAAACACCCCTCAGCTTCACGTCTTGCCTCCGAGCTCGCCTGGAATAGAAGAGTCCAGGGAACTCGAAGGTTATTGAAGAACGGCATCCCACGTTCAATCGCCTCAGCGTTCGAGAAAGTCGGAACATTTTTGCCAACAGAAGAAGAAGATCCAGCACTCTCCATCTTGCAAACAAAAGGAGGAAAGGCCGATAAAACAATTGGTGATCAACAGAGAAGTATTTATAGGGGCAAATACAGAAATCGAATTGGGAATTTGCTTAAATGCGGTCTGGAAATTCTCGTTTTCCTTTCCCAAGAAAGACTAATATTTGCATTTTCTCCAAAACTGGGAAAATGGAAATTTACTTGATTAACAGGTTGACTTCCCCTAATTTCCTTTTCCAAAAATGCCAAAGCTCATAAATGGAAAACATAGAGAAAATACTATTTTGCCTCGGAAACAGGAAAAATGGAAAATCATCGAAAATAGAGTTTAAAATTAAAATCCGCCCCGAAAGTGGGTCCACGGTTAAACATGAGTTTTGAGATCCCCCCGAAAGTTGGGTCCACGATCAATGTATCAAAATAAATTACAAGGACGACCGATTCAGGTCGTCTGGTTCGTTTCTTCAACGCTTACACGTCGAATATCGCTTCCGCTAACGAGGTCGACATTTGAGCTGTGATGGTCCGCCACAGGAGCAATTTGGGAGGCTTGCCTCAAAAAACCGAGCTGATCCGGGGACATGTTCAGGTCATCATCCCCGAGCTCGATGACGTTCAAGGCATTAACTTCGTCAGTCGCCCTTTTGGTTAACTCCTTAAGGCCGTTGAGTTCAGAATGCCCACTATCTCCTCAGCGCCTTTGGCTTGATTCTCAACATCCACCTTTGGCCCGACAAGGTCCTCTTGCTCCTTGAGATAAGCCTTCACTTTATCAAGACGAGCTTGGGCTTTCTTTGTAGTACGGGCGACCTTAGCAACTAGGTCATTCCGCAGCCTGTTGCATTCCTTCTCCCCGTGCTCTTTCACAGCAACCAACGCGACCTGAAGATCGCTGATCTCTTTCTGAAGATCAGCTTCTCGACCATTGAGCCTCTTGACCTCGTCGTTCAACGAGCTCATTTCCGCCTTATGAATCTCGGCAGCATCCCTCAATGCAGCCATTTCCTTCATGTCTTTGGCGTAGATGGCTTTGGCCTGGTCTGCGCATTTCTTCAGGTTATCGAAGGCCTCTCTGTCGGCGAGCTTCAGCTTCAACTTGCGATCGTATGTCGCAATCAGATCATTGGCCAGGGCGGCGGTCTGGAAAAAGAGTTACGGTTAAAGCTAAAATACAAAGATATTAAGCCACAGGAAGACATGTAACTAGCACGTACCTCAAGTGATGATCTGGCAAACTTTTGATATCCCTCTTTCAGAACCAGGTCGTCAAGATTAGGGAAATCCTTCGTCCCAGGGAGCATCAAGTTACGCCAAAGATGACTGGCGGCCTCCTGATCTCTCACAAGGAATTTCGCACCAGAATACTTAAACGAAAACTGGTCAGAATTAAGAGTTTCACCTCGCGACAGGCGAAACGTCTTCGGAGCAGCAACTTCATCTAAACCGGCTTCAGAGGCCGACCTCTTCTTGGATTGGTTAGCCACTCCTTTCCCTTTCTCTTCACGGGACCTCCTGGAAGTCTCGAGCTCCTCAACGGTTTCATCCTTGTCTTGATCAACGATAACTAGGCCCGTGTTGACCTCTTCGCCTGCTGGCACGGCGGCATAAACGGCGATGGAGCGGTCGCTGGTAACATTTTGAATTTCAGGCTCGACGACCTGAACGGATTGACTTTGATCGCACTCGGCGATCTCTTGAGCTGGAACGACGTCGGCCCCTTCAAGACGCGTCCTATCTTGAGAATCTGGATTGACCGTCTCATGGGAGACCTGATCAACACCGGAAGGGCCAGCACTAACGGGAGGATTCGACGTAGCCGCCTCTCCGTCTAGAGGATGAGTCTCCTCTTCGATGGGAGCTGAGGAGGCGGCATATTCAAAAGCCCGGCAGCAAAGCTAATAAAGGGCTTCCTGACCTTCCCCTTTATCCTGTTGACGCGCGACCTCGTGATGTCTTTCCACGCACGACGTTGAGCTTGGAAGATTGCCTCTAAAACTCCCTCGAACTCCATGGGAAACTCCGGGCTAGGCCTGTACCGATCTGCAACAAAAGAAAAGGCTATGAGAATCTAATCGGGATCGACATGTCTTTACCCTATCTATTTAAAAGAAGTCTACCAGGAAACTCCGTCCACATCCTTTTCCTCCACGAGAACGGACGCTCATACGACTCGAGGTCGACCCTGATGTAGAAGTAATATTCTTCCCAGTTCTTGAAATTACTGACTTTGGGACCGGGAAGAAAGTTGTACTTTGGGCGGTTATTCACCACCCAATAGCCAGGCGACCTGATAGCTTTCAACGTTGTCATTTCCTCGAAACAACGAACGTTTACCAGATAACCTTCTTCAGCGCCGAAGGTCAGAGCAACAACGAAATTGCAGATCGCCACCGGAGTGAGCTGGGAGAACGCCATACGACGGCGATTTAGAAAGGAGATGATCAGAGACGGAATGGGAAACCAAAGATGACACTGTCTGAAGTAGGCTTCATACATACAGACATATCCTCGAGGGGGATTCCAAGGACGCTCATCTTCTCCGAGAATCATGTAAGTGAGTGGGCGATCTCCGGAGCCGCACAAGGTAAATACTTCCGCGACTGACTCGGTTGTTGAAAGGGTCTTTTTTACGGTGATCTCGGTGTTCCAATGAACAATTGGGTCGAGGTCAAATTCGACATAATCCTCATGAAGTAATCTCGCATTAACTTCAGCCTCTGTATACTGCGGATGCGTGTTGTAAGCATCCTCCAGGTCGATGAGTGGGTCGAACTGAGCTAAAAAATCCACCGAATCTTCAGGAGCAGCGGGATGTCCACCGGAACCTTCCCGATCTGGCTCATCAAGCAACGTCGGAATTTCGATCCGATTCGATCGACTAGATTGAGCTTCGTCACTTGGATTCCCGGTTAACCGAGAGTTTCGGCGAACTAACGACGCTTCGCTCTCGGAGGAAGAAGAGGACGGAGAAACAAGAACAGCCTTACCCATTGCCGGAAAAATCGATAAAGAATCGAGAATACAAAATAATTCGTAGAGGAGAGAGCGAAAGCTACCTTTGATTCTTCTTGCAAGCGGCAGAAAATGATTTCCCGAGGGTTTGGTCGAATATAAATAGAGACGAATGGGCGGCAAGCCTACGAGGTCATCATTAAACCTACGGGACGCTTCGGTTCTTGAGCTTCACGCGCGCGTACAGATGCGACGATTTGACACGTGTCAAATACGTTCGAAATACGAATCGATTCGGAGATCTAATGATTAATTCACGTCTTCCAAGATTTAAATCAAATATTCAATTTCTAAGTTCGGAAATTTCGAATTAGGCAACTCGGATTCTCCGGACTGGGGGGGGACTAATTGTTGGTGCAGGAATTAGCACCTCCGACAATACCAATTTAAACCGAGGAATAATGTGAATAAAATCGAGAAGTCGATTGAACCGGGGTATCCCGGTTAGCCTGTTAATGGGCCTAAGTCATGAGCTCGCCCGAAGACTTAAGTCGACAATCAAGATCGCCATAACCAACTTCTTAGGTCGTGTAAAGGGAAAACTTCCATTTAAGAGAAGAGGATCTTATGAAGAATAGAAGTAATGAAGATTTAGACCTAGGATAATTAGAAGTTTATCATATTTTGGTATATTCGACCCATTGTATAAATAGAGGGGTCAAACCCCCCATTGAGACCATTTTTAACCTAATACAAGAGACTACTATTACAGAGCAAACCCTAGCTTTTTGTTCAAGCAACTTAGTTCTTTTCCTTTGATTATTTGTGAGCTAAGAGAGGAGTGAATTTGTCTAAATCCCTTAGTACAAATTCATTGTTTGATTACAGAATCAACAATTACCATTAGAGCTTCATTTGATATACTCTGTGTAGATGGGATCTTATCTCAGTATGCATAGCTTGGGACTTACCTTTAGCATTCTATTAAAGCTTAATCATTTTTTGAGAGATCCCCTGTTACTGAAGCCTATTCTGTAAGGGACCATCTTTGTCTCTTGACCTTTTACCTTAGCCAAATGAGTTCATTGATGATGCATTGTTTGATTCACGTTCCAGAACTAATGAATGTTAAAGGGATTGGTAGATTTGAAAACATGTGTGGGTCGAGCATATGAGTCGGATTGATTGATAATGAGGCATGGCTAACGTCTTTAAGTAGAATTTGATCTTGCAGCTTAGAACTTTCAACTTGGACATTGATTTCATCTGGTCTATCTGGTTCTTTGGCTCTGAATCCCCGCTTTCAAACCTTACTTCCAGCTTGTTCTTGATTGTTTGCTTGAGGGCAAGCAAAGACTAAGTTTGGGGGAGTTGATAAATGTGTATTTTGCATGTTTTGAGCATCCATTTGTCATCACTTTAGCATCATATCATCACTGATTATACCATTTCACATCATTTGTCATAACTTTGCATGTTTAGGATAGTTTTGCATGCATGTTGCATATTTGCGTTGATTTCAGGTGATTTGGAGCTGTTGACGAGCTATCTGGAAGAAGCGGATCTGATCATGATAAACCACTCGACCCAGAGGTCGAGTAGGAGCTTCAAGATCTCAAGAGACCACTCGACCCCCAGGTCGAGTAGAGGACATCACCACTTCACTTCACCACTCGACCACGAGGTCGAGTGCCCTCATCTCCATCACTCGATCACATCACTCGACCATGAGGTCGAGTGTCTTCACCTCCATCATCAGACAACCACTCGACCTCGTCAATCAACCTGGAAGTCGAGTATCTCCTGACAAACACTTGATCACTTCACTCGACCACGAGGTCGAGTGTCTTCACCTTCATTGCCAGACCACTACTCGACCTCATTGCTCTACTTGGAAGTCGAGTATCACCATCACACCACTCGACTGCATACTAGATGACAAGCTTCAGAGCCTTCTTCATTCCGCACTCAACCAGACACTCGAGCACAGGAAAGGAAAGAAGACTCCAGCTACTCACTCGACCTCCCACTCGACCACATGGGTCGAGTACAGTTCTTTATCCGTCCCAATACTTCGTCGTTTTGAGTATTAGGGTTTCGGGATATTTGGCTATAAGTAGCATGTACTTCACATTTTCGCAAAAAGAAGTTTTTACCTAGTTTTATTCCGCAGACCTTGTGTTCTAGTCTTTTTGTAATCCGGATTTCTCTTTATCTATTCAGTATTCAGTATTCAGCTTTTGTCTTGATTTCGTTTACTGTTGTTCATTCTGTTATCATCCTGTTGTTACACTGTTGTTATCATGTTTTCAACTTGTTCAACGTTTATGCTTTCTGTTATGATGTTTGAGTAGTGAATAGATTTCTGAGGATGGGTTAGAGTAGTGTAGAATTCTGAGTATGCTAGGTGATTGAGTATTGATTGATAGATCCCTTCTGGATTAGTTGTTCTTAATGCCTATTGCTTTCTGATCAACTGGAATTTGAGCCCAGACATTTTATGCTCCCAAAAGGTATTCGATGAAATGTCTGAACCACTAATTCCAGAGATTCGTGACCCTGTACCAAGGTATTGGTTGCAGGGAGCGTTTTGGCTTTAACTTGTTGATTCGTCATGCCTGTTAGGTAGCTCTCGTCAATGGTGATTGAGTCTGGGACTAGGTTAACTTGAGGGTCTCTGTTGCGGTGGCACTTAGATTTGGTTAATGAACTTGTTGTCTAGGGTTAATTTATTGAGCATGTCAATCACCTGTAAACTTAGAAAACGAAGCTACTCGATTACCCCATCCTCGGGAATTCTTTATCTGATTGAATTCTTTGTTTACTCTACTGTTGTTTACTGCATCTTGTCATCTGTTGTTTAATTTCTACATTTCTTTACTGTTACACGACCTGATACTCGACCACCCAGTTGTCTGGCAACAGACTGTGCAGTCGAGTATCCCTGTTTTATTTTTTGTCTGTTACTCGACCTGTCACTCGACCTCACCCAATGCTCTGCAAAGAGCTGTGTTGGTCGAGTGTTTTACTGTTTCTGTTTGATTTTCTGTTTTCTGCATGTTCACTTAGAACTGCTAAAACACACCAAAACCTGTTATTGTTTGGCTTGACTTAGTGACTTCTGATCACATCTTGATTGTTAGCATCACACCCATTTGGATTGACAACCAAAAATACTACAACGACATGATTGGTGTTTTAGGATAATTGACCAAAAACCTATTATCAAGGATCTTTAAATATTAAGTTCATTTCTTTTCAACTCAATGTCATTGTCTTTTACAAAACATAATCATATATATTTGGACTCTTTAGATTTAAAACCCTACACAAGCATTATCTTTCAATATCCTTTCTATTATATTAAAAGAATTTTCTTTTTGGAAATCTATGCACACCTTTTAAAGTTTCTTTTTGGATACATATCAAAGTCACATCATTACTTTTATGACTTAAAAAATAACAATACATATATAACTGTTAAAATTTAACCTTTATTTAATGTAATATATATATATAAGATTTCGGTCTATTATAATTATATTGTGCTTTTATACATATTTTGTGGAATAATTCTGTTCTTTAATTGAGTAGATAAAAATATTGACTTTTATATTGAATTCAATTTATTTACATATCTTCCTGTCTCAATGAAATATATTGTTGACAACTTTAACAAAATTTGACAACTCATCCAAGAGATATGACAACTTATGTCATATTTTGTTCCTTTCAAAATTAATTACTTTTTGCAAGTAACCATAAAAAGCATTATAACTTACCATCGATATTCCAAATTCGACTGACAAGATTTGTATGGCATATAAATTATTGTAATAATTTAAATTATTTTGTAAAAGTAATATACACTAAAATATTCTAAGCTATACGCCTACACATATCCTAACCCATAAAAAAAAAGTAACCTCCTCCCTTCTTTATATCCATTACTTACCTTCTTCATCTTTCTTCTGACCTATTAACTTGAAAAAAAATAAAAACATGTTGAGAGATGATAGAGGTGGTTATTACAAAGGAATATCATACCTCTCTCAAATTTCTGAAAATGTTTTGTAGATGCTTATGGTGTTGTCGTGCGAGTTGGGAATATAACAAGACCAGATTATGTTCCTCAATATTCCGAAAACCTCGACTTTCTCAATTTCTCGAGTTTGAGCTTAAAAATACTTGGTTAGTATTTCCGACTATATAGTTCGACATATTTTTGGTTATATATTTTAATGTAGAAACATAGTAAGCATTGTTATCTTTATAGGTGGCTTAATTTATAGAACTTAGATGTTAGAGAGAAATAATTAAGATATTCTTATTAGGGGAAAAACTCTTACATGTGTTGCAAGTGGATATACTTGTGATTTGTTTGTGCGTTTGTGGAGGGAACTTGGTCTACACCTTGGTTATCAGTGGACCTTCGGTATGAATCCTATAACATGCGTGCTTCGATTTTGGAACGTTGCTGATCATGAAGGTAAATTTAACTCTCTTCTCATCATATGTTTTTTTTATAGCTAATGCATATAATAAAAACATAAATATTTTAGGTCGTCAATGTCTAATCACACATAATGGTGCTTCAAGAATTACATTCAATTAAAGTTACCCAGAGATTAACATGGATCGCATCACGTAAGAACGTTTATATTTTCATTATCTCTTAACTGTTTAGTGTATTATAAATAATTTTATTCTTGGCTATTTATTTCCTTCTTTTTTTGCTACTGTTTCAGGACTCAATTCCTTGAACGAATGCAACGAGCTGAAATAGGTGAAGTTGTTGATGAGAACGGAAAACATCAATACCAGACTTGTTTCCATCGTTTTTATAAAATCTTCTCTATTATATTTAAAACAGGTACTATTAAGACTTTGTATATGTTTTTTTTTCATTTCCTATGCATTATTTTTGTTAAACATTAATTTTGATTATGCTTCGTTTTAGTTAATGCTTACTAAATCAGCTGGAGTTCCGTAATCTTAGATAAAATTATAACTTTTTTTTGATATTGGCCACTTATTAGGTTATTTGGATTTAAATTATTTAGATATTTTTTTGATTTTAAAATAATGTATTTGAAATGGAACTTTTGAAATCAAATGTAAACTAAAATATGTGTTAGATATGAATGTATTAAACAAAGAAAATAAATATGCAAAACTTAGAATTTATTAAAATATTTGTCCAACGAAATATGTCATTAAAACGTTAGAGAATCTTCTAAGTTGGAAACATCAATTATTTCAACGATGAGTTTCTTAATCAAGCATCTCATAAGTTGTGTTACAATTTGCATAATAATAGAGTAGATAAACTAAACTAGAATATACATTTCGTATGTTGTGCCATATAGAATTATATTATAGATATTTTTGTTAACAATACATTTTCATATATATTGTTTCCTAATTTTTAGCATTGTTATGTTTATCATTTTATTTGGTTTCTGAAACATTTAGCCTTTCTACTGAAACCAAATCAATATTCTTTGTTTTTATTCGTCGATTACAATGAAGAAAAGAAAGGATAATGATGAAAATGATGTAGATCAACAACAAAAAAAATCAGAAAACTTCAAAACGAACAAGACGTTTGTTCGATAAAACCAACTTTCCTTCGCATAATAAAACATTTGGATCGATCTTACAAAAAGGAGTCAGACTCCTCATACTCATGTGTCCTTACCCTTATACTCGGGAAATAATAATGGGAGTTCCTCACCCATTACCCCTATTAATTCGATGAATTCAACTCTTACAGGTAGTATGCTCATATATCCTCATCATTACTTCTTTCGACTTTATTTTGATTCATATATGTTTGAACTCCAAATGAGACAGAGTAATTTATAATATACCAAACACAAGAGGAAATATAGTCAATCGATCTAATAGCTCAGAAGTGATTAATCCAACTTTTACAAGAGCTGCCGCAAAAATAGGAAATCAGGTTAGTAACTTATATATTATTCGATATACAATATTATCATCTAAATTTTAAATATAAAAAAATTATTTTTTATATGTTATGTGTTGATATTTATATTTTCTTTGCAGGAAATTTATCCAATACTAAAAGAATATCATCATTACTTCGAGAGAAGACCAATGATGAAGCAACGAACAATTATGATATTGTTAACAAAACACATGTTCGAAGGTTGTCTGCTGTTAAAAGAATGGCCAGAAAAAGATCAATCTCATCAGGTTATAAAGTTATATGTATTAGATACAATACATTTTAGTTAATATTTTTATTTATCTTCATTTGATTGTTGTTTTTCTCAGTAAGATCACCAGACTTCTTAACTCCTAATCAAACTACCCCAAACTTAAATATATTGATTGGGGTAGATGACTCTGGAAATGTCTTATAGGATATAACAAATATATCGGGAGGTTCTAGGAGAGGATCCAAGTTCTATACCATTTGATTAATGTCGAATAAGAAGAAAAAAGTATCAAATGGGCAACGTTCGATTCATATTTGAAAATTAGCTATTTATATTATGTTTTACTATGTTTGCCTAATTTTCAATAGTTTAACAGAAATTATATTATTACTTCCATAAAAAATTTAATATTTTTTGTTTGTTGATTGTTAGGAGTCCCACTTTCAACAAAAACATAATCAAAGGAAAATTCTACAAGTATTGTACGTGCCAATACGCTCAATGATGAAGAAATTGATCATTCTGAAGCAATATATTCTAATAATGGTATAATGTTAATCATACTTTTAAAAATAGCTACCTTTATATAAACAGTGTAAAATTGCTTTATTTTTTTCTACTTTCATTTCATCTCCTGTCTACAGATAGGTCAGAAGAATTTGATGATCATATATTTGACTGTAGTAGTAAGAAGAGTATGAGTCGGATAAAGATTTACCGAGCGATCAGGTTGTTGGACCAAAATATATGATCGACATGAAAGATTTGTTAATAAGGAATTTAAACAAGGAGTTTGGTGTTGCAGCTTCAAACAAAGATGATTTGTTAATATATTATATATATTAGAAACAAGGAAAAACTTATATAACATATTTGTTATTGATGTTTTTTCGATTCAGGTTATCATAACGAAGGTGATGCGAATCACACATGTCTACATTGTGGTGTAATTTTCTGGTACAGTGAGGACTAAATAGAAGAAGGAGGAGTGCTAATCCAGGTTTTACAGGATGTTGTATGCAAGGACAGATTGTTCTACTTATGTTAAAAGAATCACCTAAATATATGTGGTGGTTGCTTACAAGCGACCATGAAGATGCTAAATTGTTTAGAGCAAATATCAGACCATACAACATGTTGTTTTCATTCACATCTATTGGTGGCAAGGTAGATCGATCAGTAAAAAAGAGACGTGGTCCATCTATGTTTGTTTTACAAAGAGAAAACAATCACTTGATAGGCGCGTTGAAACCAAAACCTGGCGTATATGCAAAATTCCAACAGCTTTATATCATGGACACTAAGAATGAAGTTGATAATCGAATTGAAGTTATGAGGTAAGTGTTAACTTCAATTGAGCTTTATGAAAAATTTATATTTTGTACCAGTTAATACATTTTGTTTATTATTTGTCTTTTGTTATTATCCAAAATTGCAGCAAAGGTAATAATGGTGGGACAGAAGGTGGTAAACAAAAGTTCAAGAATAGTTGCAGCTTTACTAAAAATGTTAAACAAGATAAACCCTCATGTTGGTGCATTTAGGATTGCCCGTGATAGATTCAACATAAAGAGAGAAGAGACAAATTTTCATATGAAGATTATATCTAAGCGCGACAAAGATGGGAGAGTGTATAACCTTCCATCTGTAGCTGAAGTTGCTGCATTGATACCTGGAGATTTTGACGACAATCTAGATACAAGAGATATAGTCCTACAGATGAAGTCTGGAAAGTTAAGGAGAATACTTGAATGTCACGTTTCATATCTAGCTTTTTAGTATCCATTGTTATTTCCAAAAGGAGAGGATGGTTATAGGCTTGGAATAAAAAAAACTCCTACCAAAATAACAAAAGGAAAGAAGAAGCAGGAAGATGTTAGTATGAGGCAGTGGTTTGACTACCGTTTACAAGCGAGAAAAGATGAGAAGCACATCCTCCTTCGCTCAAAGCGTTTACTTCAACAATTCATGGTTGACGCTTTTACCATGATAGAGTCTAATCGGTTAAGGTATATAAAAAAAAATCAAACGAAGTTGCGCAGTACCAACAAGCAGGCAGTTCAAGATGCTTCTGATGCCGGAAATAATGATCTTTCTAATAAAGGAAAAAGTTGTATCATTCCTCCATCTTTCTCTGGTGGTCCAGCTTATATGCAGCAGAACTACTTAGATGCAATGGCGACCTATAAAAATTTTGGCTTTCCCGACTTGTTTATAACCTTCACATGTAATCCTAAGTGGCCAGAGATCACAAGATTTGTTAAAGAACGGAATTTGAATTCTGAGGACAGGCTGGATATCATTTGCAGGATTTATAAAATCAAACTCGACAACTTGATGGATGATCTAACAAAGAATCATATCTTTGGAAAAACCAAATCAGGTACTAAATGATTTCATATTTTCAAAACATATATTTCATGAATTTTAATTTGCAAGTGACATTAACTCATAATTGGTATGTTGAAACAGATGTATACAGTAGAGAGGTCTTCCACATGCTCACATAATTTTTTGAATGGATCCTAGATACAAGTTTCCTACCGCTGATGACGTTAAAAAGATTATCTTTGCCGAAATTCCAGATAAAGAAAAAGATCCAGAGCTATATCAAGTTGTGTCGGAATGTATGATTCATGAACCATGCGGATTGGTTAATCCTAATTTGCCATGCATGGAAAATGGTAAATATTCCAAGTTTTATCCAAAGAACAATGTTGAGAACACGTCTCTTGACAATGAAGGTTATCCAATATATAGACGCATAGATACTGGTCTTTTCATCGAGAAGAATAAGTATCAATGTGACAACCGGTATGTTGTTCCATACAACGATGTCCTGTTACGGAAATACAGGGCTCACATCAATGTAGAGTGGTGTAACCAAACGTCTCTGTTAAATACTTATTCAAATATGTTAACGAGGGACCTGATCGTGTAACCGTCTCTGTCGAGCCTCATCGAAAAGAAGATGTCACCGAGAAAAACAATGTAGGAGAAACAAATAAAGATCCACAAGAACGAAATCAAGTTCAGGATTATTTTGATTGCAGGTATTTTTCATTATTTTATTTCAGTTTATTGTAAACATTCTTAGGAGACTATTTTAAATATGAAACTTAATGAAAAATAACTCAAATACCGTTTTACAGATACGTATCTGCATGTGAAGCGATGTGGAAGATTAGAGGGTATCCTATACATTATCGACAAACATCAGTATTTAAACTTACATTCCATGAGAAAAGCAAGTAACCCGTTTATGTCAAGGAAGGTGAGACTGCTGAATATGTTTTGTATAGAGTGAATAATGATGAGACTCAATTTACCGCAAGGTTCGAGCTTAATAAGCGTGATCTGGAAGCAGCAAAACTTTTATATGAACAAATACCTAATTTCTATACGTGGAATGGTAAAGATAAGGAGTTTCACAGAAGAAAAATGCCAGGTTTTGCTGTTGGTAGAATAAATCATGTACCTCCAAAGATAGATGATGCATATCACCTTCGCATCCTGATTAACAACAAAAATGGTCCAAAACGATTTGATGATATCAAAACCGTCGAGGGTGTTGTTCATGAATCATACAGAGATTCATGCTATACTCTAGGTTTGCTTGATGATGATAAGGAATATATCCACGGTATTGAGAAGGCTAATTTTTGGTGTTCTCCTAAGTATGTTCGCAAGTTGTTTGTTATTATGCTTATTTCCGAAACTTGTGTTCCCCAGCCGTTGTGTGGGAACACACTTAGAAGATACTGTCTGTATGGGAACACACTTGGAAATCAGTTAGACAACCATGTTAGTTAAATTATTATTTTTAATTAAATATACAATTTTATAGATGTTTTTATAAATAGTTTAGTACATTCAATCTAATATTAATTTATATGTAGAATACATATTGTCGGACGAAGACAGGATTCAGTTATGTTTACAAGAGTTGCAAACAATATTGAAAAAGCATGGAACAAATCTTTGGAGGTATAAGATGTTGCCTCAGCTTGAACCTGGCGATGAACCTGCCTTTAATCAGTTGATCCTCGATGAACGCAACTACAACCGTGAGTCATTGAAAACAAAACATGATAATTGGTTAAAGATGTTAACTGCGGAATAGAAGAAGGTATATGATGAAATAATGGATGTTGTCCTTAATGACAAAGGAGGTGTTTTGTTCTTATATGGTTTTGGAGGAACATGAAAAACCTTTTTGTAGAAGGTTCTATCCGTAGCGATAAGATCTAAAGGAGATATTTGTTTAAATGTTGCATCAAGCGGCATTGCATCTCTGTTATTAGAAGGTGGCCGAACTGCACATTCTAGGTTTGGTATTCCTCTAACTCCTCATGAGACCTCAACATGCAACATAGAACGTGGTACTAATCTTGTTGAATTAGTAACAGCAACTAAGTTGATCATTTGGGATGAAGCTCCTATGATGAGTAAGTACTGTTTTGAGTCATTAGATAAGAGTTTAAAAGATATTCTATCGACTCCAGAAGATAAGCCGTTTGGTGGAAAAGTTATTCTTTTCAGAGGTGATTTTAGGCAAATTCTTCCTGTCATCCCTGCAGCCGGTAGGGAACTGATTGTCAAATCGTCACTCAATTCGTCTTATCTTTAGCAGCATTGCAAAGTTTTAAAGTTGACGAAGAACATGAGGCTTCTCCAAGATATAGACATAAATGAGGCACGTGAGATTGAAGAATTTTTGAAATGGATCCTTGCAGTTGGCGAGGGAAAACTAAATGAGCCGAACGACGGAGTAACTCAGATACAAATACCAGATGATAATCGTATTTCTGAAGGAGACAACCCTATAGAATTAATCATTCAAGCAGTCTATGGTACAACCTTTGCTCAAGAGAGAGATCCAACGTTTTTCCAAGATAGAGGTATTTTGTGTCCCACCAATGACGATGTTAACTCAATTAACGATCATATGCTTTCCAAGCTAACAGGTTAGTGAATTAACTTTTGATATTACTCAAAAGTATACATATAACTTTATCACCTGCTACTTATAAGTGTATATGACAGTGAACTACTACTCTTTTCAGGTGAAGAAAGGATTTACCATAGTTCTGATTCTATTGATCATTTTGACACACGTGTAGATAATAACCCCGTATATATCTTGGTTTTTACTGATATTTAACATAGTTTCATAATGGGTTTTAGAGTCTTTTTCGTATGTTTTGAGTCATTTCAAGTACACTTACACATCTGGGAGCTATGAAGCATAATAAGGAATTTTGAAAGCTTTTCAGCAATGAAGATTATCAAAGACGTTTTTCAGAAGTTGGTGTCGATCGACACCATACCTATGTCGATTGAAACCCTTATTTCGACTGAGGGAATTCCTGTTTTCTGCCAAGTCTTTGAGAAGCCCTAGAGTTTTCCTTATTTGCAAAGTAGTCCTTGCACTTTTTTTAGACACGAATATGCCTAATTATTTGGTCATTGTTAGACCTAAGTTTTGTTTTTTCAGAGATTGAGATACATTTTGGAGAGAAGAATCCAATCCCTGTAGAGAGGATTCTGGACTCCTTTTACTCTATTTCTAATTCATCAATGCAAACTAGTCAGATTATGATTTGTGTTTCTGTTATCATATCTGAGTAATCACCTTGTTGGGTTTAGGGAGTCTCAATAGGGATTTAGATGGATTAGTAGATCGAAAACCCCTTAAGATTATTCTTATAGTTCTTCATCTTGATTATTCTTATTGCTAGTTTTAGATTGATCACCTAGAACGTGATATTAGATAATAGGTATGCCCACCATAGGTACTTGTTGTTTGAACTATCATAGATGAGTTTAGGCATTTAAGAAAGAACATGTAGGCTCATAGAAGGGCTCTGGTTTAGATACTAGGTGAACTAATCAAGCTTGATAACAATGCATGCTTTAGTATAAGATTTCTCGGTTTCTCCGGTTATCTTAGCTCTAAGTAAAGAGAGTTTTGTGGAACATCACCGGTTACTCTAGAATCTTAGTTTGAGTTTGAGAACGGTGCCATAACAATCCTTATATTAGCTAGATCTACAATTTATCTATCTCCCGAGACAATTCCTTAGACCCGACGCTTTAATCACTTGAATCTACACTTCGTTTACTTGGTTATTTGTCTTTTACATTCAATTACTTTGTCTAGATTATTTAATAACATCATAATTCTATTGTGTGAACATCGAGAGCTCAGTGGAATTCGACACTTAAGTGCTAACGACAACTCTTATTTGAGGGAGTAAGCTTAAGGCGATTTGAGCTATATCAAATTTGGCGCCGTTGCCGGGGATCGAACCCGAGTGACATGCGAGAATACTTACCACTATATTGGGTCGTTGTACTAAGTGGTAAGTATTCCCGCCTGTCACGCGGGTGACCCGGGTCGATCCCCGGCAACGGTGCCAAATTTGATATAGGTCAAATTGCCTTAAGACCACTGTCTCAAATAAGAGATTGATTGTAGCACATAAGGGTCGAATTCCACAAAGCTCTCGGATCACACAATAGACCAAGGTTTTGAATTAAGCTAAGTAAGATAGTAATGAAAATAAAAAGAAACAAAAGGAAGCAATAGCAGATTGTGAGGTGGTAAGACAAGAAAGTAAAAACGTCAGGCTTAGGGTATTCTAAGGAAATTATTGGTTCGTAGATCTAATAATAGTTAGGTTGTTAACGAAACATTCTTAAACTCAAACTCTAATTATGAAATAACCGGTGGTGTTCCGTGATAATAGGTTTTTAGTCAATTATCCTAAAACACCAATCATGTCGTTGTAGTATTTTAGGTTGACAATCCAAATGGGTGTGATGCTAACAATCAAGATGCAATCAGAGTTTACAGAGTCAAGCCAAGCAATAACAGGTTTTCGGGTGTTCTAGCAGTCCTAAGTGAACAGGCAGAAAACAGAAATTCAAACAGATAAATCAAAACACTCGACCAAGAAAGCTTGTTGCCAAGCACTGGGTGTGGTCGAGTGACAGGTCGTAAATAGCAAAGACAGTAACAAAGATACTCGAGTGCACAGTCTGTTGCCAGACAACTGGGTGGTCGAGTAAAAGGAGAGAAATGCAAAAACTAAGCAACAGGTAACAAGATGCAGTAAACAATAGTAGAGTAAACAAAGAAATCAATTAGATAAAGAATTTCCGAGGATGGGGTAATTGAGTAGTTTCGTTTCCTCAGTTTACAGGTGATTGACATGCTCAATAAATTATCCCTAGACAACAAGTTCGGTAACAAAATCTAAGTGCCACCGCAACAGAGACCCTCAAGTTAAACTACTCCCAGACTTAATCACCATTGACGAGAGCTAACCTAACAAGCATTACGAATCAACAAGTTAAAGCAAAAACGCTCTCTACAACCAATACCTTTGTACAAAGCCACAAATCTCTGGAATTAATGGTTTAGACATTTCATCGAACACCTTTTGGGCGCGGAAATGTTTGGGCTCAAATTCTAGTTGATCAAAAAGCAATAGGCATTAAGAACAACTAATCCAAAAGAGATCTATAAATCAAACTCAACCACTTAGCATACTAAGAATTCTAAACTACTCTAACCCATCCTCAGAAACCTATTCACTACTCAGACATCATAGCAAAAAGCATAAACGTTGAATGGAATGAAAGCATGATAACAACAAAGTAATAGCAGGATGATTGAGTGCAGAATAGAGAAGACTCTGAAGCTGGCTGTCGAGTATGAAATCGAGTGCTAGAGATCGTGGTACTCGGCTTGGTGGTAGAGTGATCGAGTGAAAGTGATGGAGTTACTCGACCAGGTGGTCATGTGGTGTGATCGAGTGATGGTCAGGTGGTGGAGGTGATGATACTTGACCAGGGGGTCGAGTGATGTGATCGAGTGGTTGTCGTGGGGGTACTCGATCATGGGGTCGAGTGGTGACGTAAAGTGATGAGGTATTCTACTCGACTAGGGGGTCGAGTGGTCTGTTGAGGTCGTGAAGCATCTACTCGACCAGGGGGTCGAGTGGTTTGATATGATCAAGTCCGCTTCTTCCAATTAGCTCGTCAACAACTCCAAATCACCTGAAAGCAACACAAATATGCAACATGCATGCAAAACTATCCTAAACATGCAAAGTGATGACAAATGATGAGAAATGGTATAAAACAGTGGTGATATGATGCAATAGTGATAACAAATGGATGCTCAAAACATGTAAAATGCACACTTATCAACTCCCCAAACTTAGTCTTTGCTTGCCCTCAAGCAAACAATTAAGAACAAGCTGGAGGTGAGGTTTGAAGGCGAGGACTCAGAGCCAAAGCACCAGATAAATCAAATGAAATCAATGTCCAAGTTGATAGTTCTAAGCTGGGATATGATCGAATTGTACTCAAAAACGTTAGCCATGCCTTGTTATTAATCAATCCGACTCTTATGTTCGACCTACACATGTTTTCAAATCTACCAATCCCTTTAACATTCATTAGTTCTGGAACGTGAATCAAGCAATGCATCATCAATGAACTCATTTGGCTAAGGTAAAGGTCAAGAGACAAAGATGGTCCCTTACAAAATAAGCTTTAGTAACATGGGATCTCTCAAAAAATGATTAAGCTTTAGTAGAATGCTAAAAGTAAGTCCCAAGCTATGCATACAGAGATAAGATCCCATCTACCCAGAGTATAACCAATGAAGCTCTAATGGTAATCCCATCTCCACTCCCAATATAAAAACTTAACTATACCCTTTGCATTCATGAATCTTTTAAGCCCTTTTTCTAATTATTCTTTTCTTTTCTCTTGACTCTAGGAGAACCTTCCTCAACACTTTGATACATCTAGCGGATTTGGATTTCTTAAACAACTAAGGTTCCTGTTTTTAAAATTTTAAAACTGAGGGCTTTTACCCTTCTTCATTAGCTAACAAGAACTCTTTTCTTTACAAATCCCAAAATCTTTACTAGACTTTTTCTGCTCCTTTAGCTTACTTCACCTAGAGTCTTTTACCTTTTCTTATCAATGAATCAACTCCTCTTTTTTTTTTTTTTTTTTTTTTTAGACACATCCCCACTTAAAGTATAAGCGCTCACCTAGTCCTATCTAGTCCGAAAAATGTAAACTAGAACTACATGAGACACTATCTCTGTCGTTACAAACCTGACACTTTCTACTAAACTTAATCGGAATAAGACCTCACAAACACTCACAAGTGATATAAGGCTTGAAAGAAAGTTTAGGTTTGGGTTTGGGTTAACTGCTCTAATAAGGAGAGTCAGCTACTTGGATTAACAAGAGTGATTAAAATGAATAAGAAAATCCAAGTATTTCAGGGTATCCATGAGGCGCTTACCTCAGTCGAAGAATAAACGGAGTTGGTCGTCAATGGCTACCTGTGATTGCTCCCAGGCCATAGACGATTCGCCTTGTTCTATGTCAGCTCCAACATGTGGGTACTCGACCTCATCAACTCTGTGGCGGCCAGCACCGCTTTGACGATACTCGACCTCTCTTCTTCTGCTTCGGCCAGCACCCCGGTCGCGTAAACTACAAGACTGCAGAAGTCGTCCTCTCTTGCTGCTAGATCGAGTGAGTGTGGTCCTCCTCTTGAACGTCGCGAAGTGACCACCATATGTGGAGCCATGGCAATGCAGCAGGATACCTTCTACTTCATCTTCTGAGACGCATCTCCTGTAGATCTTATCTTTATAGAGAGTGTAAAGATAAGGCTCATCCCAGTAGTAATGGTGTATGTCTCGGAAAAAATTCTTCCTTTCATAACTGGTCAGGTTGGGAGGCTCTACTCTGCACGCCAAGTAATTGACGTGATCAGCATACCTTGGAGATCTTCCTTCAACATCGTTCAGTTGGTGGAACTCTTTCCCGCTGTAGCTCCTACCGAAGAATTCTACAACCATGAGCTGCTCTTCTAGCATTGAATCGTCTATCGGAATGGGTTCTTCGATTCTCATCCTTGACAGATGGTCAGCTGCACCATTTTAGATGCCTTTCTTGTCTACTATTTCCATGTCAAACTCTTGCAACAGGAGTATCCATCTTAACAGTCTTGGTTTAGTATCCTTCTTGGCATACAGATGCCTCAAAGCTGCATGGTCTGTATAGACAGTTACCTTTGATCCAACCAAATAGCTTCTGAACATCTCAAATGCGAATACAACAACTAGAAGCTCCTTCTCAATTGTTGCATATCTTCCTTGAGCTTCATCCAACGTCCGGCTGGCGTCCTTGATGGTGTGAAAGGATTTGAGGCAGTCCTCATCAAATTCAAACTCGGTCTCCTTGCACAATAGTCTGGTTAACGGTCTGGCTATCTTGGAGAAGTCTTTAATAAATCTTCTGTAGAACCCAGCATGACCGAGGAAACTTCTCATGTCCTTCACCGTTTTTGGTGCCTGCAACTACAACATCACTTCAATTTTTCCTTTGTCAACCTCTATACCCTTCTCTGATATCTTGTGAACTAACACTATGCCTTCCTTCACCATGAAATGACACTTTTCCCAATTGTGAACAAGATTTGTCTCTTTGCACCTGGTCAATACCCTGCCAAGATTCAACAAACATGAGGAGAAAGAGGGGCCATAGACCGAAAAATCGTCCATAAAGACCTCCACTATCTCCTCGATTAAATCTAAAAATATAAAGGTCATACACCTCTGAAATGTTGTAGGATTATTGCATAAACCAAATGGCATTCTCTTATAAGCAAAAGTTCCATAAGGACATGTGAAAGTAGTTTTCTATTGATCAGTAGGGTGAATTGGTATTTGAAAGAAACCACTATATCCATCAAGAAAGCAATAGTATGGATGATTAGCTAAGCGTTCTAGCATTTGATCAATGAATGGTAAAGGAAAATGATCTTTCTTAGATGCAGCATTTAACTTCCTATAATCAATACACACTCTATGACTAGTTATAGCTCTAGTAGGGATCAGTTCATCCTTTTAATTTTTAACGACGGTCATTCCGCCCTTTTTAGGGACGCAATGCATTGGAGAAACCCAAATACTATCAGAGATAGGGTAGATGACACCAGCATCAAGCAGTTTCAAAATTTCTTTTTTCACTACTTCTTTCAAGTTAGGATTTAACCTCCTCTTTGGTTCAATGCTAGAATAGGATTCGTTTTCAAGGTGGATCCTATGATTGCATAAACTAGGTGAAATTCCCTTAATGTCACATAATGAATAACCAATTGCTCTCCTATACTTTCTAAGTTCAGATAATAGCAAGTTCACTTCATCATCATTTAACTCAGCATTAATGATCACGGGGTAAGTAGAGTTTGGACCAAGGAATGCGTACCTTAAACTTTTAAGAAGTGGTTTGAGATCAACCTTAGGCGCCTTGAGTTCAGACCAGTTATGTGAAGTTGGGATGATCAGTTCCTAGAGTCGCTGACAGTCAAGGTCGAGTGATTGGTCGAGTATGTTCTCGAGTGTGGAGGTTGAACTTGTGTTGACCCTTCTTCGCTCATTACCATTACCTCTGTTGCTGGTCCAATCAATTCCTCAAAGGGTTCTGATTCTTCCATCGCTTTATGGGAGTATAACAGCTTATGGTATCCCAAAGTTTTCAAATGCATAAACCCATCTTCACCACTTCTGGTTAAAGCACCGTTAAGATGATCTTCTTTTGCAAGCTCTTCCAGTAACTCATCAGCTAACTGATCAATTTCTTCAATCCAAAAGAGTTGCCCTTCTATGGTAGGCTTCTTCATTTCGTCTTTGACGTCAAAGGTCATCCTAAAGTCTTTGCCAAGGTTTAGATCAATCATCCCTTTCTTGACATCAATCATAGCTCCTACAATTGCTAAGAAAGGTCTCCCAGAATCAAAGGATTCTTGGGCTCTTCATCCATCTCCAGGACTATAAAGTCACTTGGTATCTCTACAGCTCCAATCCTGACAGGTAGGTTTTCGAGTAAACCATGCAGGATCCTTACTGACATGTCAGCTATGATAAGGGATATGTTGCAGGATTTGTATTGAGTGAACCCCAATCTTTTGGCAACAGAGAGTGGCATGAGACTGACCGACGCTCCTAAATCACATAAGCATCTGTTGAAAGCCAATGGACCTAAAGAGCATGGTAGAGTGAATGAACCAGGATCACTAAGCTTCTTAGGAATGATCTTCTTCTGTATGACAGCACTGCATTCATGACTCAATACTACCATCCCTTGCACTTCTTGAATTCTTTCTACGATCAAGTCTTTCAGAAACTTGTGAGAATCTGGGATTAGTGCTAGAGCGTTAACAAGAGGTATCCGCAACTCAACCTTCTTGATATTCTTTGCAAACATAGCTCTATACTTATCTGTCAATGCTTTTTTGTGACAGCCCGAAAATGGAAGCTGGGGTTTGTAAGGAGGAGGAACAAAGACCTTTTCTTGGTTCTTGACAGCAACATGTTTCAGAGCAATTGGTGATGTTTCTGGGAATGGTGGTCGAGTAACATGGTCGGGTGACTGCTCGAGTTGTTTGTCAGCTTGATCTTCACTGAGACTGAAATCCTCCCCATTTTGATCTACACTGTCCTCATTGACTGTTTTAGGTTCCTCCCTGGTTGGAAGTGCTTTTCCACTGCGCAGAGTGATATCATGAGCATATTCGTTTGGATTCTGAATTGCTTTTCCTAGAAGTTGGCTTATCTGTTTTTGAGCGGAAGTAGATGCAGAATGTCCCTCCAAGTAACGGACTTTGGTATTTAGTGATTCCACTTTGACATTTAGATCATTCTAGCTACAGTCCAGCTTATTGTGTAACTCAGATATCTTCTTGGCCATCTCCATGGAGCCAGATGGTTGTCCATGAAGCAGCTGTTGTAGCATTTGTTTCATATCAGCGTCAGGAGCAGAAGGACTTTGGTGTTGCTGAGGTGCAAACCCAGGTGGTGGTTGCTGCTGGTAGTTCCCTTGAAATTGCTGCTTGGGAACAAAACATTAATTGTAGTAAACAAAAGGTTTGTTCTGACCTTGTTGTTGCTGTGGTGGATACACTTGGTTCTGTGGGTTAGACACGTTGGTGCTGCGGTAAGAGAGGTTGGGGTTGTTGGTCTTGAAGTTGTTATACCCTTTGTCGCCACCTTGATTGTTGATGTAGCTAACTTCTTCTAACTGCTTTCCCTCCCCATATTGGACTTGATAATCCTCGTCCTTAACAAGGAAGTGCACATGCTTCTGCTGGCTAAGAAGAATCATGTCCAGCTTGGCATTCAGCGCTTTGATCTCCTTCCTGTGTTTGTCATCAGAGTCGGTTGTGCCTCTGATGGTCTTGTCGCAGTCCTCGTTGTAATTACCATCTGATTGAGCTAGGTTCTCAACCAATTTCCAGCCTTCTTCAACATCTTTGTTCTGGAAATTCCCATTGCTGGCGGTATCCAGAAGCATTCTGATGCGTGGTAAAACTCCTCTGTATAGAGTGCTGAGCAGAGAGGCTTTCGTGAAACCATGATGAGGGAATTGGTTGGTGTAACCCTTGAAGCGCTCCCATGCTTCATAGAAGCTTTCACTAGTCTTCTGTGAAAAACCAGAAATCTCATTTCTGAGTCTTGCAGTTCTGGCGTTGGAGAAAAACTTTGCTAGAAAAGCATTCTTGCAATCATCCTAGGTGGTGATTGAGTCATGGGGCAGATTCTTCTCCCAGATGTGTGCTTTGTCTCCAAAAGAGAATGGAACAACTGGAGCTTGAATTCGTCTTCACTGACACCATTGAATTTTGTTAGGTTACAGAGCATATCAAATTCATCCAAGTGGTCGAGTGGATCCTCCATTGGCAGACCATGGAATTTGTTTCCCTGAATCATCTAGATGAGACCACTCTTGATCTCGAAGTTGTTGTTCTGGATAGCAGGAGGTGCAATTCCTTTCCTTTGACGGTGGTCCCTTGGTGCATCTCCAGCACCAATGTTTGTAGGGCCATTCTGTTGATTTTGTTCGTCAGCCATATCGAATGGTTGCTGAGGTACAAGTTTGATTGTGTTTCTCCTTTCTTTGAGTTCACGAGCTATGCGGTCGATGCTATCGTTGTAAAGGAGAATCTGGTTGCCTGTTGATCGAGTTTGCATAAAGTAGAGGTGTACCTGGATTAAGAAGACAACAATAAAAACACACAGTTAGTAATCGAAATGAAAATTGAAAAAGAACTTGATCTAAACAAGTCTGAAATCTCAAATGTAACAAACAAACACCCAATTGGCAACATCGCCAAATTGATAATTGTTTTTTAGTCAATTATCCTAAAACACCAATCATGTCGTTGTAGTATTTTAGGTTGTCAATCCAAATGGGTGTGATGCTAAGAATCAAGATGCAATCAGAGTTCACAGAGTCAAGCCAAGCAATAACAGGTTTTCGGGTGTTCTAGTAGTCCTAAGTGAACATGCAGGAAACATAAATTCAAACAGATAAATCAAAAAACTCGACCAACACAGCTTGCTGCCAAGCACTGGGTGTGGTCGAGTGACAGGTCGAGTAAACAGCAAAGACACTGACAAAGATACTCGACTACACAGTCTGTTGCCCGACAACTAGGTGGTCGAGTATCTGGTCGAGTAACAGGAGAGAAATGTAAAAACTAAGCAACAAGTAACAAGATGCAGTAAACAATAGCAGAGTAAATAAAGAAATCAATTAGATAAAGAATTCCCGAGGATGGGGTAATTGAGTAGTTTTGTTTACTCAGTTTACAGGTGATTAACATGCTCAATAAATTATCCTAGACAACAAGTTCGTTAACCAAATCTAAGTGCCACCGCAACAAAGACACTCAAGTTAAACTAGTCCCTGACTCAATCACCATTGACGAGAGCCAACCTAACAAGCATTACGAATCAACAAATTAAAGCCAAAATGCTCCCTGCAACCAATACCTTGGTACAGAGCCACAAATCTCTAGAATTAGTGGTTCAGACATTTCATCGAACACCTTTTGGGCGCGGAAATGTTTGGACTCAAATTCCAGTTCATCAGAAAGCAATAGGCATTAAGAACAACTAATCCATAAGGGATCTATAAATCAAACTCAACCACCTAACATACTAAGAATTCTAAACTACTCTAACCCATCCTTAGAAACCTATTCACTACTCAAACATCACTGAAGAAAGCATAAACGTTGAATGGAATGAAAACATTATAACAACAGAGTAATAGCAGGATGATAACAGGATGAACAACTTAGTAAGCGAAATGAAAAACAAATACTGAATACTGAATAGATAAAGAGAAATCCGGATTACAAAAACGTCAAGAACACAGTGTCTGCGGGATAAAAATTAGATAACAAAAATGTAAAGTACATGCTACTTATAGCAAAATAACCCTAATACTCAAAACGACGCAGTATTGGGACGGATTAAGAACGGTACTCGACCCAAGTGGTCGAGTGCATGGTCGAGTGGTAAGCTGGAGTCTTCTTTTCTTCCTTTTGCTCGAGTGTCTAGTTGAATGCAGAATATAGAAGACTCCGAAGCTGGCAGTCGAGTATGAAGGGGAGCGATAGAGATGGTGGTACTCGACTTGGTGGTAGAGTGATCGAGTGAAGGTGATAGAGTTACTCGACCAGGTGGTCGAGTGATGTGATCGAGTGATGGTCAGGTGGTGGAGGTGATGATACTCGACCAGGGGGTCGAGTGATGTGATTGAGTGGTTGTTTTGGTGGTACCCGATCATGGGGTCGAGTAGTGACGTGAAGTGATGAGGTCTTCTACTCGACCAGGGGGTCGAGTGGTCTGTTGAAGTCGTGAAACATCTACTCGACCAGGGGGTCGAGTGGTTTGATATGATCAGGTTCGCTTCTTCTAATTAGGTCGTCAATAGCTCTAAATCAGATGAAAACAACACAAATATGCAACATGCATGCAAAACTATCCTAAACATGCAAAGTGATGACAAATGATGAGAAATGGTATAAAACTGTGGTGATATGATGCAATAGTGATAACAAATGGATGCTCATTTGAAAAAAAGAAAAAACATCGTGTCGACGAAACGCGATGGTGTTGATCGACACTCTCATTTTCAAGGTAAGTCGATTTCACCTAAACTTCATCTTCTTCATTTCAGTTTTTATTCAAAACGCCGAAATCACTCTTTTCTCTCTAGATTGTTCACAGGTTCTTGTGATTTTAGGCTCTAATCTCATTAGAATTTCATCCTCTTTCTTCCCCAAGTATCTATTTCATCGATCTGCAACATGACTGGGCAGAAAAAGAAGGCAAGGAAGAGTGTTCCTCCACCTTCCTCCTCCGCCGCTGCTCACCACCGCCGGACCTTCTCCACCGCCGCCGGTCTCCGCCCTTCCCAACCGCCACTACCTGCTGCAGCGCCTCAACCTCTTATCTATTGATTTCCATGGCCAAAGCTACTAACAGAAAGAATTCTTTCTCAAAGAGTTTGGGAGAAGGATGTCAACAAAGAATTCACTAAAGGTGACTATATCAATCGCCCTTTTTCTCCAGATTGGGATTATTATGATACTTTTTTCTATAATGCCTAGATGAGTGTAGAAATTTTGCCTACTTGGTTTGCGGATTTTGGTTTAATGCAGCGTTTGCAGATAGAGAAATCTGTTTTAGGACTGCTAGATGATATAGGTTTGGGAACCATCTGTTGTAGGTAGTACGATTTGTATCCTGAGCTAGTTAGACAATTCATGGTTTCTGTTAGGGTCTACTATGTGAATGACAGGAAACGCAATGCTCAGGAAGGAGCTCTTATCTACTTCATTCGCGGTGTCAGATAGAGTCTACCACCAAGAGATTTGTGTGACATCTATGGTTTTGACAATGATCTCACTGGAGTTTCCCTGCTTGAACAGTTTAAGGATGCTCAGGTTATCTAGTGCAGGTTTGGTAATGGAATTTATGATTCCAAGGACGAAGTTCACTCAGAGATTCGTCACCCGGTTTCTGCGATATTTGGTTAGGCTGATTACTAGCACACTGTTGTGCAAGATGAAGCCTGGCAAGATGAGACTTTCTATGTTGTTGTTGCTCTATCATGCTGTTCATGATTTCTTTCCTGACAGCTTTGGAGTTGAGGAGGTTGTCCGCGATGTCAACTTTGGCGTTGTGTTTGCTCATCACTTGGTCTCACTCAAGACCAAGCCCTTTACACGTAAAAGGAAGAAATCTAAGAGAGTTGGCAGTCTTCTCACTCCTATATTTGAGCATTTTTGCATCAGCTTTGAAGGAGAAGAGGTCAACACCACGAGATTCACAATGGATGAAAGATATCTTAAGAACTTTCACTGGCTGGAAGGCAACTTCCTCTGGTGTTTCAGAGACAAACACGACACCATATGATTCAGTTACCTTGCCCTGCACTTACAGAGATTACAGGAGAGCATGAGGAGATTGGTTTTCATCATGATCCTTCCCGTCTGCATTCCGCGCCATGCTCCAGGAGACAGAGAGGTTCAGCTTAAGGATCCGCACCGACTAAGACTGAGGATGAGTTCATTGACCCTGTTGGGGGTCCGAGAGTTGGATCTTCTTCTTTAGCTCTACCATATGAGCTGCCTTCTCCTACTCCTATCCCGATAGAGCCATATGTCTTTCAGCAATACATCGTCGACAGCTTCAAGAGCGTTTGGAACGCCATAGCTACACTCTCTCGCTGCGGTTGTGTTGCTTCCACTCGTCGTCGTCATCGTTCTCCCGCACCCACCTCCCGTTCGGAGCATGAGGACTAGCCATCCTCCCTATCTTGCTTTGTTTTCTGATTTTGTTTTTGCTTTATTTCAGACTATTTGTTATTTGTATTGGAACTTGTTGCACTTATTTTCCTATGCTTTGTTGGAACTATTGATGTGTGTTTTAGTGATTTAACAGTCTAACTGGAGGATCCATGTGAAAACACTAACCAAAGCTCTACAACGATGAGCTGAATTCGCAAAGCGATGCAAAAATGACCTGAGTGTCGATCGACACCAACCTATAATCGATCGACACCACTCTCAGGTGGCAACTCACGTTTCTCTAACTTTTAACTTTTGATTATTTTTCTTTCGATTCCTCTAGCTTAATAACTCTGGGGACAGTGTTATCTAAGTCTGGGGGAGTCAGTTACTAACTTCATCTTTTCTGTTCTCATGAGTTAGTTGTGTCATTCTAACTTAGATAGTCGTTTTATTGAGTTCAAACTTTTGTCTGAAATTATGATCTATCTCTCGACTTTATTGCATGGATGGTTTAAGTACTACAGATTCAAATCAATCCGACTAATGGAAAATCCAGAAAGCCAATCAACAAACTTAAGGACATCCATTCCCAACATAATCCACAGAGGCTGGAGCTAATCTCACTGCTCTTCCTTTTACCTCATCAAAACGGTTAGTGTTCATAGGACTTGACTGCTTGTTCAGACCTAGTTCTTTCTTAAAGATTGTTATCTACTTTGTTTTAATTATGTTTTTAGGAGGATGATGTATTCTTATGTTTTATAATGTTTGTAATTTTATTTTGTAATATGGTATTCTTTTAAATATAATTAATAAAAATATGTTTGGAAATAATTAATAATAAATATTAATATTAATACTGAAATAAATACATAAATACTGTACAAATATATAAATACTGTACAAATAAATACAATACTGTATAAATACATAAATACGACCATAGTCGCAATATAGTTGTAAATTAGTCACTAAATTTTAACGAATTTTAACGACTACTCTACTACTATAACACTACAAACAATTTATGTTCGTGAAATTTAATCGCAGATTAGTCGTTAATTAGTCACTAAATTTGACGACTATTTTATGACTACTCTTACGACTATGAATATTAGTCGTACAATATTTGCTATTTGGCGACTATTTTTACGACTATTTATTTTACCATCGATTTACGATTACCAGATTTAGTCGCTTATTAGTCATAACTCACTATTTGACGACTATTTGGCAACTTATCGTGTAGTCGTTAAAACCCAGTTTTCTTGTAGCACATAAGAATTAGAACCGCAACCGGATCTTGAAAGCCTAAGTAATGTATCATTATTAAAACTTATACGGACTTCAACTATACCATCAAAACGTTAAGAAGCAAGAAGAAGTTTGTTTAGTGTTTTGGAGTCAGATATGACTAGATGTCATGTGTATGATTCAGTATAAGAACTAGAATCGCAACCGGATCTTGAAAGCCTAAGTAGTGTTTCGTTGTTAGAATATACAATACAAAACACTCATACGTACTTCGGCTTCAGCATCAAAACTTTGAGAAGCAAAAAAATGTTTGGTTAGTATTTTAGGAGTGAGATATGACTAAATGTCATATGTATAATTGAGTATAAAAACTAGAATCGCAACCGAATCTTAAAAGCGTATATAATGTTTCAAAGGCGGATCAAGGTGCAAGACTACATACATAGGCACGTGCCCCACACTACTATTAATTGTTTTATGCTATAGTTATAATTATTCGATTGTTACATGAGAAAATCAGACAAATTATCTCTCGTGCACTTCCTATCTTCTTTCTTCTTATTCCTTTGTTTTACTTTCTTCTTAAACTCTGAATCTTCTTTACTGTCCTCTGTTTGATCTCCATAGTCTTTCCCGAGACTGTAAATTTTCCTCTTCCTCATGAAAAGCTGTTCTAAACAACTCATAAGCTTCAAATGAAGAACCCGGAATCTCATTTGTCTCATTTCTTAAATCCCCATGAATACTCCAGCATGAATTCCTCTTATACTTGTGATCCATACCTCTAATTACCAGATGATCAAGTACCGTGTCTCCTGGTTGATGACACACATTGCGGCAATCTACACATGGACAAAACATGTTGGGAGGATTACCCAGCTTCCTCGCTGATGCTTTCACAAAATCTGTGGCTCCTTGCTCATACTCAAGGCTAGTCCTGGAGAACATAACTAACATAACTAAGATTAAGATACAACTCCATACCTTGAAAGCCAAACCCAAGACTTGTCCATGTTACAATAAGATCACAGCTCCACGACCAAAAGATACATACATTTGTGATAAAAGTTTCTAGAGTTAGACACTATAATAACTAGACGCAATCACATAACAATATGAAACATATTTTAAGAAAATTCAATGAAATATGAAGGATATATATACCTCTAAGTAACAAGAATGTTGATTGATGGATATGATACTTCAAGGAAACAAGGAAGCAATTTGAGATTCTCTAGAACAAATCCCTTCGCTTCAAACTGAACAAATACTTTAAAATTTGAGATACCTTTGATTTGAAACTCTATCAATGACCGAAAGCTTCCTCTGTAAAACTCTATCAATGCACAAACTGAAAACAAAATCCAAATTTGAAACCATCACACATTCTTGTCAAAACAAAAAAAGCTAGAAAACAGAAGACAGAAGAAGCCATTAACTTGACTCCAACTCCAAAAATCGAAACATTACTTGTCTCAATCGAACATAAAGAACATGTTACCTTATTATATAGCTTTACTTCTGTCGAAATCTCCTCCCTGTCAAAGCAAATTGAAAAAATCAAATAGGGAAATTTTAACCCTAAATCAAAATCGACCAAAACAAAATCATACCAATTGCTCACACAAATTTCTCCTTAACTCGAGCACACCAATCTCTCAGCAAAGCAACCTGCAGTCAAAAACCTAAATTAGATGAATAACAGTCGAAAGAAATTATGAGGTGGAAGAAGAGAGAGATGTGTATCCAAACCTAGATCTGCTGAAAACCCCAAATTAGTATCGATTATCTCTTTAGAATTAATGGAAGAGAGCTGAAGATTAAAGCAATTGTTAAGAAAAGGTTCATGCGTGAAACAATGGAGAGAGCTGGAGAGAGTAGTGTGGAATATTGAGAGGGTACTCAATTTTTTGTGGCCAAAATTTTGCTAAGTACTAGCGGGCAAAATTGGTTTCTTTCTAAACATTACACAGCGTTTAATAAATGATAACTGCTATATTATATGTTTAACCTAGAAGCGTGACTCAGAATAAAATTTTAATCACCCAAACATAGCGTTTACAAATTTTAAAACGTTATAGAAAAAATGAGGGTTGTTTACTATAGCATAAAAGTATAAAACGCTATTTTATCTACTAATCAAATCACCACTCATGAAACTGTCTCTGCTCCAGCATCAGAAATAGTAATAGTGAAGGAACAGGATGTTCACATGAAGGAACAGGGTGAATGGTTACAGGTTTCTCCTTCTAAAGTAAGTCGTAGCCCGAGCAAAGGAGCAGAAGTAGAGGAATCAACATTGGTGTCAGCTTCCAAATATGCAGTCTTGAGTATGGATGAAGAGGAGGAAGGCGAAATATTTGAAAATGTGGGAAACAATGTAAAGAATAGCGCTACGGAAGAGGCAAATGATGTAGAAACAAAGTTTGTCGAGGAGACAGAGACAAATGATAAGCCAAATGCAACACGTACTCACTCAAGAAAGAAGAAGGATGTTACGGTGACTTCGAATCAGGCAACAAAGAACTCAGTTCCAAAAGTTGCAGGCAAGAAGTCACACCGTAAAGCATACTAAATGTCGTGTTTTTCATGGAATGTGCGCGGATTTAATAAAACTTCTAAACATTCTGTGGTCCGTCACTGGACAAACAATAATGAGATGCAATTTGGATGCTTATTAGAGACGAGAGTCAAGGAAAAGAAGGCAACGAGTATTGTGTCTACAGTTTTCAACAATTGGTCTTTTATGGCAAACTATGAGTTCAATCAGCATGGTCGCATTTGGGTTCTTTGGAGATCTACCGTGCGTTTAACTCCAATATTCAAAAGTGACCAGCTAATCACATGTTCTATACTAATGGAGGGAGAAGAAGATGAATTTTTCTGTTCTTTCATTTATGCAAAGAATTTAGCAGAAGAGAGGAAAGTGTTATGGGAAGACTTGAGGAATCACCAGGATTCGCCATTGTTTAGAAATAAAAGATGGCTGCTTATGGGTGATTTTAACGAGATATTGGATGGAGTAGAACATTCAAATTTCGAAACCATGCCTACTATTCCAGTAGGTATGAGAGATTTTCAAGAGGTTATCAGAGATTGTTCACTAATGGATTTAGGATCTCATGGTCCGTTATTCACTTGGAGTAACAAGAGAGATGAGGGGGTAATCTGTAAGAAGCTTGACAGGGTTCTTATCAATAGTGAATGGCTCAACCACTACTCACAAGGGTATTGCGTTTTTGAACCAGGCGGTTGTTCAGACCATCTCCGCTGCAGAATTCAAATCCAAAGAGAGAAAGTGGTAAAAAGGAAACCGTTTAAGTTCACAAATTCAAACGCTACGATGCCAGAGTTTCAACCCCTTTTGCAATCTTATTGGCAAGATACACCAACCCTGTTTCACTCTACTTCTGCAATATTCCGGTTTGCCAAGAAGCTCAAAAATCTGAAACCTCATATCAGACAGTTAAGTAGGGAGAAACTTGGTGATTTGCACAAGAGAGTAAAAGCAGCTTTTGAAGATCTATGTAAGAAACAGAGTGAAACTTTGTCTTGTCCGACTGATGCAGCATCACAGGACGAAACAGAAGCTTATAGAAAGTGGTCTCATTTGTCAGAGCTGGAAGAGTCATTTCTAAAGCAAAAGTCAAAGCTGCATTGGCTTGACGTGGGGGATAAAAACAACAAAACGTTTTTCAATGCAGCTAAGTTACGGGAGTCAATAAACACAATCTGGGAAATACAATGTGAGGATGGAACAATTGCATCTAGTCAAGATGAAATAAAGAAGGAAGCAGAGCATTTTTTCTCGGATTTCTTAGGCCATGTACCTTTGGATTATGAAGAAATGACTGCTGAGACTTTGGAACATTGTCTACCTTTCAAATGTACTGAGGCTCAACAGATAATGCTTGAAAAGGAAGTCACTGCTGCAGAAGTTAGGCAGGTTCTCTTTGCAATGCCAGCGAACAAAGCTCCCGGTCCAGACGGCTATACGAGTGAATTTTTTAAATCGGCATGGTTAGTCATTGGCGATGATTTCACGACTGCGATTCAATCTTTCTTCATTAAGGGTTTCCTTCCAAAAGGTATAAACACAACGATCCTTGCTCTGATTCCAAAAAAAGAAGATGCCAAAATAATGAAAGATTATCGATCGATATCTTGTTGTAACGTTCTCTACAAGGTTATATCTAAGATATTGGCCAATAGGTTGAAGCTTCTACTTGCCGGAGCTTATCTCGCCAAATCAGTCTGCGTTCATAAAAAACAGACTCTTACTAGAGAATGTTTTGTTGGCGTCCGAGATTGTTAAAAACTATCACAAAGACGACATCTCCCCTAGGTGTGCCATGAAGATTGATATTTCAAAAGCTTTCGATTCGGTACAATGGACTTTTCTGCTGAACACTTTTAAGGCTATGCACTTCCCGACCAAATACATTCACTGGATCCATCTCTGCATATCAACAGCTACGTTCTCAGTTCAAATCAATGGTGAGCTTCCGGGGTTTTTTGGGAGTAAGAGAGGGTTAAGACAGGGTTGTGCTTTATCACCTTACTTGTTTGTGATCTGCATGAATGTGTTAACCCAAATGATCAATAAGGCGGCAATGGAGGGAAAGGTTGGTTATCACCCACAATGTCGCAATGTTCTTCTCACGCACTTGTGTTTTGCAGATGACTTAATGGTTTTTGCAGAAGGGACAAAGAAGTCGATCGAGGAAATTATCTCTGTTTTTGATGGTTATGCAAAATGCTCGGGTTTGAGAATTAGTATTGAGAAATCTACTCTCTATATGGCAGGGATTGACCCTACTACTCAAGCTGCCATTCAATGGAGTTTTCCATTTGCAACAGGTAAGCTGCCAGTACGGTATTTGGGGTTACCTTTGATGACTAAAGCTATGTCAGCTCATGATTATCTTCCTCTAGTAGAGAAAATCAGAACCAGAATAAGCTCTTGGACGCGTAGATTTCTATCTTATGCAGGGAGATTGCAGTTGATAAGAGCGGTCTTGATGAGCATCACAAACTTTTGGTCTTCAACATTCAGCTTACCCGGCGCTTGTATTAAAGAGATTCAACAACTTTGTTCTGCTTTTCTCTGGAGTGGGCCTGATTTAAATCCTTCTAAAGCTAAGATATCGTGGGATGTAGTTTGTTTGCCGATTAGAGAAGGAGGACTAGGTCTTCGACCTCTCAAAGAGACAAACAAAGTTTGTGGTCTGAAGCTAATTTGGCGTTTATTTGCAGCACCAACGTCTCTGTGGAGTAAGTGGATTCATGCCTATTTAATTCGGAAAAAAACGTTTTGGACAGTCAAGGGAAATTCATCTCAAGGTTCTTGGATGTGGAGGAAACTCTTAAAGCTTAGAGACTTGGCAAAGGATTTCTATCAGGTTGAAATAAAAAGTGGCAAAGGGACATCCTTTTGGTATGATACATGGTCCTCTTTGGGGAACTTATTTGATACTTTTGGAGATCGAGGGTGCATTGATTTGGGTATTACAAAAGAAGCCACAGTGGGTGACGTTTTGGCCTCTCACAGAGGTAGACGGCATAGAGTGGAGACTTTAAATAGAGTGGAAGAGGTCATCAGGGAAACAAGGGTGAGGAGGAAGGTTGAAGAGGAAGATTTGATTCTATGGAAATGGAAGACAGGTTTTAAACACAACTTCTCCTCAAATGAAACTTGGAAAATGCTGAGAGTTGAAAAACCAATCTGCAGATGGGCGAAAGGGATTTGGTTCTCGGAAGCTACACCGAAGTTCTCTTTCATCACTTGGCTTGCAATTCATGATAGACTAACAACGGGTGCAAGAATGAGATCATGGAACACACAAGTGGATACACACAAAACTTTTTTTTTCCTTTTCTATAATCTCAGTATCCTATCATCATCGATACTAATTGTATGTTTATTTTCCTAAATTTAGTTTACTTTTCTTTTCTTAATGGCTATATGTGTGCAAGTAATTGTTTTCACAAAATAATTAAATATTCTTATGATTTCATAAATATACTTCAAAATCAATACAAAATTTATGAAAAGTTGTACATGCAACACTTTAGAAATCTTATATTACATATTTCATTTATATCGTTATTTATAAATAATTTATGGTGTCCTATATAAAAAAATGTTCTAGATCCACCACTATAGTGTTTACTTGTTAGAAGATTGATATATCCCTATTTTTACATGTTTTAACTATGTTTTAGGTATATGTTTTATAGTCTATTTGTTATTTCTAGAGTCTTTTCTAATCCACTTAAGGTCTTAACATGTTTGGGATTCATTTGGAGATAATGGAGTATTTTAGAATTCTTCATCTTTAATTGTTCTTAATGCTAGTTTTAGCTTGATCACCTAGAACTTGAATCCAAACAATAGATATACCCGCCATAAGTATCTGTAGTTGGATTTAATTATTTGATGAGCCTCGGTTATAGGTGTGTAATAAGAATCGGCCTATCTACTAAGGTGAACAATTGAACTCGTTTAGAATGCATGTATAAGTATAAGATCTCTCGGCTTCTCCGGTTATTCTTAGCTATAGGCATTGGGAGTTTCGCGAAACGCCACTGGTTATTCAAAAATTAGAGTTTGAGTTTAAGAATGGTTCGATAACAACCTAGCTATTATTAGATCTACTAACCAATAGTTTTCTGACAATACCCTAAGCCTGACGTTTTTACTTTCTTGTCTTACAACCTCACAATCTGCTATTGCTTTCTTCTGTTTCTTTTTATTTTCATCACTATTTTACTTAGCTTAACTAGATATTGACCCGCGGTACACCGCGGGTGGATATGTTCATTAAGAAGTTATAGATATTTTTTATAGGAATTATTAATTCTATATAAATTATATATTCTTCACACATAATTTTTATCTTTGTAAATCTTGGACAATTCATGTTTTGTTTTCTCATATTTGTTAGTTTAATATTAAAATTCAGTATTTATTTTTTTGGTTTGGGTTTTTTAGAGTTAATAAAGATCTAGAACTTGTATAATTTAGATATTGACCCGCAGCACACAGGGGTCGATAATTTTGTTAGAAAATTAGATATTTTTATTTTAATTAATATTATTTATATATATAACATATGCAAGAGGTACATCAAAGACCCTATATTTTTATTAAATAAAAAATAATATTTTTGTATTAAAGATGATCTATAGATACATGCTATTGTTTTTTATGTATGATACTATGATACACCTCTATATGATTTTTATAACTAATTAAAAAAAAATTAGCGTTTAAAATAGTATAATTGTATTTTGATTGTTAATTTTAGGATTTCGTCCATAGTATATCATCCCGTATCAATATCGATCCAAACCCATCCCACCATATAACCTTGTCTCGTGAAATTAAACATCATTTTAACCTCGTCTGGTGAAATTAAATCTTAATAAAATTTTAAAATCATTAATATTTAAATATTTGTTATAGAGTTTCACTTTTTAAAAGTTTAAATATATAAAATATTTTTGAAAACTTTTAAACTTTTAGTTATTTAAAATAAAGGACCGAAGTAAAATTAAAGTTCTTGCTAATTCGTATGACTCTTAACGATTTCCTCTTTTTTTTTTGAGCAATGTGGGACCTTTAAAACTTTTTTTTTCATCGATGGAGTATTATATGTTTGTTTTAAAAAATTTAAATTTCATCAGATGCGAAAAAATTTAATATTTTATTAACTATATGTGTTTTATATATAAACTAAAAGCAAAATTAGATATATAAAAAAATATAGTGACAGAAAAATTAGATATTTATATTTAATGTCGATATATAGATTTTAGGAAATTAGCCTCAATCGAATATAGTTCAATAAAAAATGATTTCATTGAGAATAAAAATTTAGGAAAGAGTTAATTCAACTAATTAATGCAATTAAACTAATTGTAAGTTTTTAGTTATAAAGTATTTGATTGAGATTAAATTAGTAAGGACTCATATTGAAAATAGTAAATATGTGAGGGATTTTTTGCCAAAAACCCTACCAAAAATGTATATGTAGATTCAAAACCTTGGTCTATTATGTGATCCGAGAGCTTTGTGGAATTCGACCCTTAAGTGCTGCAATCGTTCTCTTATTTGAGAGAGTGGGCTTAAGGCAATTTGACCTATATCAAAGATACAAAGGCAAAGACTCATACGGACTTCAGCTTCACCATCAAAGCCTCGAGAAGCAAGAAGAAGCTTGGTTAGTTATTTGGAGTCAAATATGACTAGATGTCATGTGTATGATTCAGTATAAGAACTAGAACCACAACCGGATTTGAAAGCCTATGTAGTGTTTCCTTGTTAGAAGAAACAAATCTAAAGTCTCATACAGATTTTGACAACACCATCAAAGTTTTGAGAAGTAAGAAGAAGCTTGATTAGTGATTTGGAGTCAAATATGACTAGATGTCATGTGTATGATTGAGTATAAGAACTAGAACCGCAACTGATCTTAATAGCCTAAGGAGTGTTTCCTTGTTCGAAGATACAAAGCCAAAGACTCATACGGAATTCGGCTAAACCAGCAAAGCTTTGAAAAGTAAGAAGAAGCTTGGTTAGTGTTTTGGAGTCAAATATGACTAGATTTCATGTGTATGATTGAGTATAAGAATTAGAACCACAACTGGATCTTAAAAGATAAGTAGTGTTTCCTTGTTAGAAGATACAAAGCCAAAGACTCATACGGATTTCCGCTACACCATCAAAGCTTTGAGAAGCAAGAAGAAGCTTGGTTAGTGTTTTGAAGTCAAATATGAGTATATGTCATGTGTATGATTGAGTATAAGAACTAGAACCACATCCAAATCTTAAAAGCAAAGTAGTGTTTCCTTGTTAGAAGATACAAAGCCAAAGACTAATACTTATTTCGGTTAGACCATGAAATCTTTGTGAGGCAAGAAGAAGCTTCGCCTACTCTCCTCAAAAGGCTTTTTCGACTTCTTGAACGAGAGGCGGGACGCGCTGGACATTTCGAACCCCCGATCTAGCCCGACCGAAATGGACCGCCTAGAGATCTTATTTCTAGGCAAAATAGAGCGTGACCTTCTCAGACGGGGCGACGAATCTCTTTATATTAAACAATTACTTGGGGATTGAGATAGTTGATATTTTAGGGCGTAACGTTGTGATTGTTCCACCGACTGACCAATACTAGTTCCAGAGGCATCTTCCATTCATATCGATTTGGGTTTTTTTGCACCATATTTTGATCTGCCTCTTCTTCGACCCGGAATTCCCATCAAATCCTTTACTCCTTGAAATTTTTTACTTGTTTTGAACAGTATTCTAAAGACACGTCTTACGAAAAGCAGATTTCATTTTTTGAGGAAATTATTAAGTGGGATTCTGAAACGTAGAATTACAGCTTGCACTTTTAACGAGGAACTCTCGCAATTAGCTCTACTTTCATTCTTTCTGGTTTTGGTGTTCCGATATCTTTCGTAGGATGTGTTCGGTCCATTAGGTTCTTCAATTTGTTCAGAAAAGAAACAAGAAACAAGAAAACATCTTTGATTACGATTAAAAGGAACAATCTCAAATAGACCAAGATCTTATTTTGGGTCATTGCCTGGTGAACATGATCTGCCATAATAGTGTTTGGAGACAAATCTGACTAGATTTCATGTTTATGATTAAGTATAAGAACTAGAACCGCAATCAGATCTTAAGAGGAAAAGTTGTGTTTCGATGCTAGAAGATACAGAGCCAAAGACTCATATGAACTTCGGCTACACCATCGAAGCTTTGAAAAGGAAGAAGAAGTTTGGTAAGTGTTTTGGAGTCAAATATGAGTAGATATCATGTGTATGACTCAGTATGATAACAAGAACCGCAACCGGATCTTGAAAGCCTAAGTAGTGTTTCCTTGTTAGAAGATACAAAGCCAAATATTCATGCGAACTTTGGCTTCACCATCAAAGCTTTGAGAAGCAAGAAGAAGGTTGGTTAGTGTTTTGGAGTCGAATATGACTTGATGTCATGTGTATGATTGAGTATAAGAACTTAAACTGCAACCTGATCTTAAAAGCCTAAGTAGTGTTACCTTGTTATAAGATACAAAGCCAAAGACTCATATGGACTTTGGCTACACCATCAAAGCTTTGAGAAGCAAGAAGAAGCTTGGTTAGTGTTTTGGAGTCGAATATGACTTGATATCATGTGTATGATTGAGTATAAAAACTAGAACAGCAACCGGATCTTAAAAGCTAAGTAGTGTTTCCTTGTTAGAAGATACAAAGCCAAAGACTCATACGGATTTCGGCTACACCTTCAAATATTTGAGAAGCAAGAAGAATATTGGTTAGTGTTTTGGAGTCAAATATGACTAGATGTCATGTATTTGATTGCGTATAAGAACTAGAACCGCAACCGAATCCCTAAAGCTAAAGTTGTGTTTCCATGCTAGAAGATACAAAGCCAAAGACTCATACGGACTTCGGCTACACCATCGAAGCTTTTGGAAGCAAGAAGAAGGTTGGTTAGTGTTTTATTGTCAAATATGAGTAGATGTGATGTGTATGAATGAGTATGAGAACTAGAACCGCAATCCGATCTTGAAAGCCTAAGTAGTGTTTCCTAGTTAGAAGATACAAAACCAAAGACTCATACGGACTTTGGCTTCACCATCAATGCTTTAAGAACAAAGAAGAAGCTTGGTTAGTGTTTTGGAGTTAAATATTACTAGATGTCATGTGTATTATTGAGTATAAGAACTAGAACTGCAACGGGATCTTAAAAGCTAAGTAGTGTTTCGTTGTTAGAAGATACAATGCCAAAGACTCATATAGATTTTGGCTACGTCTTCAAAGCTTTGAGAAGCAAGAAGAAGCTTCGTTAGTGTTTTGGAGTCAAATATGACTAGATGTCATGTGTATGTGATATGGTTTAAATTGTCTTAAAACCTCTCTCTCAAATAAGAAATCAATTGCAGTATTTAAGGGTCGGATTCCATAGTCCTTTTGTTCACACATTGAGCTAAGTGTCATGATTAAGCTAGAAGAGAATATAAGAAAGTAAAAAGAAAACAAAGTAAGCAAATAGAAGATTAGAGGTTGTGAAACAAGATAATAAAAAGTTCTTAGGTCTAAACAATGACCTCTAAAACTATATATATGACCTATAAAACCTTCAAGACCAATAATGAAAATAGGAAAGTCTTCAGGGGCAATTTTCCAATTTTTCAAACTTAAAAGCGTGATGGACTTCTCTGGGCCGCAATTGGTGTCGATCAAAACCAAGCGTGTGTTGATCGACACTCTCGACTGATTCTGAAAGTGAATTCGTCCTTTAGCTTCTTTTCCTTAGCTTTTGCTCCAAAATGTCTCCTCATCTCCAATGTTGTCCCTCTCCATAAAATACCCGAAAAGACTCTAAAAACATTCTAAACATAACAAAAAGACTTAAAATCCTATATCTAAAACATAACTAAAAACAGTAAAAATAGGAATACATCGGAATGATTGAGTATAAGAGCTAGAACTGCAACCGGAACCAAAACGCTAAAGTTGTGTTGCCATGCTAGAAGTTACACATCCAAAGACTCATACGGACTTCGACTACACCATCAAAGCTATAAGAGGCAAGAAGAAGCTTGGTTAGTATTTTGGAGTCAAATATGACTAGATGTCATTTGTATGATTGAGTATAAGAACTAGAACCGCAACCGAATCTTAAAAGCCTAAGTAGTGTTTCCTTGTTAGAAGATACAAAGCCAAAGACTCATACGGACTTGGGCTACACCATCAAAGCTTTGAGAAGTAAGAAGAAGCTTGGTTAGTGTTTTGGAGTCAAATATGACTAGATGTCATGTGTATAATTGACTATAAGAACTAGAATCGCAAATTAATCTTAAAATCCTATGTAATGTTTCCTTGTTAGAAGATACCAATCCAAAGACTCCTACGGACTTCGACAACACCATCAAAGCTTTGAGAAGCACGAAGAAGCTTGGTTAGTATTTTGGAGTCAGATATGACTAGATGTCATGTGTATGATTGAGTATAAAAACTAGAATTGCAACTGGATCTTGAAAGCCTAAGTATTGTTTCCTTGTTAGAAGATAGAAAGCCAAAGACTCATACGGCCTTCGCCATCACCATCAAATTTTTGAGAAGCAAAAAGAAGCCTAGTTAGTGTTTTAGAGTGAAATATGAGTATATGTCATGTGTATGATTGAGTATAAGAACTAGAACCGCAACCGGATCTTGAGTTTCCTTGTTAGAAGATACAAAGCCAAAGACTCATACGGACTTCAGCTTCACTATCAAAGCTTTGAGAAGCGAGAAGAAGCCTGGTTAGTATTTTCGAGTCAAATATGACTAGATGTCATTTTTATGATTGAGTATAAGAACTAGAACCGCAACCGGATCTTTAAAGCCTAAGTAGTGTTTCCTTGTTAGAAGATACAAAGCCAAAGACTCATACGGACTTTGCCTACACCATCAAAGCTTTGAGAAGCAAGAAGAAGTTTTGTTACTGTTTTGGAGTCAAATATGACTAGGTTTCATGTTTATGATTAAGTAAAGAACTAGAACAATAACTGAATCTTGAAAGCCTAAGTAATGTTTCCTTGTTAGAATATACAAAGCCAAATACTCATACGGACTTCAGCTACACCATCAAAGCTTTGAGAAGCAAGAAGAAGGTTGGGTAGTGTTTTGGAGTCAAATATGACAAAAGGTCATGTGTATGATTGAGTATAAGAACTAGAACCCTAACAGGATCTTAAAAGCCTAAGTAGTGTTTCCTTGTCGAAGATACACAGCCACAGACTCCTACGGACTTCAGCTCCACCATCAAAGCTTTGAGAAGTAAGAAGAAGCTTGGTTAGTGTTTTGGAGTCAAATATGACTAGATGTCATGTGTATGATTGAGTATAAGAACTAGAACTGCAAACTAATCTTAAAATCCTATGTAATGTTTTCTTGTTAGAAGATACAAATCCAAAGAGTCATAAGGACTTCGACTACACCATCAAAGGTTTGAGAAGCACAAAGAAGCTTGGTTAGTGTTTTGGAGTCATATATGACTAGATGTCATGTGTATGATTGAGTATAAGATCTAGAATCACAATCGGATCTTGAAAGCCTAAGTAGTGTTTCCTTGTTAGAAGATAGAAAGCAAAAGGCTCATACGGACTTCAGCTTCACCATCAAAGTTTTGAGAAGCAAAATAAAGCTTAGTTAGTGTTTTGGAGATAAATATGACTATATGTCATGTATATGATTAAGTCTAAGAAATACGCAACCGGATCTTGAAAGCCTAAATATTGTTTCCTTCTTAGAAGATACAAAGCCAAAGACTCATACGGACTTCGGCTTCACCATCAAAGCTTTGAAAAGCAAGAAGAAGCTTGTTAGTGTTTTAGAGTCAAATATGACTAGATGTCATGTGTATGATTGATTATAAGAACTAGAAGCACAACCAGATCCTAAAAGCTAAAGTTTTGTTTCCATGCTAGAAGATACAAAACCAAAGACTCATACGGACTTTGGCTACACCATCAAAGCTATGAGAAGCAAGAAGTAGCTTGGTTATTGTTTTGCAGTCAAATATGACTAGATGTCATGTCTATGATTGAGTATAAGAACTAGAACCGCAATCAGATCTTAAAAAGCCTAAGTAGTGTTTTCTTGTTAGAAGATACAAAACCAAACACTCATACGGACTTCACCTACACCATCAAAACTTTGAGAAGCAAGAGGAAGCTTGGTTAGTGTTTTGGAGTCAAATGTGACTAGATATCATGTGTATGATTGAGTGTAAGAACTAGAACGCAGCCGAATCTTAAAAGCCTAAGAACTGTTTCCTTGTTAGAAGATACAAATCCAAAGACTCATACGGATTTCGACTATACCATCAAAGCTTTGGGAAGCAAGAAGAAGCTTGTTTAGTGTTTTGGAATGAAATATGACTAGATGTCATGTGTATGATTTTGTATAAGAACTAGCACCACAACTGGATCTTAAAAGCCTAAGTAGTGTTTCCTTGTTAGAAGATACAAAGCCAAAGACTCATACAGACTTCGGCTACACCATCAAAGCTTTGAGAAGCAATAAAAAGATTACTTAGTGTTTTGGAGTCAAATATGACTAGATGTTATATGTATGATTGAGTATGACAACTAGCACCGCAAACGGATTTTAAAAGCCTAAGTAGTGTTTCCTGGTTAGAAGATACAAAGCCAAGTACTCATACGGACTTCAGCTACACCATCAAAGCTTTGAGAAGCAAGAAGAAGCTTGGGTAGTGTTTTGGAGTCAAATATGACAAGAGGTCATGTGTGTGATTGAGTATAAGAACTAGAACCGTAAAAGGATCTTAAAAGCCTAAGTAATATTTCGTTGTTAAAAGATACAAAGCCAAAGAATCATACAGACTTCGGCTACACCATCAAAGCTTTGAGAATTCAAAAGAAGCTTGGTTAGTGTTTTGGAGTCAGATATGAATAGATGTCATCTGTATGATTGAGTATCAGAACTAGAATCGCAACCAGATCTTGAAAGCCTAAATAATGTTTCCTTATTACAAGATAGAAAGCCAAAGACTCATACGGACTTTGGTGTCACCATCAAAGTTTTGAGAAGCAAAAAGAAGCTTAGTTAGTGTTTTGGAGTGAAATATGACAATATGTCATGTGTATGATTAATTATAAGAACTAGAACCGCAACCAGATCTTGAAAGCCTAAGTATTGTTTCCTTGTTAGAAGATACAAAGCCAACGGCTTCACCATCAAAGCTTTGAGAAGCAAGAAGAAGCTTGGTTAGTATTTTGGAGTCAAATATAACTAGATGTCAGTTGTATGATTGAGTATAAGATCTAGAACCGCAACCGGCTCTTAAAAGCCTAAGTAGTGTTTCCTTGTTAGAAGATACAAAGCCAAAGACTCCTACGGACTTTGACTACACCATCAAAGCTTTGAGAATCAAGAAGAAGTTTGGTTAGTGTTTTGGAGTCAAATATGACTAGACTTCATGTGTCTGATTGAGTAAAAGAACTAGAACAGTAACTGGATCTTAAAAGCGTAAGTAGTGTTTCCTTTTCAGAAGATACAAAGCCAAAGACTAATACAAACTTCGGCTTCCGTATCTAATCTTTGAAAAGCAAGAAGAAGCTTGGTTAGTGCTTTGGAGTCAAATATGACTAGATGTCATGTGTATGATTGAGTATAAGAACTAGAACCTTAAGCGAATCTTGAAAGCGTAAGTAGTGTTTCCTTGTTAGAAGATAGAAAGGCAAAGACTCATACAGACTTCGGCTTCACCATCAAAGTTTTGAGAAGCAAAAAGAATCTTAGTTAGTGTTTTGGAGTGAAATATGACTATATGTCATGTGTATGATTGAGTATAAGAACTATAACCGCAACCGGATCTTGGAAGCTTAAGTATTAGTTTCTTGTTAGAAGATAAAAAGCCAAAGACTCATACGGACTTCGGCTTCACGATCAAAGCTTTGGGAAGCAAGAAGAAGCTTGGTTAGTATTTTGGAGTCAAATATGACTAGATGTCATTTGTATGGTTGAGTATAAGAACAAGAACTGCAACCGGATCTTAAAAGCCTAAGTAATGTTTCCTTGTTAGAAGATACAAAGCCAAAGACTCATACGGACTTCGATGTCACCATCAAAGCTTTGAGAAGCAAGAAGAAGCTTGTTTAGTGTTTTGGAGTCAAATATGACTAGATGTCATGTCTATGATTGACTATAAGAACTAGAACCACAACCAGATCCTAAAAGCTAAAGTTGTGTTTCCATGCTAGAAGATACATAGCCAGAGACTCATACAGACTTTTATGGATGTCGGATTCACACACTCAAGTATTTATATTATTTGTGGGCTAAAACTCTCAAGTACAAAAGTACACGACAAATATGCATAATAAAAGTTTAAGAGAGTATATAAAAATGTATGAAGAATTGAACATAGAAAATGGTATAGTATTCCTTATGTAAAGATCTTACATAAAAGGAGAAGAAATAATCTTTTGTGTATTTATGAGAAAATAACAATGCTTAAGTTTAAGATTTGGGGTCAAAATATAGAATCTCTAGCCCCCCTTTTCTTGGAGTCTTCACCTCTCTTTTATAGCCTCTTTCCTTCTTCCAATGTACCATTAATTATAGAACTAATTCATAAAATAACTTCCACAATCAATTCATAAACTTGAATGACAACTCGCCAAAATGTGTATCCTAACTAATGTCGATGCTTCATCCAGCTCATGTTCAGCTCCTAATTATGAAACTGAAACTCACGATCAAGGAACGGCCACTGCTACTTTGAACCAAGACGAGATTACACCGAGTGTTGATGAGGCTTCAGCTCATCTTAACTCTTTTATGGCTATTACCATAAAATTTGGGGATTGTCCCAATTTATTTTATGAATACGACTTTCCCGAAAGGGAATTTTTATTTGCCCAAGGGGTTTTAAAATTTGTTGGTTGTGTACCCAAGAGGGTTTTTTAAAACTTTTTCCTTTTCGTTGTCCATAGGGGTTTTGGAATGACACTTGCTTAAAGTATTTGCTTCTAAGTTTCCGGATTTGCAAAGTCCGTACTTTTTCAAAAATTTGGGCCATGTGGCTAAAAGAAATTTGGGCCATGTGGCTAAGAGAGAAATAGGTTGATCAAACCCCCAAACTCAATCTTTGGACTTTCTTTGATTGCGAGAACTGTGCTCCGCCTAAGAAGTATTAGGTTGATCGACTAAACACCGTAAAGATCTTTGTTTTGTTAGTTGACACCTTGTCCAAGAGGATTAAATCCATTTTATTGACTCAAACTCGTCAGTTCAATCATGGAGTTTTGGTATCAGAATTAAACTCGAGTTATGCATGGGAGCTGACCTCGAGTTAAGTTGTTGCGAAGTGACCTCGACTTTCGAATCGGAGCTATAAGCTTGAGTTTACAAAGTGTATTCTGCTTATAGAATACAAAGGCAGGTTATTGAGCAGCAATCTAGAGAGAAACTGAAGATCTTCTTCCGAGCTTGTACTCAAAGACTTCGTCATAAATGCTTGTTGATGTGAGGTGGTATCTTAAGTTCTGAAGAGCGATTTCAACACTTCGATTTCATAGAGATAATTTTATTTTTCCAAGAGTTGGAACTTGGAAAAACCCTTCACGAGATAGTTCAGTGAAGAGCGAACTCAACACTTATAGTCCACCAAATTAATCTTATTTTTCCAATAGTTGAAACTTGGAAAAACCTTCTTGGGATGAGATCTAGTTTCGTGAAGAGCGAATTGGACACTTGAACTCCGCAGAAATTAACCAATTTTCCCAAGAGTTTCAACTATGATCGGATGAGACATAGATAAAGTCGCAGCTTCCATGTTGAAGTGACTACATCAAGCGCAAGTTTCTCCATTATAGTGTAACTTAATTTTGGACTGGTTGATGACTTGCTCATGTAACAAATCGGCTTTCACTCTCTTCTGTCTTCAGAAATTATTACTCCATTAACGGCATGATTCAAAAATGAGATGTATAAGTACAACTTTTCATCGGCTTCAGGCTTCAGAGAATTAGAGCAACATTTAAATATGTCTTTAGTTGACCGAAAGCATCTTCACATCTTTCATCCAACTCAACTCTTTGTTCCCTTTTAGTATTTGATAGAAAGAAAGGCATTTATCGACTGATTGAGATGTTAACTGGTTTAACGCGGTAATCCTACCAAAGAGTCTTTAGAAATCTTTGATGTTCCTCGGGGCTAGCATGTTCGAAAAGAGCGTTAATCTGTCTTGGGTTTGCTTCGGTTCCTCTCTTTGTTACTAAGTAACCGAGAAACTCTCCGGATGGGATTCAGAATGTCTACTTGGCAAGATTCAATTTCATCTGAAGCTTGTTCAAGATATTAAAGCATTCTCCCAAGTCTTAAATGTGACCGCTCTCTTTTGACGATTTCACGAGCATGTCATCTATATAGACTTCCACTGTTTTTCGAGATGATTCTTGATCGTCTTGTTTGCAAATCGTTGGTATGTCACACGTACATTTTTAGTTCAAACGGCATGATCGTAAAATAGTATATACCTCGGTTGGTGCTGAACGAAGTATTTTTCTTAATCGTTAGGATTCATTGATATATCCCTATTTTTACCGTTTTTAACTATGTTTTAGGTATAGGCTTTAGAGTCTAATTGTTATTTCTAGAGGTTTTTCTAGTCTTTTTCAGGTCTTTACATTTTTGAGATGCATTTGAAGATTATGGAGCTTTCTGGAGCAAAACATACAACTTAAGCTGCAGAAGCAATCCAGAGACGAAAATGCACGTAGGTGTCGAACGACACCACCCTTGGTGTCGAGCGACACCAATACCTGACGACAATTGAAAGACGCAACTTATTGTTGTTTTGAAGATTTTTGAATTCGGCCCAAAACTTTCTCCTATATTTAATGAAGGCCCAGCACGTTCTTAAGACATATTTATATAGCTTTAAGGTCAATGTTTAGACCCTAAGCTTTGGGAGGCTATTCCCTTTTTCAATTCTGTACTTTGGGAGCAAAACCCTGTGGAGGCTCCCTGTAGAGAAGATCCTTCTAAACCTTATTCTCCTCTTGTTTTATTCATTGATTTCTTATTCAATCATGTTTTGTTCTTCTATGATCATTTTTGAGTAATCTTCTTGTTAGGTTTAGGGTTTCTCATTAGGGATTTAGATGATTTAGTAGATAGCCCCCTTGCTACGTTATTTGTAGGATTCTTCATCTTCATTGTTCTTAATGCTAGTTCTAGAGTAGCTAACTAGAACTTGATATTAGATAATAGGTATGCCACCATAGGTACTTGTTATTTGACCTATCATAGATGAGCCTAAGCATTTAAGAAAGAACAGGTAGGCTCATAGAAGGGCTCTGGTTTAGATACTAGGTGAACTAATCAAACTTGATAATAATGCATGCTTTAGTATAGGATTTCTCGGCTTCTCTGGTAATCTTAGCTCTGAGTATAGAGAGTTTTACGGAACACCACCGGTTACTCTAAAATCATAGTTTGAATTCGAGAACGGTTCGATAATAACCTAGCTATTTCTAGATCTAGTATCATCTATTTCGTGAGAATACTCTAAGCCTGACGCCTTTATTATCTTGTTTTCACAACTCCCAATTGATTGGTATTGCTTACTTTTTCTTTCTTTTATTTTCTTTACTGTTTTACTTAGCTTAATTCGATTAGCCATTAGTCTACTACGTGATCCGAGAACTTTGTGAATTCGTTCCCTAAGTGCTGCAACTGAACTCTTTATTAGAGAGAGTGGTCTTAGGATTAATTTGAATTATATCATTCATCGTTATTTGGTTGTAACTAGATGCTACTTTCTTCCAAATTGTTCGTTCATGATCTTTCTAATCGATGGTCACTTTGATTATGACGTCATCCACTACTTGCCCACTTGATATTCCTAAAATCACTTCTTTCTTCACGAGATTTGTTAATTGGATAACCATCCGATGAGTCGTTAAATAACAAGATTTTGAAGATTCTTGATCTCCTTGTAAAATTTTCACACCATTCGGGATTAAATATTTAACGTATTGACGATAGATTGATGGGATAACCTTGATCCGATAAATTCATGGGGCTCCAACTATGTCAGCCTCGCTACTTTCCATTCTCTCTAAGCGTATTCAAGAATAGTAGATCTATCAAACTTCCAACATCAATCACAATCCTTGAAACCCCGACGTCAGCCACGTCTAAGGTGAGGACAAAATCAACGTCATCAGGTTCTGCAAGGTGACGAATTTCTTCTTCCTTGAACATTGTGATTGCTCTAGCGAGTTCGAGTTTGTCGCTTGTGCTCGCCTTTAATAGAACATTCCCTTAAACTTTTTGATTGTAGTGGTCGAATCTCTACAAAACTTAGACCTATTCATGATTACTTCAATCTTCTTCTTAGAACCAAAAGAAACTCCGGGATTTGATGTTTTAGGTATTTTCTTAGCTAGTGATGAATTTTTGACTTCCGCCTTTTCTTCGTGGTAAGTTTTCACGAACTCTCCGATGTCAAGGTTTTGCGAGGTCACCAATTGTCCGTAGCTCAGGAAGATGCCTCTTGAAATCGGTACAGTCTTTTGTAGTATAATAATTTACTCTATGGATGTTGTCGTATGCCTTTTCATCGCAACCATGTTGTTAGAGATGGTTGTCTCGATCTTCTCTTTCCCAAGAGATGGTGTAATGCCCCTGACCTTGACTATGTGGCCGGACGTACAGTCTGTCGAGTAGAATGCGAGATCTAGCCAAAAAAAGGCAAGATCAGTTCGGCCTTTTAGTGTGGCAAGTCATGGGTAAGGAGCATTGAATTGGATCAAGTCCATGGGTAAAGGAATGACACACCATGAGACGGACCAAGTTTAGCTACGATGCGACTATCGGTAAACCCCAAAACCATTAGGCTAGCCCTAAGAACTAGGATAGCTTCAAGAAACCTTAGTTTCGGTCTAGGAAACCTTAGAAGGTCGAGGGAAATCCATTTGGACAGTGAGATATGTGTATGGGTCGTGAATGGTCACGGGATTGATCGGAGAGTGCGGATAAGTGACGATAGCTGGCTTACTCGGTTAATTCTGGCATGGAACGTGTTATAGTCCTAAGGAAGCCTTGATTTGCGTCATGGACCCTCAGGAGACATTGGAACGGAGTGTGCCGTATTAATGTTCTTGCGGTCTGGTGACAGATCGTAGGTTTCGCCGGAATGAGGAAATGGACGGCCAAGATTGAATCGTGCCTCATGTTTATCCTTTAAGGCTCAAGCTTATACATATTCCGGTCATCCTTATCCTTTTAGGGTCGTGCTTATCCATTTTTGGATGATGTTTATCCGAAAAAATGGAAGGAACCAATCGGAGGCCGATTAGTGTCTTGGAGCGGCCGTTGGTCGACATTTTTCACATTTTGATTGGTCCAAACACCTCGTGCTTGCCTTGGCCGACCTAATCACCGACCTTGGACCATATAAATACCCCCTCCGCCCATTTGATTCCTCAGACCCAAAAATCGCTTAGAACAGCTTAGTTCGCGGGAGAAAACATTCAGAAGCCAAACCACTCGGAAATCCAAGTGAGTCTTGAGTTACGTGAAGTAGCACGTGAATAGGATAGTTTATTCATTTATTTCCTTAATATAGCTTAGGAGGTTAATTATGATTACTTAGCTTAATTATTCGCTTAATCCTTGATTAGGATAGTTAATTAGGTTTAGTAATTGTTAATTAGGATTAGTGTTCATTAATTAGGGTAAGTATTTCTTAAGCATGATTAGGGTTAGTTAAACCATGATTAGGGGGACTAACCGTGATTAGTAATAATTAAGTGTGATTAGTTGTTTGATTAGTAGAGTTTTGCATATATATATGATGAATGCATGATAGTATGTGAGTCTGTTTTCATGTTAGTTAGTCTTTAATTAGATGTCTAGCATTAGTCGAATCATGAGAATCCCGTCTGTATGTTGTGCATCACGTGTAACTCCGTTCCGTTATGGCATACGAAGGCCTTAGGGCTGGATCGCTACCGACTGGGCGCTACATGACGATGTAGTCTAAAGGAATGTTATGTCTCTTATAGACTTTGTGTCTAAAAGTATGGAGGCATGTCCTTGGGAGATCATGGATTCCTAGAAGGCCTTACCTAGGTTGATAGAAGCATGCTTGCATTAGTTGTCCGCTGCATATTAGGAAATTCGAGTCTGCATGCATTCTGCATGGTGCATTATATTTTGCTTGTGTTGTATGTTGCGTGTTATCTTTGTTTATGTCTTGCTTGTTAGGTAGTATTATTGTTACGTGTTGTTGCTGCTTAGGGGGTAAGGAAGGGTATTACGATAACACTATATAGATCCGGGGTTCACTAAGTAATGCTAGATTACTTATGACGCTACTTATCTTTTTCAGGAAAACTTAGTTGACCAACCTTGTAGAGGGTGCTCGTGACTTAGGACGAACCAATGTAGGTCTAACGGCTTTTTGTAAATTCTTACTAAGTGTATTATGTATGGTTTTCAAAGAGGATCTGAAAACTATATACGTTTTGCTAACCATTTCTCGTATGATATATATATATATATATATACGTTTTGTTATATATATATATATAAGACTCGGATTTCTAAAATTTATATGGTTATAGTGACTGATATTTGTCTTTTCCGGACTATCACCACTCGCGTCCGTGGTACGGGTTGAAAAGCCTTAGGCCACGGGCGGGAGGCTGGACTCATGCGGTTGGACGACTCGGGCGAACGAATTCGTTTCGAAAACCTGGGTTGGCTGACTGCGGGCGTTCAACGTGACACTCCTATTTTATTTATATTTTTATAGCGGGATAGAGGTGTTACAAGGTGGTATCAGAGCATGGTTTGTGACGCTACGAGAAACCATGGTTTTCAATGTTTTATCGAGTAAATGTGTCGTAAAAAGCTATTAGGAAATTTGTTCAGTCACTTGCTAGAGTTTAGGTAGATTGACCTATAGAACAAACCCTTTTTGTTTAGGTTGGCTTACCCTTGTTGTTAGTATTATAGGTGGCTTACCCTTTTGCTTGTATTTTCGTGTCTTAACCTCTTTGTTTGTATTATAGTATCCCGCTAAAGAGATCACGTGGTGGGAGTCTGTGGAGGAGGAGGGACGGTCCTTGGGTCTGTCGTCCAGGCGATATGACCTTCGTGAGAGAGTCATGGGTAGGTGTGTGAGAAGGGATGTGGCCGAGTGTTCCCGGGTTATATCGGAGACTAGATCGAGTGATACGGTTGCTGATTTTGGTCTTGCAGGGATAGTTGCTCTGTCAGAGCAGGAGGATGTGCATATAGGGGATGGGATGATGATCGATTCGGATTGTGAGGATGAATGTGTGATCACGGGAGTGAGGACGGTGGAGCAGGAGCTGGCTCTGAAGGGACATGAGATCGTGATGGTCCATGTCTATGTGAGTGTTCCCACGAGCAGTTCTGCCACACCATCCTTTGCACTTAACCCGTATTCATCGATATCCTATGAGTCAGATCCGGATGAGGATGAGGATCCACCGGTTTCTCCATACGTTCCGGAGGCTATCGATCACTCTCCCGATAGCCCTTTTGCACTGTTATGGGAGGGCATGTCCCCCATACTTTGTTTCACGGCTGAAATGAGGGCTGACGCTATTCTGACATTTGACGGGGGCTCCACATCGGGTATCCAGATACCGTTCTGCTTCATCTTTGGTGAGGATGTTTATTACCCGAGGACTGTTAGTTATACACGCAGTATATGCCCATGGCCATTGCTTGTCTTTACAGTGGAGAGTATGGGCATTACACGGCAACTTGTATGATAATGAGAGATGACGGTCAGATTCCTGCACCGACTAGTACTTCCCCATCTCACGTAGCAGGACCATCATCCCCACCGATTCCCGACACGGAGGAGGATCTTTTTCTAGGCTGTACATGTTCGAGGTGTAGCTTAGGGTTACTCTGATTCCCTTAGGAGTCATAAACCTTAGTAAATATTAGGAAACTAACCCCATTTTTTGATGTATAGCGACGACTACAAGGGAGCCAATAGTAACCTTCGGTTACATTGTGATATCTTTTTGATGATATCTATAGGCTTGAATAAGCAGGTGTGTACGATAGTCAAAATCACCTCCTTTCCCCTTAGGGCTGTTAACTAATGTTATGTTACATTATGTTTATACTAATATCCTTTTGTGTGATTGCTTGATTTACTTTCAAGTTATTAATGTATTTATGTGTGTGTTTGGTTTCGTACTTAACCAAGTACCAAACCATAGGAACTAGAAAGTATAGGAAGTCTGAAGCCCATTCAAAAGAGTTAGGAGAGAACCATAAAAATTAGGATGGAACCTTAGGATTTGTGGACCAAGCCTAGTAGTACTAGGAAGCCGATAAATTAAATCGTTAGCTAAACCGTATGTGGTGACGACAAAAATCACATACAAGAAAAGAAAGTGGCGGAGTCCGTTAGGCATGCATCAACTTCCTAGGAATGGAGGAAAATATTGCAATAAAAAAATGGAGGAGACCAAACCTATCCTTTCTACACAAAGCTTCATGGAACCAACAAAGGAATCGGTTTGCCTTGAAGGCTAGTTACTTCCTTAGTCCTTAGAATTGGAGGACAAATTCTTTTAAGGGGGGGAAGGATGTAATGCCCATAACCTTGACTATGCGGCCGGACGTACAGTCTGTCGAGTAGAATGCGAGATCAAGCAAAAAAAAGGCAAGATCAGTTCGGCCATTTAGTGTGGCAAGTCATGGGTAAGGAGCATTGAATAGGATCAAGTCCATGGTAAAGGGATCACTCTCCATCAGACGAACCAAGCTTAGTTACGATGCGACTACCGGTAAACCCCGAAACCATTAGGTTAGCCCTAAGAACTAGGATAGCTTAAGGAAACCTAGTTTCGGTCTAGGAAACATTAGAAAGTCGAGGGGAATCCATTTGGACAATAGGATATGTATGGGTCGTGAATGGTCGAGGGTTGATTGGAGAATGCGGATAAGTGACGATAGCTGGCTTACTCGGTTAATTCTGGCATGGAACGTGTTATAGTCCTAAGGAAGCCTTGATTTGCATCATGGACCCTCATGAGACATTGGAACAGAGTGTGCCGTATTAATGTTCTTGCGGTCCAGTGACAGATCGTATGTTTGGTTAGAATGAGGAAACGGATGGCCAGGATTTAACGGTGGCTCATGTTTATCCGTTAAGGCTAAACCTTATCCATATTCCGGTCATCCTTATTCTTTTAGGGTCGTGCTTATCCATTTTTGGATGATGTTTATTCGAAAAAGGGAAGGAACCAATCGGAGGCCGATTAGTGTCCCGGAGCGGCTGTTGGTCGACAATTTTAACGTTTTGATTGGTCTGGGCCACCTCGTGCTTGCCTTGGCCGACCTAATCACCAACCTTGGACCATATAGTCTAAAGGAATGTTATGTCTCTTATAGACTTTGTGTCTAAGAGTATGGAGGCATGTCCTTGGGAGATCATGGATTCGTAGAAGGCCTTACCTAGGTTGATAGAAGCATGCTTGCATTAGTTGTCCGCTGCATATTAGGAAATTCGAGTCTGCATGCATTCTGCATGGTGCATTATATTTTGCTTGTGTTGTATGTTGCGTGTTATCTTTGTTTATGTCTTGCTTGTTAGGTAGTATTATTGTTACGTGTTGTTGCTGCTTAGGGGGTAAGGAAGGGTATTACGATAACACTATATAGATCCGGGGTTCACTAAGTAATGCTAGATTACTTATGACGCTACTTATCTTTTTCAGGAAAACTTAGTTGACCAACCTTGTAGAGGGTGCTCGTGACTTAGGACGAACCAATGTAGGTTTTACGGCTTTTTGTAAATTCTTACTAAGTATATTATATATGGTTTTCAAAGAGGATCTGAAAACTATATACGTTTTGCTAACCATTTCTCGTATGATATATATATATATATATATATATAAGACTCGGATTTCTAAAATTTATATGGGTATACTGACTGATATTTGTCTTTTCCGGACTATCACCACTCGCGTCCGCGGTACGGGTTGAAAAGCCTTAGGCCACGGGCGGGAGGCTGGACTCTTGCGGTTGGACGACTCGGGCGAACGAATTCGTTTCGGAAACCTGGGTTGGCCGACTACGGGCGTTCAACGTGACACTCCTATTTCGTTTATGTTTTTATAGCGGGATAGGGGTGTTACAGATGATGTCTCCATATTATTGTTAAACGGGTTTAATCCAAGTGGTTTGATCTCTTTGTTGCCCTTTAACTTTGGTTTCCTGGAAGGGACAATAACAATTGGCATAGCCGGCTTTCTTTTTTTTGCGAAGTGAAGCTAATCTTCTCGTCTTCCACTTCTATCCGATTGATTGCTCGGAATAAAGCAGGTAAACTATGGAAAAACTTTTAAATTCCATCGAATGAACACATTTTTCCAAGAGCTAGAACTTGGAGAAATCTCTTCTCGATGGAATCTAATTTTGTGAAGAGCAAACTCAACACTTAGATTCCACCAATTGGAATTCACATCTCCATGAAGGTGAATAGCATTGGAAGGTTGTGGTATAGCATCGAAGTTGTCTTTTTCAAACTTGAATCTCTTCTTGTTGACAAATCTCGCATTTTGACTCCTTGAATTTTGAGTGATGATATAAATATGGACTCCAAACTTGTAGCAATGATTCGTCAATCACGTTAAGTGATAATACTGTATAATTCTCCTCCGAAGAGGCTTGACTTTGCTTTATATTATTTGGAACACGCCCCCACCTGTTTGGTCTTAGACATCTATGCTTTTCGTCATAACATTTTGCATAACTTAAGATGGAGACATTCCTGTTAAGGAGTAAACGTGTACACCATAGTTGAACTTATCTTTGATGCTTCATACATGATGTGATCCAAATGTTTCGAGCCAATATGATCTTGTCTTGTCATGGCTGTAATTGTTGAAGTCATCAGCTAATGATTTCTGAAGAAACGCCAAGAAAACTTCTCTGTATCATTGTGTCATGGCTTGATCGATTGAGTTGACCTTAGTAGACTCAACCTTGCTTCTACCTAGACTTGTGCTCCTACTTTGGAGGTGATAAGGTTGTTGTTTCGCCACCACGAGCTGTAGTCTTGTTGAGGTCCAGGAGTTCTTTGGTGAAGTTTGTGTAGCTAATGGGAAATCTCAGAACATCATGAGACGTTGATGTCCTCTTTTTTTTTTTTTTTTTTTTGCTTTTACGAGTTTCTTGCTTCCGAAAAAAGTGAATCGCCACCGCTTTACCTGGAATTTGAGTCCATGACGAGTTAAATCGATACATAAATTTCATCGACATGAGCACATTTTTCCGATGGTCGGACATCAAAAGCATCTTTGAGGGATGAAATCTAGCCATGTGAAGAGCAAACTCAACACTTAGATTTCACCAAAATGAATATAATTTTCAAGAGGTGGAACTTGGAAAAATCCTTGACGGATGAAATCTAGTCTTGTGAAGCGCGAACTCAACACTTAGATTTCACCGAAATGAATATATTTTTCCAAGAAGTGCAACTTGGAAAAATCCTTGAGGGATGAAATCTAGTCTTGTGAAGAGCGAACTCAACACTTCGATTTCACCGAAATGAATATATTTTTCCAAAAAGGTGTAACTTGGAAAAATACTTGAAAGATGAAATCTAGTCTTGTGAAGAGCGAGCTCAACACTTAGATTTTACCGAAATCAATATATTTTTGCAAGAGGTGGAACTTGGAAAAATCCTTGAGGGATAAAATCTAGTCTTGTGAAGAGCGAACTCAACACTTACATTTCACCAAAATGAATACATTTTTTCAAGAGGTGGAACTTGGAAAAATCCTTGAGGGATGAAATCTAATCTTGTGAAAAGCGAACTCAAAACTTGGATTTCACCGAAATGATTATATTTTTCTAAGAGGTGGAACTTGGAAAAATCCTTGAGAGATGAAATTTAGTCTTGTGAAGAGTGAGCTCAACACTTAGAGTTCACCGAAATGAATATATTTTTCAAAAAGGTGGAACTCGGAAAAATCCTTGAAGGTTGAAATCTTGTCTTGTGAAGAGCAAGCTCAACACTTAAATATCACCGAAATGAATCTATTTTTCCAAGAGGTGGAACTTGGAAAACCTTTTGAGGGATGAAATCTTATCTTGTGAATAGCAAACTCAACAATTAGATTTCACCAAAATGAATATATTTTTCAAGAGGTGGAACTTGGAAAAATCCTTGAGGGATGAAATCTATTTTTGTGAAGAGGTAACTCAACAATTAGATTTCACCGAAATGAATATGTTTTTCCAAGAGGTGGAACTTGGAAAAATCTTTGAGGGATGAAATCTAGTCTTGTGAAGAGCGAGCTCAACACTTAGATTTCACCGAAATGAATATATTTTTCCAAGAGCTGGAACTTGGGAAAATCTTTGAGGGATGAAATATAGTCTTGTGAAGAGCGAACTCAACACTTAGATTTTACCGAAATAGATATATTTTTCCGAGAGGTGGAACTTGGAAAAATCCTTGAGGGATGAAATCTAGTTTTGTGAAGAGCAAACACAACACTTAGATTTTAATAAAATGAATATATTTTTCTAAGAGGTGGAACTTGGAAAATCCTTGAGGGATGAAATATGGTCTGGTGAAGAAGGAACTCAACGCTTAGATTTCACCAAAATGAATATACTTTTTCAAGAGGTGGAACTTGGAAAAATCCTTGAGGGATGAAATCTAGTTTTGTGAAGCGCGAACTCAACATTTAGATTTCTCCGAAATTAATATATTTTTCCAAGCAATGGAACTTGGAAAAATCCTTAAGGGATGCAATCTAGTCTTGTGAAAAGCCAACTCAACACTTAGATTTCACCGAAATAAATATATTTTTCCAAAAGGTGTAACTTGGAAAAATCCTTGAGGGATGAAATCTAGTCTTGTGAAGAGCGAGCTCAACACTTAGATTTCACCAAAATGAATACACTTTTCCAAGAGGTGGAACTTGGAAAAATCCTTGAGGTATGAAATCTAATCTTGTGAAGAGGGAACTCAACACTTGGATTTCACCGAAATTAATATATTTTTCCAAGAGGTGGAACTTGGAAAAATCCTTGAGGGGTGAAATCTAGTCTTTTGATGAGCGAGCTCAACACTTAGATTTCACCGAAATGAATTCATTTTTCTGAGAGATGGAACTTGGAAAAATTCTTGAGGGATGAAATATAATTTTGTGAATAACAAACTCAACACTTAGATTTCACCAAAATGAATATATTTTTCCAAGAGGTGGGACTCGGAAAAATTCTTGAGGGATAGAAATCTTGTCTTGTGAAGAGCGAGCTCAACACATATATTTCACCATAATGAATATAATTTTTCAAGAGGTGGAACTTGGAAAAATCCTTGAGGGATGAAATCTAGTCTTGTGAAGAGCAAGCTCAACACTTAGATTTCACCAAAATAATACATTTTTCAAAAAGGTGGAACTTGGAAAAATCTTTGAGGGATGAAATCTAATCTTGTGAAGAGCGAACTCAATACTTGGATTTCACCGAAATGATTATATTTTTCTAAGAGGTGGAACTAGGATAAATCATTGAGGGGTGAAATCTAGTCTTGTGATAAGCGAGTTCAACACTTAGATTTGATCGAAATGAATATATTTTTTCCGAGAGCTGGAACTTGGAAAAATCCTTGAGGCATGAAATCTAATCTTGTGAATAGCGAACTCAACACTTAGATTTCACCGAAATGAAAAAACATTTCCAAGAGGTGGAACTTGAAAAAATCTTTGAGGGACGAAATATATTCTTGTGAAGAGCAAACTCAACACTTAGATATCGCTGAAATGAATATATTTTTTCAAGAGGTGAAACTTGGAAAAATTCTTGAGGGATGAAATCTAGTCTTGTGAAGAGCGAACTCAACACTTAGATTTCACCGAAATGAATATATATTTCCGAAAGGTGGAACTTGGAAAACTTTTCGAGGGATCAAATCTTGTCTTGTGAATAGCAAACTCAACACTTAGATTTCACCAAAATGAATATATTTTTTCAAGAGGTGGAACTTAAAAAAATCCTTGAGGGATGAAATCTAGTCTTGTGAAGACCGAACTCAACACTTAGATTTCACCGAAATGAATATACTTTAAAAAGATGTGGAAATTGAAAAAATCCTTGAAGGATGAAATCTACTCTTGTTAAGAGCGAGCTCAACACTTAGATTTCACCGACATGAATATATTTCTCCAAGAGGTGGAACTTGGAAATATCCTTGAGGGATAAAATCTAGTTTTGTGAAGAGCTAACTCAACAATTAGATTTCACCGAAATGAATATATTTTTCCAAAAGGTGGAACTTGGAAAAATCTTTGAGGGATGAAATCTAGTCTTGTGAAGAGCGAGCTCAACACTTAAATTTCACCGAAATGAATATATTTTTCCAAGAGGTTGAACTTGGAAAAATCTTTGAGGGATGAAATATAGTCTTGTGAAGAGCGAACTCAACACTTAGATTTTACCGAAATGGATATATTTTTCCGAGAGGTGGAACTTGGAAAAATCCTTGAGGGATGGAATCTAGTTTTGTGAAGAGCAAACACAACACTTAGATTTCAACAAAATGAATATATTTTTCCAATAGATGGAACTTGGAAAATCCTTGAGGGATGAAATATGGTCTGGTGAAGAAGGAACTCAACGCTTAGATTTCACCAAAATGTTTCCAAGAAGTGGAACTTGGAAAAATCCTTGACGGATGAAATCTAGTCTTGTGAAGCGCGAACTCAACATTTAGATTTCTCCGAAATTAATATATTTTTCCAAGAAATGAAACTTGGAAAAATCCTTGAGGGATGCAATCTAGTCTTGTGAAAAGCCAACTCAACACTTAGATTTCACCTAAATGAATATATTTTTCCAAAAGGTGTAACTTGGAAAAATCCTTGAGGGATGAAATCTAGTCTTGTGAAGAGCGAGCTCAACACTTAGATTTCACCAAAACGAATACATTTTTCCAAGAGGTGGAACTTGAAAAAATCCTTGAGGTATGAAATCTAATCTTGTGAAGAGGGAACTCAACACTTGGATTTCACCGAAATGAATATATTTTTCCAAGAGGTGGAACTTGGAAAAATCCTTGAGGGGTGAAATCTAGTCTTTTGATGAGCGAGCTCAACACTTAGATTTCACCTAAATGAATACATTTTTCTGACAGATGGAACTTGGAAAAATCCTTGAGGGATGAAATATAATTTTGTGAATAGCGAACTCAACACTTAGATTTCACCAAAATGAATATATTTTTCCAAGAGGTGGGACTCGGAAAAATTCTTGAGGTATGAAATCTTGTCTTGTGAAGAGCGAGCTCAACACTTATATTTCACCATAATGAATATATTTTTTCGAGAGGTGGAACTTGGAAAAATCTTTGAGGGATGAAATCTAGTCATGTGAAGAGCAAGCTCAACACTTAGATTTCACCAAAATAAATACATTTTTCAAAAAGGTGGAACTTGGAAAAATCTTTGAGGGATGAAATCTAATCTTGTGAAGTGCGCACTCAATACTTGGATTTCACCGAAATGATTATATTTTTCCAAGAGGTGGAACTTGGAAAAATCCTGAAGCGGTAAAATCTAGTCTTGTGATAAGCGAGTTCAACATTTAGATTTCACCGAAATAAATATATTTTCCAAGAGGTGGAACTTGGAAAAATTCTTGAGGGATGAAATCTAGTCTTCTGAAAAGCGAACTTAACAGTTAGATTTCACCGAAATGAATATATTTTTCCAAGAGGTGGAACTTGGAAAAATCTTTGAGGGATGAAATATAGTCTTGTGAAGAGCGAACTCAACACTTAGATTTCGCTGAAATGAATATATTTTTTTAAGAGGTGAAATTGGAAAAATCGTTGAGGGATGAAATGTAGTCTTGTGAAGAGCGAACTCAACGCTTAGATTTCACCGAAATGAATATATTTTTCCGAGAGGTGGAACTTGAAAAACTTTTTGAGGGATGAAATCTTGTCTTGTGAATAGCAAACTCAACACTTAGATTTCACAAAAATGAATATATTTTTCCAAGAGGTGGAACTTGAAAAAATCCTTAAAGGATGAAATCTAGTCTTGTGAAAAGCCAACTCAACACTTAGATTTCACCAAAATGAATATATTTTAAAAAGATGTGGAACTTGGAAAATCCTTGAAGGATGAAATCTAGTCTTGTGAAGTGCGAGCTGAACACTTAGATTTCACCAAAATGAATATATTTTTCCAAGAGGTGGAACTTGGAAAAATCCTTGAGGTATGAAATCTAATCTTGTGAAGAGGGAACTCAACACTTGGATTTCACCGAAATGAATAGATTTTTCCAAGAGGTGGAACTTGGAAAAATCCTTGAGGGGTGAAATGTAGTCTTGTGATGAGCGAGCTCAACACTTAGATTTCACCGAAATGAATACATTTTTCTGAGAGATAGAATTTGGAAAAATCCTTGAGGGATGAAATATAATTTTGTGAATAGCGAACTCAACACTTAGATTTTACCAAAATGAATATATTTTTCCAAGAGGTGGGACTCGAAAAAATTCTTGAGGGATGAAATCTTGTCTTGTGAAGAGCGAGCTCAACACTTATATTTCACCGTAATGAATATATTTTTTCGAGAGGTGGAAGTTGGAAAAATCCTTGAGGGATGAAATCTAGTCTTGTGAAGAGCAAGCTCAACACTTAGATTTCACCAAAATAAATACATTTTTCAAAAAGGTGGAACTTGGAAAAATCTTTGAGGGATGAAATCTAATCTTGTGAAGTGCGCACTCAATACTTGGATTTCACCGAAATGATTATATTTTTCCAAGAGGTGGAACTTGGAAAAATCCTGAAGCGGTAAAATCTAGTCTTGTGATAAGCGAGTTCAACACTTAGATTTCACCGAAATAAATATATTTTCCAAGAGGTGGAACTTGGAAAAATTCTTGAGGGATGAAATCTAGTCTTCTGAAAAGCGAACTTAACAGTTAGATTTCACCGAAATGAATATATTTTTCCAAGAGGTGGAACTTGGAAAAATCTTTGAGGGATGAAATATAGTCTTGTGAAGAGCGAACTCAACACTTAGATTTCGCTGAAATGAATATATTTTTTTAAGAGGTGAAATTGGAAAAATCGTTGAGGGATGAAATGTAGTCTTGTGAAGAGCGAACTCAACGCTTAGATTTCACCGAAATGAATATATTTTTCCGAGAGGTGGAACTTGAAAAACTTTTTGAGGGATGAAATCTTGTCTTGTGAATAGCAAACTCAACACTTAGATTTCACAAAAATGAATATATTTTTCCAAGAGGTGGAACTTGAAAAAATCCTTAAAGGATGAAATCTAGTCTTGTGAAAAGCCAACTCAACACTTAGATTTCACCAAAATGAATATATTTTTAAAAGATGTGGAACTTGGAAAAATCCTTGAAGGATGAAATCTAGTCTTGTGAAGTGCGAGCTGAACACTTAGATTTCACCAAAATGAATATATTTTTCCAAGAGGTGGAACTTGGAAAAATCCTTGAGGTATGAAATCTAATCTTGTGAAGAGGGAACTCAACACTTGGATTTCACCGAAATGAATAGATTTTTCCAAGAGGTGGAACTTGGAAAAATCCTTGAGGGGTGAAATGTAGTCTTGTGATGAGCGAGCTCAACACTTAGATTTCACCGAAATGAATACATTTTTCTGAGAGATAGAATTTGGAAAAATCCTTGAGGGATGAAATATAATTTTGTGAATAGCGAACTCAACACTTAGATTTTACCAAAATGAATATATTTTTCCAAGAGGTGGGACTCGGAAAAATTCTTGAGGGATGAAATCTTGTCTTGTGAAGAGCGAGCTCAACACTTATATTTCACCGTAATGAATATATTTTTTCGAGAGGTGGAACTTGGAAAAATCCTTGAGGGATGAAATCTAGTCTGGTGAAGAGCAAGCTCAAAACTTAGATTTCACCAAAATAAATACATTTTTCAAAAAGGTGGAACTTGGAAAAATCCTTGAGGGATGAAATCTAATCTTGTGAAGTGCGCACTCAATACTTGGATTTCACCGAAACGATTATATTTTTCTAAGAGGTGGAACTAGGAAAAATCATTGAGGGGTGAAATCTAGTCTTGTTATAAGCGAGTTCAACACTTAGATTTGATCAAAAACAATATATTTTTCCGAGAGCTGGAACTTTGAAAAATCCTTGAGGGATGAAATCTAATCTTGTGAAGAGCGAACTCAACACTTAGATTTCACCGAACTGAATAAATTTTTCCAAGAGGTGGAACTTGAAAAAATCTTTGAGGGATGAAATATATTCTTGTGAAGAGCAAACTCAAAACTTAGATTTCACCAAAATAAATATATTTTTCCAAGAGGTAGAACTTGGAAAAATCCTTGATGTATGAAATCTAATCTTGTGAAGAGGGAACTCAACACTTAGATTTCACCAAAATGAATATATTTTTTCAAGAGGTGGAACTTAAAAAAATCCTTGAGGGAAAAAATCTAGTCTTGTGAAGACCGAGCTCAACACTTAGATTTCACTGAAATGAATATACTTTTAAAAGATGTGGAACTTGAAAAAATCCTTGAAGGATGAAATCTAGTCTTGTTAAGAGCGAGCTCAACACTTATTTTTCACCGACATGAATATATTTCTCCAAGAGGTGGAACTTGGAAAAACCTTGAGGGATGAAATCTAGTTTTGTGAAGAGCTAACTCAACAATTAGATTTCACCGAAATGAATATATTTTCTCAAAAGGTGGAACTTGGAAAAATCTTTCAGGGATGAAATCTAGTCTTGTGAAGAGCGAGCTCAACCCTTAGATTTCACCGAAATGAATATATTTTTCCAAGAGGTGGAACTTGGAAAAATCTTTGAGGGATGAAATATAGTCTTGTAAAGAGGGAACTCAACACTTAGATTTTACTGAAATGGATATATTTTTCCCAGAGGTGGAACTTGGAAAAATCCTTGAGGGATGAAATCTAGTTTTGTGAAGAGCAAACACAACACTTAGATTTCAACGAAATGAATATATTTTTCCAAGAGGTGGAACTTGGAAAATCCTTGAGGGATGAAATATGGTGTGGTGAAGAAGGAACTCAACGCTTAGATTTCACCAAAATGAATATACTTTTCCAAGAGGTGGAACTTGGAAAAATCCTTGTCGGAAGAAATCTAGTCTTGTGACTGCGCGAACTCAACATTTAGATTTCTCCGAAATTAATATATTTTTCCAAGAAATGGAACTTGAAAAAATCCTTGAGGGATGCAATCTAGTCTTGTGAAAAGCCAACTCAATACTTAGATTTCACCGAAATGAATATATTTTTCCAAAAGGTGTAACTTGAAAAAATCCTTGAGGGATGAAATCTAGTCTTGTGAAGAGCGAGCTCAACACTTAGATTTCACCAAAATGAATACATTTTTCCAAGAGGTGGAACTTGGAAACATCCTTGAGGTATGAAATCTAATCTTGTGAAGACGGAACTCAACACTTGGATTTTACCGAAATAAATATATTTTTCCAACAGGTGGAACTTGGAAAAATCCTTGAGGGGTGAAATCTAGTCTTTTGATGAGCGAGCTCAACACTTAGATTTCACCGAAATGAATACATTTTTCTAAGAGATGGAACTTGAAAAAATCCTTGAGGGATGAAATATAATTTTGTGAATAGCGAACTCAACACTTAGATTTTACCAAAATGAATATATTTTTCCAAGAGGTGGGACTCGGAAAAATTCTTGAGGGATGAAATCTTGTCTTGTGAAGAGTGAGCTCAACACTTATATTTCACCGTAATGAATATATTTTTTCGAGAGGTGGAACTTGGAAAAATCTTTGAGGGATGAAATCTAGTCTTGTGAAGTGCAAGCTCAACACTTAGATTTCACCAAAATAATACATTTTTCAAAAAGGTGGAACTTGGAAAAATCTTTGAGGGATGAAATCTAATCTTGTGAAGAGCGAACTCAATAATTGGATTTCACCGAAATGATTATATTTTTCCAAGAGGTGGAACTTGGAAAAATCCTTGAGGGATGAAATATAGTCTTGTGAACAGCGAACTCAACACTTAGATTTCACCGAAATAAATATATTTTTCGAGAGGTGGAACTTGGAAAAATCCTTAAGTGATGAAATTTAGTCTTGTGAAGAGCGAGCTCAACGCTTAGAGTTCACCGAAATGAATATATTTTTCAAAGAGGTGGAACTCGGAAAAATCCTTGAAGGATGAAATCTTGTCTTGTGAATAGCAAGCTCAACGCTTAGATTTCACCGAAATGAAGTGAATATATTTTTCCAAGAGGTGGAACTTGGAAAACTTTTTGGGGAAGAATTCTTGTCTTCTGAATAGCAAACTCAACAGTTAGATTTCACCAAAATGGATATATTTTTCCAAGAGGTGGAACTTGAAAAAAATCTTGAGGTATGAAATCTAGTCTTGTGAAGAGCAAACTCAACACTTAGATTTCACCGAAATGAATATATTTTTAAAAGATTTAGAATTTGGAAAAATCCTTGAATGATGAAATCTAGTCTTGTTGAGTGTTGTGACCCAAATGCCTTTATTCTCTAAGTATCAGAGAGTCTCTCGAAGAAACAGAAGGTTCAAGTCTTCGTGTTAATTGTCACATGTGTGGTTAACACGTGAGAAGTCAACACAGGAGTATTAGCGTTATATCTTTAGCTCATTCTGTTTCATCGTTCATAGAGTTGTTGTAATAAGATAAGAGAGAGAGAGAGAGAGAGAGATCCTTTGTAGAGAGAGAACGTTATCGGCGATCTAATGGATTCCGGAGAATCTCCGACGAGACGTAGACTAACCACATCGGTTAGTTGAACTCGTTAAAGCTTGGTGTCGTTTCTTCATTCTTAAACAAAAACACGAGAGTCGAGAGTGTTTAGTGAGCTAAACTTGAAGACGATTCATCTTGAATCATACAAATTGGTATCAGAGCTCTGGTTCATCAATAATCTGAAGATCGGTTATAAGAATGACGGATTCGAAAGTAAAGATTGCTCAATTCGATGGATAGGGTGACTTCTCCCTCTGGAGAACTCGGATGTTCGCTCACCTCAGAGTGTTGGGGCTAAAGACTGCTCTGGTGGAGCAACCACCACATAAACCTCTCACGGAAGAAGAAGAAGGAGATCCTGCAAAGAAGAAGAAGTGGATCGAGGAGGAAGAGGCTAGAATAGAGCGAGATGAGAAGGCGATGGACATTATATTCATCAATGTCGCAGATAAGGTTCTAAGATCAAGAAAACATTCAAAATCTGCAGCGGAAGCTTGGGGAACGCTTGAGAGATTGTATTTGGTAAAGATTTTACCAAATCGTGTATATCTTCAACTAAAGGTTTACAACTACATGATGCAAGAATCGAAGACTCTTGAGGAAAACTTTGATGAGTTCTTAAAGATGATTTTAGATCTGAATAATCTTCAGATTCAAGTCCCAAATGAAGTTCAAGCAATCTTGATCCTGAGTGCTCTTCCAGAGAAGTATGATATGTTGAAAAAAACATCGAAATATGGTAGAGAAGGTATAAGGCTGGATGATGTAATAAGTGTTGCTAAGTCAAAGGAGCTGGAGCTGAGGGATAGCTTAGGTGATTCAAGACCGGTTGGTGAAGGCTTGTATGTGTGAGGAAGACCACATGCAAAGGGTAATGATCAAATGTTTGGGAAAGAGGGCAAGAAAATCTGTTGGATCTGCGGTAAAGAGGGACATTTTAAAAGACAGTGCTATAAGTGGATTGAGAGGAACAAGGCTAATTCTCAACAAGGAGAATCAGCTCTGGTTAAAGATGATGCACAAGATCTGATTGGACTAGTCGCATCTGAAGTGAATCTCACTGAGAATGCAGATCAAGATGAGTGGATAATGGACACAATTGCTCGTTTCACATGACTCCAAGAAGAGATGTGCTCATTGAGTTTCAGGAAATTGGAACAGGGATGGTTAGAATGGCAAACAACTTATTCACAGAGGTCAATGGTATTGGCAAAGTGAGGTTTGTGAACTCGGATGGTACCACCTTTATGCTTCACGATGTCAGATATATGCCAGGGATGTCAAGGAATCTGATCTCCATGGGAACTCTGGACTCTAAAGGATGTGAGTTCGAAGGCAAAAACGGTGTGTTAAAGGTTATGAAAGGGGATATCACGTACATGAAAGGCACAAGAAGAGAGTCTTAATACATTTTACAAGCAGGAGCTAAGAAGTCAGAGTGTCTGGCACTTGAAGAGAAACCTGCAGAAGAAGATCTAACAAAACTTTGGCACAATCGTCTTAGGCATGTGGGACAGAAAGGGATGGATGGCCTAGCAGAGAAAGGGTGTTTTGGAAAAGACAAAGTATCAAGTATTAAGTTCTGTGAGGATTGTGTGTTTGGAAAAACACACAAAGTTAGCTTCAGCTCAGCACAACACGTCACTAAAGAGAAACTAGACTATGTTCATTCAAATTTATGGGGCTCTCCAAACGTCCCATTGAGTCTTGGAAGGTGTCAATACTTCATCTCCTTCACTGATGATTGGTCCAGGAAGGTCTGGATCTATTTCTTGAGGACAAAGGATGAAGCATTTGACATGTTTGTTCAATGGAAGAAGATGGTTGAAACACAAAGTGAAAGGAAAGTAAAGAAGCTTCGTACGGATAATGGTCTTGAGTTCTGCAATAATAGATTTGATACTTTCTGCAAGAAGGAAGGAATGGTGAGACACAGAACCTGTGCCTATACACCTCAACAAAATGGAATTGTAGAGAGATTAAATAGAACGATTATGAACAAAGTCAGAAGCATGCTCAGTGAGAGCGGATTAGGACAACAGTTTTGGGTTGAGGCAGCTTCCACATTAGTGTACCTAATAAATAGAACACCATCATCTGCTATTGATTTTCACATTCCAGAAGAGATGTGGACTTCAACTGTGCCAGACTTATCAGGTTTGCGAAGATTTAGATGTCTCGCTTACATTCACTCAAATGATGGTAAGCTAAATTTGAGGGCTAAGAAAAGAATCTTTACCGGATATCCAGAAGGAGTTAAGGGCTTCAGGGTTTGGTTGTTAGAAGACAGGAAGTGCACCATTAGCAGAAATGTGGTGTTCAAAGAGGATGTGTTGTACAAGGATATCATGGCTCAGAAACAGTCATGTATGATCTCTAACCCTTTACCAATGTTATCTGATAAAGCTACTTGTGATATTGCAGGAAATAACAGGTCTGAAGAGGATATTTCTTAAGGTGGAGCTTTAAAGCAAGATACTGTGATAAATTCAGGACAAAGTTCAGTGGAAATGTCAACAAGAGTTGAGAATCAAATGTCAGGGAGCTATCAGATAGCTAAACACAGGCCAAGAAGACAGATCATGAGACCAACCAGACTAGAAGACTAATACACTGAAGAAGCAGAATTAGATGAGATAGCCGGATACGCATACTTCGTAACAGAAGACGGTGGCAAGTCTGAGCCCTCCAGTTTTCAGGAAGCATTAAGAGATGCTAATAGTGACAAGTGGTTCACAGCTGCAGATGAAGAGATAGAGTCTCTCATGAAGAACAAAACTTGGTCACTAGTAGACAGAGATGAAAAACAGAAGCCTATAGGCTGCAAGTGGGTCTTCAAGAGAAAACCTGGAATAGTGGGTGTGGAAGGTCCTCGATTTAAAGCAAGAGTAGTAGCTAAAGGTTACTCACAGAAAGAAGGGGTTGACTATCAGGAGATTTTTTCACCTGTGGTGAAACATGTGTCAATTCGTTTTCTGCTCAGTATTATTGCTCATTTGGATATGGAACTCCAACAGATGGATGTCAAGACTGCTAACTTGCATGGATACTTATAAGAGACCATTTACATGGATCAGCCAGAAGGTTATGTAGATGAAAAATATCCAATGAAGGTGTGTCTGCTACAAAGGTCGCTATATGGTCTCAAGCAGTCACCAAGGCAATGGAATAATCGATTCAACGAGTTTGTGTAGTCACATGGATATGAAAGGAGTCAATATGATAGTTGCGTTTACTCTAAGAGATTACAGAGTGGAGACTATGTCTATATGCTGCTATATGTCGACGATATTTTAATAGCTTCAAAGGATAAGAATCATATAGATGAGTTAAAAACACTTCTCAACTCAGAATTTGAAATGAAAGATCTAGGAGAAGCTAAGAAGATCCTTGGAATGGAAATATCAAGAGATAGACAGAAAGGTACTCTCACTGTATCTCAAGATGGATATCTCCTAAAGGTCCTTGGAACTTATGGGATGGACCAATCCAAACCAATAGGAACACCAATGGGAATACACTTCAAGTTGCGTGCTGCCACAGATGAAGAATTAAGGATTCAGTCTGAATCTATGAGGGGTGTGCCATATCAAAGTGCAGTTGGAAGCTTAATGTATGCAATGATAGGTACCAGACCAGATCTCGCATATCCTGTGGGATTGGTATGCAGGTACATGAGTAAACCACTCAAGCAACATTGGCAAGCAGTTAAGTGGATTCTAAGGTATATCAGTGGGTCTATCAAGAAGAAGCTTTGCTATAAAAACAAAGGAGATTTTGTGATTGAAGGGTTTTGTGATTCAGACTATACTGCATGACAGGAGAAGATCTACATCAGGTATAGTTTTTACTTAGGAGGCAACGTTATCAGCTGGAAATCAAGTCTGCAAAAGGATGTGGCATTATCGTCTACTGAGGCTGAATACATGGCTCTAACAGAGGCAGCTAAGGAAACAGTTTGGTTACTAGGACTGATGAATGAACTTGGGTTTAAGCAGGATTCAGTAAATATTCACTGTGACTCTAAGAGTGCGATTGCTTTGGCAAGGAACACAGTGTTCCATGAAAGGACTAAACACATAGATACCAAGTATCATTTCATAAGAGATTTGGTAAGTGATGGGGTTATAAATCTGGTTAAGATTGCAACAGAGTGTAATCCTGCAGATATCTTTACTAAGACAGTACCAGTGGGTAAGCTTCAAGAAGCGTTAGAGCGACTCAGGATTACAGAAGCATAATGGAGCCATAAGGCTCCTCAACAAGCTGAGTGGGTTTACTCACGTGATCTGAAGCTTAGTGGGTTTAATCAAAAAGGCTTAGAAGGCTGAGTGAGTTTAGTCAGGTATACGGAGTTGGAGTCCAAGTTCGGCTGCTAGGTCGCTGCATTGGGGTCAAGGTGGAGAACTGAGAGTTGTGACCCAAATGCCTTTATTCTCTAAGTATCAGAGAGTCTCTCAAAGAAACTGAAGGTTCAAGTCTTGGGGTTAATTATCACACGTGTGGTTAACAGGTGAGAAGTCAACGAAGGAGTATTAGCGTTATATCTTTAGCTCATTCTGTTTCATCGTTCATTGAGTTGTTGTAACAAGATAAGAGAGAGAGAGAGATCCTTTGTAGAGAGAGAACGTTATCAGCGATCTAGTGGATTCCGGAGAATCTCCGGCGAGACGTAAACTAACCACATCAGTTAGTTGAACTAGTTAAAGCTTGGTGTCGTTTCTTCATTCTTAAACAAACACACGAGAGTCTAGAGTGTTTAGTGAGCTAAACTTGAAGACGATTCATCTTGAATCGTACACTTGTGAAGAGCGAGCTCAACACTTAGATTTCACCGAATTAAATATAATTTTCCAAAAGGTGGAAGTTGGAAAACATTTTGAGGGATGAAATCTAGTATTGTGGAGAGCGAGCTCAACACTTAGATTTCACCGAAATGAATATATTTTCCAAGAGGTGGAACTTGAAAAAATCTTTGAGGGATGAAATCTAGTCTTGTGAAGAGCGAACTCAACACTTAGATTTCATCGTAATGAAAATATTTTTCCAAGAAGTGGAACTTGAAAAAATCCTTGAGGGATGAAATCTACTCTTGTGAAAAGCGAACTCAACACTTAGATTTCACAGAAATGAATATATTTTTCCAAAAAGTGTAACTTCGAAAAATCCTTGAAGGATAACTTGGAAAAATCCTTGAAGGATGAAATCTAGTCATGTGAAGAGCGAGCTCAACACTTAGATTTCACCACAGTAAATATATTTTTCCAAGAGGTGGAACTTGGAAAAATCCTTGAGGGATGAAATCTAGTCTTGTGAAGAGCGAACTGAACACTTAGATTTCACCAAAATGAATACATTTTTCTAAGAGAAGGAACTTGGAAAACTACTTGAGGGATGAAATCTAATCTTGTGAAGAGCGAACTCAACACTTGGATTTCACCGAAATGATTATATTTTTCCAAGAGGTGGAACTTGGAAAAATCCTTAAGGGGTGAAATCTAGTCTTGTGATGAGCGAGTTCAACACATAGATTTCACCGAAATAATATATATTTTTCCGAGAGGTGGAACTTGGAAAAATCCTTGAGGCATGAAATCTAGTCTTGTGAAGAGCGAACTCAACACTTAAATTTCATCGAAATGAATATATTTTTCCAAGAGCTGGAACTTGGAAAAATCTTCGAGGGATGAAATCTAGTCTTGTGAAGAGCGAACTCAACACTTAGATTTCACCGAAATGAATATATTTTTCCAAGAGGTGGAACTTGGAAAAATCCTTGAGGGATGAAATCTAGTCTTGTGAAGAGCGAGCTCAAAAAATAGAGTTCACCGAAATGAATATATTTTTCAAAGAGGTGGAACTCGGAAAAATCCTTGAAGGATGAAATCTTGTCTTGTGAATAGCAAGCTCAACACTTAGATTTGACTGAAATGAATATATTTTTCCAAGAGGTGGAACTTGGAAAACTTTTTGAGGGATGAAATCTTGTCTTGTGAATAGCAAACTCAACACTTAGATTTCACCAAAATGAATATATTTTTCCAAGAGATGAAACTTGAAAAAATCTTTGAGGGATGAAATCTAGTCTTGTGAAGAGCGAACTCAACACTTAGATTTTAACGAAATGAATATATTTTTAAAATATGTGGAACTTGGAAAAATCCTCCAAGGATGAAATCTAGTCTTGTGAGTATCGCCGTACGGAACTCTCAAGGGATTTTCAGCTCTTCCTCCGAGGAACTTGATGATTTCTACGGACGAGAAGAAACCGCAAATTACATGGGGCCAATGAGGAGCCACCCGAGAGTCTCCCAAAACCGGAGCTTTAGGAACCGAGGGAAAATCTCAAACCAAGGTAATATTCAACAAAGGTCTATTCTTAGCGAGTTTCAGGAACCTCAGTGAGAATTGCCTATTCCAACACCGGCAAATGAGAACTCGACCCTAGAGGTTTTGATCAAGAGACTCGAAGCTAGTTTTCAAGAATGCCAAAAAAGTGTCGACGCCTCAATCCAGATCATGCATGAGGACTTAAAAAGCAAAATTAATTCCCTTTAGAGGAAGTTCGAATACTTGTCTTAATAGGAAAATGAGACTACCTGCCTGATTGAGTCATACGAGAAATCCTTCAGAACAGAAGAAGGGCACCCACTGATCGGTGCACCATTGCAAGCCATAACACTGAGGAGTGGGATGGCTTACAGACACCAGAGTATCCGAAAGATCAGGAGGAGGAAGAAAAACCAATCCAAGCAAGCCTGTGAGACCTGTCACGATCCGAATAGTGGAAGAGACCCAGAACCTCCCATACACATTCCTAGCCAAGAAGCCGAGGAAGAAGTACCGCCAAGCCGCGAAAGCACTACTGCGACCAATCTTATCTCTCCCTCGGACCGTATCTACTGACCTAAGGTACCATACCCGAATGCTGGGAAGAGCACCAAGAAGGAGAAAGCTAAGCAACGAGAGCTTATCGGGTAGTTAACGGTAAGGCTACCTTTTGTTGAGGCTTGTGCCATGATCCCCACTCTTAGGAAATAAATGAAGAGTATCTTAACCAACAACATCAGCCTAGAAGACGAGGTAATGATGATGACCCAAGAGTGTAGCGCCATCCTGCAAGACCAGACGACATGAAAGAAAGGTGATCCTGAGAGTTTTGTGTTGTCTTGTGCTATTGATGATGAACTTTTTGAGTGATGCCTATGTGATTGAGGATCAAGCATCAACATGATGCCGCTCACAGTTACTAACCGTCTTGGATACTACACCTTCAAACAAACTAAAATCTCCCTAATACTGGCAGATCGTTCTATCCGCCATCCTGTTGGGATTTTGGCTGATATTCCGATAATGATTGGGGGATCTCAAATCCCTATTAATTTTGTTATCCTGGAAGTTCACAAAGAGCATAAGGACCACTGATCCTTGGCCGACCATTCCTGTCTACCGCCAGCGCCATTATCGATGTCCCGAACTGAAAAATCGACCTTCACCTTGGCGATTTCATAATGAAGTTTGATATGAATGAGACTTTCAAGCAAGCTTCATCTCATGATCAGATTATCTATCTCGATGAGATAGAAGAGGCGTCTGGTAGAATGTGTAGGGGAAATCATTCTGGAGGATCCCCTGGAGATAGCTTTAATAGAAGAAAAGGAGGAGTATGATTTCCTAGTGGATTTTGTAGACGGTTCAACATGGATGCTGGATTCCGCTATAAGATAAGCCACCAAAGGATACCCACCAAAGGATACGCCTGCCTCCTGGGCCGACCTGATAAGTGTGTATTTTGCATGTTTTGAGCATCCATTTGTCATCACTTTAGCATCATATCATCACTGTTATATATCATTTCTCATCACTTTGCATGTTTAGGATAGTTTTGCATGCATGTTGCATATTTGTGTTTTTCAGGTGATTTGGAGCTGTTGGCGAGCTAATTGGAAGAAGCGGACATGATCATGTCAAACCACTCGACCCCCTGGTCGAGTAGAAGCTTCACGACCTCAACAGACCACTCGACCCCTTGGTCGAGTAGAAGACTTCATCAATTCACCTCACCACTCGACCTCCTGGCCGAGTACCACCATGAGAGTCACTCGATCACTTCACTCGACCACCTGGTCGAGTATCATCACCTCCACACCTGACCATCACTCGATCACACCACTCTACCAGGAAGTCGAGTATCACCATCACCATCACTCGACTACATACTCGATGGCCAGCTTCAGAGTCTTCTCCATTCCACACTCAACTAGACACTCGAGCACAAGGAAGAAAAGAAGACTCCAGCTTATCACTCCACTACTCACTCGACCACCTGGGTCGAGTACCGTTCTTAATCCCTCCCAATACTGCGTCGTTTTGAGTATTGGGGTTTCAGAAATATTTCGCTATAAGGAGCATGTACTTTACATTTTCGTTAACCTAAGTTTTATTCCGGAGACACTGTGTTCTTGATGTTTTGTAATCTGGATTTCTCTAATCTATTTAGTATTCAATATTTGTTCTTGATTTCGTTTATTGTTGTTAATCCTGTTATCATTTTGCTATTACACTGTTGTTTATCATGTTTTCATTCAATTCAACGTTTATGTTCTCTATAATGTTGTCTGAGTAGTGAATAGGTTTCTGAGGATGGGTTAGAGTAGTTTAGAATTCTCAGTATGCTAAGTGGTTGAGTTTGATTGATAGATCCCTTCTGGATTAGTTGTTCTTAATGCCTATTGCTTTCTAATCAACAGGAATTTGAGCCCAGACATTTCTGCGCCCAAAAGGTGTTCGATGAAATGTCTGAACCACTAATTCCAGAGATTCGTGGCCCTGTACCAAGGTATTGGTTGCAGGGAGCGTTTTGGCTTTAACTTGTTGATTCGTAATACTTGTCAGGTTAGCTCTCGTCAATGGTGATTGAGTCTGGGACTAGGGTAACTTAAGGGTCTCTTTTGCGGTGGCACTTAGATTTACTTAATAAACTTATTGTCTAGGGATAATTTACTGAGCATGTCAATCACTTGTAAACTGAGGAAACGAAACTACTCAATTACCCCATCTTGGGAATTCTTTATCTGATTGATTTTATTGTTTACTCTACTGTTGTTTACTGCATCTTGTCATATGTTGCTTAGTTTCTACAATTCTTTCCTGTTACTCGACCTGATACTCGACCACCCAGTTGTCTGGCAACAGACTGTGTAGTCGAGTGTCTTTGTTTCGTTTACTGCCTGTTACTCGACCTGTCACTCGACCTTACCCAGTGCTCTGCAACGAGCTGTGTTGGTCGAGTGTTTTACTGTTTCTACTTGATTTTCTGTTTTCTGCATGTTCACTTAGGACTGCTAGAACACACCAAAACCTGTTATTGCTTGGCTTGATTTAGTGACTTCTGATCACATCTTGATTGTTAGCATCACACCCATTTGGATTGACAACCTAAAATACTACAACGACATGATTAGTGTTTTAGGATAATTGACTAAAAAACCTATTATCAATTTGGTGCCGTTGCCAATTGGGTGTTTGTTTGTTACATTTGAGATTTCAGACTTGCTTAGATCTAGTTCTTTTTCCATTTTCTTTTCGATTACTAACTGTGTGTTTTTCTTGTTGTTTTCTTTATCCAGGTACACCTTTGCTGTATGCAAACTCGATCAACAGGCAATTAGAACCTCCTTTTCAACGACAACATCGACCGCATAGCTAGCGAAATCAAAGAAAGGAGAAACACAGTCAACCTTTTACCTCAACAACCATTCGAAATGGCCGACGAACAGAATCAACAAAATGGCCCTGCCAACATTGGTATTAGAGATGCACCACGGAACCATCGTCAAAGGAAAGGAATTGCACCTCCTGCTATCCAGAACAACAACTTCGAGATTAAGAGTGGTCTCATCTCGATGATTAAGGGGACCAAATTCCATGGTCTGCCAATGGAGGATCCACTCGACCACCTTGATGAATTCGATAGGCTCTGCAACCTAACAAAAATCAATGGTGTCTGTGAAGACGGATTGAAGCTCTGTTTGTTTCCATTCTCCTTGGGCGACAAAACACACATCTGGGAGAAGCATCTACCCCATGAATCAATCACCACTTGGGATGATTGCAAGAAGGCTTTTCTATCAAAGTTCTTCTCCAACGCCAGAACTGCAAGACTCAGAAATCAGATTTCTGGTTTTTCACAGAAGACTGGCGAAAGCTTCTGTGAAGCATGGGAAGGTTTCAAGGGTTACACCAATCGATGCCCTCATCATGGCTTCGCGAAAGCCTCTCTGCTCAGCACTCTTTATAGAGGAGTTCTACCACGCATTAGGATGCTTCTGGATACCGCCAGCAATGGGAATTTCCAGAACAAGGATGTTGAAGAAGGCTAGGAATTGGTTGAGAACCTGGCTCAATCAGATGGTAATTACAATGAGGACTGCGACAGGACCGTTAGAGGCACAGCTGACTCCGATGACAAACACAGGAAGGAGATCAAAGCACTGAATGACAATCTGGACAGAATTCTCCTTAGTTAGAAGAAGCATGTGCACTTCCTTGTTGATGACGAGCAGTCTCAATTCCAAGATGGGGAGGGGAACCAGTTAGACGAAGTCAGCTACATCAACAATCAAGGTGGCTACAAAGGATACAACAACTTCAAAACCAACAACTCCAACCTCTCCTACCGCAGCACCAACGTTGCCAATCCTGAGGATAAGGTGTATCCTCCACAACAACTGATAGTAGGTTTTTTCAGATCAATTAATCCTAAAACACTATCCTGTCGTTGTAGTATTTTAGGTGTCAATCCAAATGGGTGTGATGCAAACAGATGAGATATGATCAGAAGTTGCTAAGTCAAGCCAAGCAGAATTTGGTTGGTTTTCTAACAGTCCTAGTGTTGTTGCAGAAAACAGTAAAAAGTCACAGAAATGACCGATATACTCGATCGCAGGGTCAACTGCCAGAAGGGACCCTGTGATTGTGTACAACAGGATGACAGAGAGTGAAAATTCAGAAATTGACCATTTTACTCTATCACGCAGTCTCACTGTTAGTAGACTAGTGTGATCGAGTAGAATGGTTGAAACCAGAAAAATACTAAAATTCAATAGCAAGTGAATGAAGCAGGTAAGTAAACAGAGAAATCAAATGGATGAGAAACTCCTAAGGATGGGGTAATCGAATAGTGTGGTCTCCCTAATCAACTCAGTTGGTTAACAAATCTCAATTAAGCTATCCCTAGACAAGAGGTTCAACAACAGATTAATTTACTCTCGTGATAGAAATCCTCAAGCATAGCTAGACACTGACCTAATTCCCATTAGCAATCTCTAACTAAACAGGCAATAAGAACCGACTGTTAAAGCTAATAACCGCTCTAAACGGCCAATCCCTTGGGATAGAGACGATTATCACTGGAATTAGTAGATCCAACGTTTCATTAAACGCCTTCTGGGCGCTGGAACGTTTGGGATCGGATTCCAGTTGATCAGAAACGAATAAGCAGTAAACACAACTAATCGAGAAGGGATTCAAGATATCTACACTTAACCAACATATTCGACTAGGGGTTCCACAACTACTCTATCCCATCCTCAGAAATCCTAATCACTACTCACACAACATGCTTAAAAACAATAACAAAGAAACGATGCTGTTCATGATTTCTTTCATGACAGCTTTGGAGTTGAGGAGGTTGACCACGATGTCAACTTTGGCGCTGTGTTTGCTCATCACTTGGTCTCACTCAAGACCAAGCCCTTTACACGTAAAGGGAAGAAATCTAAGAGAGTTGGCAGTCTTCTCACTCCTATATTTGAGCATTTTTGCATCAGCTTTGAAGGAGAAGAGGTCAACACCACGAGATTCACAATGGATGAGAGTAATCTTAAGAACTTTCACTGGCTGAAAGGCAACTTCCTTTGGTGTTTCAGAGACGAGACACAACACCATATGATTCAGTTACCTTGCCCTGCACTTACAGAGATTACAGGAGAGCATGAGGAGATTGGTTTTCATCATGATCCTTCCCGTCTGCATTCCGCGCCATGCTCCAGGAGACAGAGAGGTTCAGCTTCAAGATCCGCACCGACTCAGACTGAGGATGAGTTCATTGACCCTACTAGGGGTCCGAGAGTTGGATCTTCTTCTTTAGGTCTACCATATGAGCTGCCTTCTCCTCCTCCTATCCCGATAGAGCAATAGGTCTTTCATCAGTACATCGTCGACAGCTTCAAGAGCGTCTGGAACGCCATAGCTACACTCTCTCGTCGCGGTTGTGTTGCTTCCACTCGTCACTGTCGTCGCTCTCCCGCACCCACCTCCGGCTCGGAGCATGAGGACTAGCCATCCTCCCTATCTTGCTTTGTTTTCTGATTTTGTTTTTGCTTTATTTTCAGACTATTTGTTATTTGTATTGGAACTATTGATGTGTGTTTTAGTGATTTAACAGTCTAACTGGAGGATCCATGTGAAAACACTAACCAAAGCTCTACAACGATTAGCTGAATTCGCAAAGCGATGCAAAAATGACCTGAGTGTCGATCGACACCAACCTAGAATCGATCGACACCACTCTCAGGTGGCAACTCACGTTTCTCTAACTTTTAACTTTTGATTATTTTTCTTTCGATTCCTCTAGCTTAATAACTTTGGGGACAGTGTTATCTATGTCTAGGGGAGTCAGTTACTAACTTCATCTTTTCTCTTCTTATGAGTCAGTTGTGTCATTCTAACTTAGATAGTCGTTTATTGAGTTAAAACTTTTGTCTGAAATTATGATCTATCTCTCGAGTTTATTGCCTGGATTGTTTAAGTACTGTAGATTCAAATCAATTCGACTAATGGAAAATCCAGAAAGCCAATCAACAAACTTAAGGACATCCATTCCCAACATAATCCATAGAGGCTGGAGCTAATCTCACTGCTCTTCCTTTTACCTCATCAAAACGGTTAGTGTTCATAGGACTTGACTGCTTGTTCATACCTGATAAGTCGGCTAATGTGATAAAAGAAAGTATTCCTCTCCCCTTATAAAAAAATATATAATAAAAATATGAGAGATTGATAGAATTTTCGAATAGTGTATAAGGTTAGGAATGTTTTTTATGACCCCATTATTATACATTATTTGGAATGATCAATTACAAAGGTTGGAAAAATGCCGAGGGTGTCAATCCAGTATGCGAGTTACCCTTTGTTTCCTCTCTTAAAAGAATAAGTGTAGGGGAGAGAAAGAATACCAAAAAAAGAAGAAGAAAATGAATGGTCGATTTGTCATGGTATAATACAGGAATGAGTCTAGAAGGTTCTTAAACATTAACTTGATTGATGAGACCCAGCGATGATAGCCTAGTGGATATAGTTGAGTGCTTTGGTATGGAATCTAGGATGTTGTGTGGGCTAGCAAAGAATTACATGGTGGTCAGGATCTGATTAGAACTGTTTAGTGCATGTGTTTGGTTTGTATAATCAAGGAAATAAGCTAGAGAGATTGGGAGTTTTGTATGTTTTTCAAACCTCTTTCATAGATTCAATCTTTTGTTTTGCTTGTTGATAAGTAGGTTTTTACGCCTACTTATGTGTTGAATGTGAGGTTCAGTTCAATTTCCCTTAAACACTGACATGTCGATGCAGCTATAGGGGGTGTCAATCCAGTCCACTATTATTGTTAACAATCAAGATGTATACAGAAGCAATTAAGTCAAGCCAGATTATAATGATGGTGGGTTTCTAGTAACAATCCTAGGTCAGGGTTCAAACAGGTAAAAATGAGAACTTAAGAGCCCTACTCAATCATTGGGTCGAGTAGAACCAACAGGTGACAATATTAAGAACTAAAATGCAAACAACATGGGATACAAATAACAGGTAAATAAAAGTGCAATCAGGTGGTGAATACAAATAAATCTAAGAAGAATAGAAGTCCTAAGGATGGATTAATTGATAAGGGCAACTCTAGGATTCATCAGGTGGCTAACAGGTGAAAGGTAGATACCCTAGACGAATAGATTCAAAAACCGGGTCAATCCACTGTCGTGACAGAGACCCCCATAACTCTACCACTTCCTAATCTCAACTATCGTTTATGAAACATAATAGAGCAGAGTTTAAGCAACAATCTACCAAAGCCAATAAGAAGACAAGCCAATGTCTTGGTCAAGTTTACAAATCTCTGGAATTCATAAATCAGATATCCATTTGAACGTCTTTTGGACGTTGGACGTCTATGATCGAATCTCCACACTAGCCAGCGAATACCGCATAGGGGCCAAGCGAATCCAGAAAGGATCTAACCTAATCTTAACCACCTGACTAACCTAGAGATTGCCCTAATCTAGTCCATCCTCAAGAACCCTAATCACTACTCAAGCAACATAACTAAGAACATAAACCCAGAAATTACTAAAATCATATAAAAAAGGAAGATCTAAACAAGCTACACAACATTACTAAAAGAACTAAGTGCAAAAACAAAATAGATTAAGAGTAATTAAGTTTTGAAGATTCAAGAACACAAAGAAAAACTAAAGGATAAAAGCTAGATCCTTTGGACAAATCCCAAAGTGATCTATTTATAGTGAAATGTTGAAAACCCTATATTCACTAGAAGACAAGAGACTTGAGGCGGTTTGGGCGAGTGCTCGATCTTGGGGATCGAGTAAAGAGGGTGCTGCAAAGTTTGCGCCTTTGAGTCTATGCTCCGAGTGATCAATTGGTCGAGTAGATGCTTCTTCCTCTCCTATCCGTATGCTCAAATGTCTGGTTGAGTAGGGAATGAGGATGATAAGAAGACGCTTTGATAGATCAACAAGTCTTGTAGAGTTGGTAACCCTTGGTCGAGTAAATGAGTCGAATAGAGGATCGAGTAGAAGGGGCGAGTAGATTGATCTGCTGCTTCTTCTGAGGTTGCCTTGATCGAGTAAGAGGGTCGAGTGAATTGCTGCCTCCTCTATGGCTGCCTGGATCGAGTGAATGGATTGAGTAGAATGCTTTTAAGCTCCTTCTGCACCTTAAAACACACCAAAACATGCAATATGTATGCAAGATGATCCTAAATGCCTAAGTGTGCAAAATAAGCTAAAATGGTGCAAAATGATATGATACAATGAGCAAATGCAAAGCTAAATGATGATAAACACACACCAAAAATGAGTAAAATACAGTGTTATCACTTGAGGGCAAGCAAAGGCTTACTCTGGGGAAGTTGATATGTCCTGGTTTTTTTATTGATTTCTAACATAGTTTCAGAATGGTTTTTAGAGTCTTTCTAATCTTTTTCGTATGTTTTGAGTATAGGATTTCTCGGCTTCTTCAGTTATCTTAGCTCTAAGTATAGAGAGTTTTGCGGAACACCACCGGTTACTTTAGAATCATAGTTTGAGTTCGAGAACAGTGCGATAACAATCCTTATATTAGCTAGATCTACACTTTATCTATCTCCCGAGATAATTCCTTAGACCTGACGCTTTAATCACTTAAATCTACACTTCGTTTACTTGCTTATTTGTCTTTTACATTCAATTACTTTGTCTAGCTTATTTAATAACACCATAAGTCTATTGTTTGAACATCGAGAGATCAGTGGAATTCGACCCTTAAGTGCTAACGACGATCTCTTATTTGAGGGAGTAAGCTTAAGGCAATTTGAGCTATGTCATCAGACTTGGAGATAAACCGGTGCAAGGACGTATATTAGAAGGTACTAGAGTTGGTAAACCGGTCCTTATTCCCAGGATGCCCCTAATTCCTTTGGATCGTAGATTGCCCATTAAAATGCGACGAAGGCAGTTTCCTTTATCTGTTACATTTGCAGTGACGATCAATAAGAGCCAAGGCCAGTCATTAGCCAATGTTGGCATATATTTGTCGAAGCCTGTTTTCTCACATGGACAGTTGTATGTCGCTATGTCTAGAGTGAAATCAAAGGCAGGGCTGAAGGTTCTTATTACAGAAGGTAAGGAATACAGAAGAAAGAAACAGCAAATGTTGTTTTCAAAGAAATATTTCAAAACCTTTAGTAGATTATTTCTACAGGATTTATTTAGTTTGATTATTATAAAATAAATATCATTTTGCAAAATTATATAACATGCTAATTTAGTCGTTTTTAAATTTGCAGGTTGGAATAATTATTAAAAAGCTTTTCGTTTTCCCATTTTCTTAATGCAAGCTTTTTTTAATACTAGTGGAGAAGTTTATTAATATTCTTTTTTTTTTTTAATTATGAGTTTGAAGTTTGAAGAAAGACATTTTCCAAGTATTAAATTATCAAATTTTATAATTAGCTTACATGTTAATGACATACACGAAACTGTACAAATACTATGTGTACACCTACATATACTAAATATACAATTACGTTCCAAAACGTACATACCAACTGTAGACATATATTTTTTATACTGCAAACCAAGAAAACTATATTTACTAAACAAAATATGGTTTGACAAGACTAAATATACAACATGTTTACAGATAAAGAAAATATAGTAGATTCTTTGTGAAATACACAGAATTGAGATGTAACAGATGCCCACGGGTGACCTAGTTAGATAATTAAAAGGGAGATTCTTAAGATATTTATCATATTGAAAAGACATGTATGAACAAAAATCATTGAAGATAGGGCCATGCTTATCTCTCTAATGATTCTTTATCACAAAATCTATACTATTAACTGAAAAACATTTTGTGAACTACAACTGTGAGGATATCTTTGACAAATAAATAAATAACCTGATAAATTAACAACTAATACAACTAAATAAATATTTTTGATTTGGATCCTTTATTAATTTTTTGCAAAAACAAATAACCTGATTAAATGATCCAATATATTCCGAGATTTGCTTCGTCACTATTTTTACTATGATTTGTCTACTAAACAAAACATCAAATATTAAATAACTAAATATTCAGCATCAATATATTTATTTCGAATATAAATCGAACTATTTTGTATTTTTCAATTTATTATAGATAAAACAAAAAACAATCAACATAAATCAAATGCCATTAATTGAAAAATACAAAATATTTTAATAATAAAAACTAAGTAATAATAATTATGTTATAAATATATTCCGATATTTTCTCATTTACAAACTATAACAGATTAAGTACATAGCCAAAACAAATATGCGACATACATTCTATCCAATATTTTTTTTTTTTCAAATCGAAATATGTTTAGAGATACAAGATCTTATTTGTTTTTTCCTTTATATATTATGTAAATATAAAATTATTAGCAACTAAACTAAATTCATAATAAAAATAATAATGTTTTTAATAAAATTATATTATCAATTTTGCAACGAAAAATATCATTAACTCTTTAAATGTTTCTTATTTTAATAGTGTAGATAAACTCTTTAAAACATATACATATATATAAATATATATATGTATTTATATTATGAGAACCATTTGAATGCAAACTTTAAAATTGACTTTTTAAATAACATAGAAGAGGAGCTAGCAACATGTCTACTATTTCAATTTCTTAGATTTTTTCACCCAATCAGAAGGCTCTATTTCACACCCCCTCTCACCAAGTGCGCGTTGAGCGAGTTAGAGCAATTCTATGGGTGTACCCCTTTCGAAATCATGCCTTTTTCAATCGACGCACTTCTCTCTCAAAAACACATCGCACAAGTTTTTTGTTTTTCTGTTTTCATTCTCTAAACCAATGTAAACCAAACCAAAATCAATTTTAAATACCACAACAAATGTAAATCGAATCGCTGAAGCTGCCCGGAACATTTCTAAAACTTTTTACCCTGGAACTGTAAGCCTCACTTTATTAACATGTCTCGCAAAGAAGAAGGTACACACATATATGTAGATCTGAAATAAATAAATAAATAAAAATTAAGAGGCCTTGATTTTGTTTCTCTAAGCAAAAAGGCCCAACTTTGTTTGAGTTGTATTAAAAAATGCCCAATTTTTATTTGGGTTTTGTTTCACAAATGGCCTATTTTGTTTTTTTGTTTGTTTGTTAATTATATTAAATCTAACCGATCTGATTTATTTTTGGTTGTCAGCAATCAATCCGATTTAACCGCATATAAACCGAATATCAATCAAAAACCAAAATTTTTGGTAACAAAATTAGAAACTCATTTGATCAAAAAACATGAAAGATATAACCGATCATTTTAACCATAAGTTGTCGTTTAGCTCGCATACTTACAAGTTCCTAGCGAAAATGGTACAAAAAAAACACATCTTTGAAATCTAAATCTAGTGGTTGACCACATACATCCGTTTTTTGCGAATCTTCGAAATTGACGAAACCCGTTGGTTTATTAGAAGATGTAGTCGGTTAATCTAAGTTATGTACCCATAAACATTGTAACAGGTCATAGTTACCCTAATTTATGGGCCTTCAAAGTCAGTCCATCATCACGTTGACCTATAAAAGCTTAACGCATTATGTTTTTTTTCTCTACTCATATAATCTCCTTGGCTGCAGAAAAAGCACGGAAATCATAAAATCCTAACAATGGCGACTCAACCGGCGAAAGAGTGTGTCCAACATTTTGGAACGAAGAAGACGGCAACGACCGTCACCTACTACAAACATGGCTCGGGTTTGATTAAGCACTGAATCACAGAAATTAATTCATAAACCAAAACATAATCATTATATATACATAAAAGAAACATTTATATTTATTTACATATTTACTTTACCATTGTTTTTTTAATTCGTTTTATACTTATAAATTGAAATCCCTAAAAAAAATTCAATTATTATATTTAAAATTAGAATTCTAATTCCAAATTTCTGATTTTAAATCCAAAACCCTATATTATAAATTCTAAAGTTTTAACTTTGTGCTCAACTTAAAAATTAAATCATAAAAATTTTAATTGGCATCTAATTTTTTTTCATCTCCCTATTAAATTGTCAGAACTAAAATTTGGGCGAAACAATAATAGACAATAAAATGTTCTAAATCTTTGTGGCTACTTTAGAATATATACATGAAGCAAGAAGAAGATTCTTCTTTTTTTTGTGCAATGAAAAAGATTCTTCTTGTACTGAAAACGAACTTATGAAAATTCGTTTGAAGTATTAGTAAACCTCTAATTGAGAAAGAGGGTTTGTCCTTTCTCTTTTACATTGAATACGTTGTCGTTTACTATTGCAACTCAGAGACTTAAGCGGATTCTCAAATTTAGGGTTGCTTATCAATGAAATACACTATCAAATCTCTCTCTATTTCTATCGCTTCTTCTCTTCTCAATCTTTCACTTCTAAACAATGTTATGTTCTTTGTTGGGGATTTGAACCTAGCAGCTTCTTCGTTTGTGTCTTTGGAGTTATTTAATCCATCATCTGTTGTTTTAGCGGTGATTAGCAGGGATATAGAGTTCCTGATTTGAGATCTCGATTAGCAGCAGCTCAAGACATCTCCTTAGCTCATGTTTAAGGATGATGGCGCTCCAATTTATTGATCCCCTTTGGGTCGATCTGAGTTTATCTCACTTGATTCGTGTTCCCAGATCTAGCCTCTTAAGGACAGAGATCGGTTTTCTCTGTTGTTGATGTTCGATTCGTCCTGCGGAGTTGCAATCTTATTGGTTCAAGTCAAGGAGATTCTCGATCTCAAGCTTGTTCGTCAATCCTCTTGTTAGCGCCCTCTTCCGTTTTGAAAAGGGAATGTAAAGGATTTGGCCATCACCAACATCAGAGGAGGGATGTTTGATTGGGTACGCTCTCTAAATCTTAACTTTTTTCTCTTAAGTGGCCACCCTTTTGTAATCTCTAAATTTTAAAACTTTTCTCTCAGTGATTGGGTTTAAATGGGAGTTTTGAATCGCATGTGTTGGTTGGTATGGAGACGAGTATGTATTGAATGCGTCTTTTACTTCAAATTTTCCAATTTATATCGTATTTTGAAGAATTGGGATTGGGAATGTTTTGCGAATCAGGAGTTATGTTATAAATTTTGGGTATAGTTGCTTAAATGGAGTTTTATTTTGTGAATTCAGAGATCGTGACTGGGAAAATATGTTCAGTTTTCTGATATATTCAAGAGAAGTGTTTACAATGCTTTAAATAGATTACAAAAGAATCTTTAAGAGGATCCGATAAAATCAAATCTACAACTATAAAAAACTTGTGGAACAACCTTAACAACTTCTTGTTCCAAACTGCCTGCATATCTCGCTAATACCCTCCCTCAAGTTGGAGCATGGAGGTCTGTAATGCCCAACTTGAAACAAAAACGATAAAACTCTTGTCTTCCCAATGGTTTAGTAAAAATATCAGCAAGCTGAGACTCACTCTTGACATGTAGGAGACAAATGTTTTTAGTTATCACCTCTTCTCGGACAAAGTGGCAATCGACCTCCACATGTTTTGTGCGCTCATGAAACACTGGGTTTGTTGCGATATGAATGGCGGCTTTGCTATCGCAGCGAACATTCATCGGTTGATTGTGTTTGACTCCGAGCGCTGAAAGAATTGTTTTTAACCAAATCAATTCTTGAGTCAAATATGCCAATGCTCGGTATTCTGCTTCTTCCGAGGATCTACTCACTGTCTTTTGCTTTTTCGTCTTCCATGAGATAGGTGACCCTCCCAGCTATATGAAGTATCCAGTTACGGATTTTCTTGATAGCCTGCAGCTTGCGTAGTCACTATCACACCATCCGGACAATTGAAAAGGTGTGTCTGCTCGTAACAATATCCCCTGACCAGGATTGTTTTTCAAATATCGAACCACCCGCAAGGCTGCTCCCCAATGATCTTCTCTCGGCTTTTGCATAAACAGAGCAAGAAAGTGAAAAGAGAACGCTAAATCGGGTCGAGTCACAGCCAAGTATATCAATCTACCCACCAATCTTCTATAAGGTTCAGGGTTGTTTAAAAACGCGGACTTCGACAATGACAAGTCATTGTTTGTTTCCAAAGGAAACGCTACAGGTTTCGCACCAAGTAGTCCAACATCTGAGATAATGTCCAATGCGTACTTTCTTTAACAAAGATACATACCGGTAGAGTTTCTTGCTACTTCAATTCCCAGGAAGTATTTTAATTGGCCTAAGTCCTTCATGTGAAAGCACGACAACAAGTAATCTTTAAAATCATTCATGACCTTAAGTGAGATCGTCGACATACACTAAAACGTGAAGTGACTCTCCATTTGCATCCTTGGTGAACAATGAATAATCAGAGAGATTTTGCTCAAATTCAAATTTTTTAACGCCGTAGACAATTTGGCAAACCAGGACCTCGGACTCTGCTTCAATCCATAAATAGACTTTCGAAGTCTGCATACCTTGTTCGGATCGGTTGCTTTAAACCCTGATGGTAGCTTCATATAAATTTCTTCTTCAAGGTCGCCGTGAAGAAACACATTGTAGACGTCCTTCTGGTGAACATCCCACTTGTTCTTAACTGCCGTATCTAAGAACAATCTCACGGTTCCCATTTTAGCTACCGGCGCAAAAGTTTATCCATAGTCTACTCCTTCAACTTGTTTGTTTCCAAGAGCAACCAGTTTGGCTTTATGTCTCTCCAAGGTGCCATCAGACTTGTATTTGATCTTGTAAACCCATTTACATCCTATTGCCTTTTTCCCTTTAGGCAAATCCTCTATGGTCAACGAATGATTTCTTTCCTGAGAATCAATTTATGAACCCATTGCCCCTTTCAATCTATCGTCTTCCATTGCCTTTTTAAACGATTTTGCCTCTACGCCCTGAGTAATTGCAACCATGTATGCTTTATGTGACTCAGAGAAACGCTCACAGTCAACGTAATTGGCAATCAGATACTCAGATGTGGACTTGTTCTTCTTTGTTTTTGGATTTCCAGTCTCAATCACGAATTCCTTCAATTTTACTGAATGTGTTCTCTGCCTCTTTCCTCGACCCAATTGTTCAGTAGGAAACGATTTCTTTGTTTGTACTTGCGGTGATGTTAATGGTGGAGGTCGTGACGTCGTCGATCGTGGAATCTCTGAGGAAGAAGATGATGGCAAGTTACGAAGAGGAACGTGACGTGAAGTTTCAACTGCAACGTCGTTTTGATTTTCACTAATAATAGCTTCTTCATTATTTCGAATTGGGCTTATGGGCAGCCCATCTGAATTAGTTGTAACAAGTGGGCTTTCAGCATTAAGTTGGCCCAACTGGCCCAATCTTCTCTCTGTTTCTTCTTCCTCGACGTACAAAGAAGCTATGTTAAAATTTTCAGCTTCTTCCACAAATTCTTCTGCAACATCCGATTTAAATGGAAATTCATGTTCAAAGAACACCACATCTCTTGAGACAAAGAATTGACACTTCTCTAGATCATATAACTGCCACCCCTTTTTCCCGTACGGATATCCCATGAATACACATCGACGGCTTCGCGATGCGAACTTATCGCCTCCATGTGATTGGTCGTGAGCATAGCACGTGTTCCCAAGAATTCGAATGTGATCATACACCGGTTTAGCATTGTATATCCGTTCATAAGGAGTCATTCCTTTCCAGACCATACTCGGTGTTCGATTGATTAAATATGCCGCTCTGAGAACACATTCCCCCAAAACTCAATGGGCAAGTTAGCTTGAAACTGTAGAGCTCTGGCCACGTTTAGAATATGTCTGTGCTTTCTTTCAACCCGTCCATTCTGCTGAGGAGTGCCGACGCATGATGTCTCATGAACAATCTCTTGTTTCTTGAAGAACTCATTCAAACTAACAAATTCAGAGCCGTTATCACTTCTTATGACTTAAACTTGGGTTTCGAATTGTCGTTCAGTCATGGCTATGAAGTTCTTCAAAACATTTGGTGCCTCAGATTTTTCGTTAAGCAAATATAACCACACTCCTCGAGAGTAATCATCAACGATAGTTAAGAAATAACGAGCACCAGAGTGTGTTGGAGTTCGATATGGACCCCATAAATCACAGTGAATAAGATCAAAAATCCTTTTCGTTTTATTCTCACTTATTGGAAAAGACAACCGGGTTTGCTTAGCGCGGAGACATATATCGCATGCTTTATTCAAAATTTCAGAAGAAATAACATTTGAGATTAAAGGAAGAAGACCAACTACTTTAGCTGAAGGATGTCCCATCCGTTGATGCCACAACTCGAATGACTTCTCATCTCTAACTTCAACAGATGTTACAGACTCCAAACTCCAAAAAAGGAAGGTCCCTCCCTTTTGCTTACTAACTCCAATCACCGTCCTCGTAGTGCGGTCCTGAACAACAAGGAAATGATCAGCTAACTGCACTACGCAACGATTTTCATCCATCAATTGACAAAGAGAAATCAAATTTGATTGAAACCCATCAACATAATAAACTGATTTTAGTGTCCAATTCGGCCCAAGCCTCACTGATCCTTCTTTAACTGACACTCGTTGTCTCCCATCAGCTAACACAATTCCAACTGGTTGAATATCTTTAACATCCGTTAAGATTTCTAACTGACCCGTCAAGTGATGTGTAGCCCCTGTATCCATTATCCAAGAGGGAAAAGAGTACGTACCCGTCAGTTTTTCGGATTCATAGACTTTGCTAGTGTTAGCATTGAGCAGATTCTTAATCACCTTCCACTGTGAATCGGAGAAACCGGTCACTCCATCTCTGTCATTGTCGGTGATGACGTAGTTAGCGGCTGCATAACCTGTTGGTTCATTAACTCCGACGGCGTTGACGTACGAGGTGCTGCCACGACTCTTTCCAGCCCCTCTGTTTGAGCCTCCACGTCCACGACCACAGCTAGACGTAGAGCGAGATCTCGGTCTATCTCCCCACCACTCTGGATAGCCTATCACGCCATAGCAGCTGTCGCTAGAATGACCCGCTCTGTTGCAGAGTTTGCAAAACACTGACTTATCTCTCTCATCTCTTTGAAATGGTGTAGTGGTGTGGACAGCAAATGCGTTTACTTCTGAGCTCTATTCAACGCCTTTGATTCCATTTCTTACCATATCTTCCTCTTGTCGTACCATATTATATTCTTCCTCCATAGATTGGATCGGAACTCTCAAAACCAAGCTTGACCTCACTGTTCGGAAATGTGTATCGTCCAGCCCAAAAAGGAATTGATGTACCTTGTCTTCTTCAATGTCCTTCTCTTGAAGTGTGCCAAGATCACACTCACACTTACGACACTTGCAAACTCTCAAAGGACGATAGTTCGCCATACTGTCCCAAATGCGAGTTAGCTTTCCAAAGTAGGTCTCAATGGCTAGACCCCTTTGTTTGCAGCATGCTAGCTCGGCTTTGATCTGTTGAATTCTCAGTCCATTAGTGACAGAGAATCGTTTCTTTAGATGGTCCCACAGATCCTTCGCAACATCACGGTGTGAGACGTTAGATCGGAGACTTGGATCAATAGACATCTTTATCCAAGAGACAAGTAACGCTTGAATGGTCCACCAATCCTCCAAATCGGGAGAGTTTTCTGCAGGTCGTGCAATTGAGCCGTCGAGAAATCCAAATTTCTTTCGAGAGCACAATGCAGTTTTCATGCTACAGACCCACTCATCGTAGTTTGTTGCTTGCAGCAACGGGTGGGAAATCACAGCACCGGGGTTGTCGTAGGGGGATATGGTTCGTCGGACTTCAGTGGTCGTCGGGTTCGTTGATGGGTTCATCGCTGCCATCGTCGTAGAGAATCACTTCTCTATTTTCCAATCAAAAATTTTAAGAGAAAGGCTCTGTTACTATGCGAATTCAGAGATTGTGACTGGGAAAATATGTTCAGTTTTCTGATATATTCAAGAGAAGTGTTTACAATGCTTTAAATAGATTACAAAAGAATCTCTAAGAGGATCCGAAAAAATCAAATCTACAACTATCAAAAACTTGTGGAACAATCTTAACAACTTCTTGTTCCAAACTGCCCGCATATCTCGCTAATATATTTAATCACTTAGGACTTGTTCGAGAGGCACATGGTCGTGTATGCAGTTGGAACTTCTTTAGCATCTGTTGCTACTGCTTGGATTGGTAAGTTTTGATATTTGCTTACTTTGTCTCGATTTCTCTTGTAGACTAGGGATGGACCTCTTCCAGCGCAGCCTAAGAGATGTTTTAAAAAAGTCCCAACAGTTTCAGTTGGGTTTAAGGTACGAGTTTACTTTCTCTCATAGTTTGAATGTACTTAGACTTTGGACAAAGTAACGGGTCATGGTTTTTGCTTTTAAATTTAAAGATCTGATAATCAATGGTGTCTTGTCTTTTACGAGTTTTGATTTCTGAACTTTGATAATGGCTTTTTCTCATGTTGATCCACTTCTCTTTGAATATAATTAGAAGAGCTGATCATTTTAGCTTGATATGTCTATAATTTCTGGTTTCAAAGCTATCATTGTGATTGGATATTGTCGAAGTTTGTTTTTCTAAAAAAGTAATGGGGTGTTAATTTTTGTCAAACCTTGTTTCATAGAGAAAACATAAAAAAAAGGGACCAATTCAGGTTAGTGATCACTACAAAGTCAAATCTGTGTTTATCTTTCTCTAAACATTCTTAATGTATTAGCTATAGAGTGATAAACTATTTAACAGCTGAGATCAATTGAACTGATCTTTTAAAAACCAAGTTGCCTATATTGTCTGACCAAGAAATTTACATATGTTTCTTATGATAGTGTAGCTATTCAAGTTCTTAACTGTGAGGTCCGAAGATATTAAGTTGCGAAAATGATGATTGTGCCTTAAGAACTGTTTGGCTTATCTCGCCAAGTTCTTTACTTTTTTTTTTAATTTAAGCTCACATTGATATAGTCTCTCATGCTTTGGTCTTATGTGGGTTTGTGTTCTATAGTTGGATAAATAGAACTTGTTGATATGTTCTCTTGTTACATGTACTGTTCTTTTATTGCTATAGTGTGAGAACTACTTGTCTTTTTAACGGTGTTTGTTTTTTAAGCAGTGTGCTATTGTTTCTGCAATGGCAAATCATGATTTAATGCTTGGCCAGAATCATGTTGATAGGTTCGTCTTAAGATGTTATGTCCTTGCCTTCTCATGGTGTGTTCTGTTTGCAAGGAGATGATCTTGACCAGACCTATGATAGCATATCAGCATTTTCTTCTGGTAGAAATAACCATGAGGCAGTTTTTGGAGAAGAAGAAAACATGAAAGATGTAAGACAAGGAGGAAAAATTGAGATCAAAAGAATTAATTTAACCAAGTTCTTTCTTAAAGATTGTTATCTACTTTGTTTTAGTTATGTTTTTAGGAGGATGATGTATTCTTATTTTTTATAATGTTTGTAATTTTATTTTGTAATATGGTATTCTTGTACATAAATACGACCATAGTCGCAATATAGTTGTAAATTAGTCACTAAATTTTAACGAATTTTTAATGACTACTCTACTACTATAACACTACAAACAATTTATGTTCGTGAAATTTAATCGCAGATTAGTCAATTAGTCACTAAATTTGACGACTATTTTATGACTACTCTTACGACTATGAATATTAGTCGTACAATATTCGCTATTTGGCGACTATTTTTACGACTATTTATTTTAGCATCGATTTACGATTACCGGATTTAGTCGCTTTTTATTCATAACTCACTATTAGTCGCTTTAAAACTTTTTTTTTCATCGATGGAGTATTATATGTTTGTTTGAAAAAATTTGAATTTCATCAGATGCAAAAAAAATCTAATATTTTATTAACTATATGTGTTTTATATATAAACTAAAAGCAAAATTATATATATATATAAACAAATATAGTGACAAAAAAATTAGATATTTAAATTTAATGTCGATATATATATTTTAGGAAATTAGCCTTAATCGAATATAGTTCAATAAAAATGATTTAATTGAGAATAAAAATTTAGGAAAGAGTTAATTCAACTAATTAATGCAATTAAACTAATTGTAAGTTTTTAGTTATAAAGTATTTGATTGAGATTAAATTTGTAAGGACTCATATTGCAAATAGTAAATAGGTGAAAGATTTTTGGCCAAAAACCCTACCAAAAATGTATATGTAGATTCAAAACCTTGGTCTATTGTGTGATCCGAGAGCTTTGTGGAATTCGACCCTTCAGTGCTACAATCGTTCTCTTATTTGAAAGAGTGGGCTTAAGGCAATTTGACCTACATCAAAGATACAAAGGCAAAGACTCATACGGACTTCAGCTTCACCATCAAAGCCTCGAGAAGCAAGAAGAAGCTTGGTTAGTGATTTGGAGTCAAATATGACTAGATGTCATGTGTATGATTGAGTATAAGAACTAGAACCACAACCGGATCTTGAAAGCCTAAGTAGTGTTTTCTTGTTAGAAGATACAAAGCCAAAGACTCATACGGATTTCGGCTACACCATCAAAGCTTTGAGAAGCAAGAAGAAGCTTGGTTAGTGATTTGGAGTCAAATATGACTAGATGTCATGTGTATGATTGAGTATAAGAACTAGAACCGCAACTGATCTTAATAGCCTAAAGAGTGTTTCCTTGTTCGAAGATACAAAGCCAAATATTTATACGAACTTTGGCTTCACCATCAAAGCTTTGAGAAGCAAGAAGAGGCTTGGTTAGTGTTTTGGAGTCGAATATGACTTGATGTCATGATGTCATGTGTATGATTGAGTATAAGAACTTAAACTGCAACCTGATCTTAAAAGCCTAAGTAGTGTTACCTTGTTAGAAGATACAAAGCCAAAGACTCATACGGACTTTGGCTACACCATCAAAGCTTTGAGAAGCAAGAAGAAGCTTGGTTAGTGTTTTGGAGTTGAATATGACTTGATATCATGTGTATGATTGAGTATCGGAACTAGAACCGCAACCAGATCTTAAAAGCTAAGTAGTGTTTCCTTGTTAGAAGATACAAAGCCAAAGACTCATACGGATTTCGGATACACCATCAAAGATTTGAGAAGCAAGAAGAATATTGGTTAGAGTTTTGGAGTCAAATATGACTAGATATCATGTATTTGATTGCGTATAAGAACTAGAACAACAACTGGATCCCAAAAGCTAAAGTTGTGTTTCCATGCTAGAAGGTATAAAGCCAAAGACTCATACGGACTTCGGCTACATCATCGAAGCTTTGGGAAGCAAGAAGAAGCTTGGTTAGTGTTTTAGAGTTAAATATGAGTAGATGTCATGTGTATGAATGAGTATGAGAACTAGAACCGCAACCCGATCTTGAAAGCCTAAGTAGTGTTTCCTTGTTAGAAGATACAAAGCCAAAGACTCATACGGACTTTGCCTACACCATCAAAGCTTTGAGAAGCAAGAAGAACTTTTGTTAGTGTTTTGGAGTCAAATATGACTAGGTTTCATGTGTATGATTAAGTAAAAGAACTAGAACAATAACTGGATCTTAAAAGCCTAAGTAATGTTTCCTTGTTAGAATATACAAAGCCAAATACTCATACGGACTTCAGCTACACTATCAAAGCTTTGAGAAGCAAGAAGAAGCTTGGGTAGTGTTTTGGAGTCAAATATGACAAGAGGTCATGTGTATGATTGAGTATAAGAACTAGAACCGCAACAGGATCTTAAAAGCCTATGTAGTGTTTCCTTGTCAAAGATACAAAGCCAAAGACTCATACGGACTTCAACTCCACTATCAAAGCTTTGAGAAATAAGAAGAAGCTGGGTTAGTGTTTTGGAGTCAAATATGACTAGATGTCATGTGTATGATTGAGTATAAGAACTAGAACTACAAAGTAATCTTAAAATCCTATGTGATGTTTCCATGTTAGAAGATAAAAATCCAAAGAGTCATAAGGACTTCGACTACCCCATCAAAGGTTTGAGAAGCACAAAGAAGCTTGGTTAGTGTTTTGGAGTCATATATGACTTGATGTCATGTGTATGATTGAGTATAACAACTTAAACCACAACCCGATCTTAAAAGCCTAAGTAGTGTTTTCTTGTTAGAAGATAGAAAGCAAAAGACTCATACGGACTTCGGCTTCACCATCAAAGTTTTGAGAAGCAAAATAAAGCTTAGTTAGTGTTTTGGAGATAAATATGACTATATGTCATGTCTATGATTAAGTCTAAGAACTAGAACCGCAACCGGATCTTGAAAGCCTAAATATTGTTTCCTTGTTAGAAGATACAAAGCCAAAGACTCATACGGACTTTGGCTTCACCATCAAAGCTTTGAAAAGCAAGAAGAAGCTTGTTAGTCTTTTAGAGTCAAATATGACTAGATGTCATGTGTATGATTGATTATAAGAACTAGAACCACAACTAGATCCTAAAAGCTAAGGTTTTGTTTCCATGCTAGAAGATACAAAACCAAACACTCATACGGACTATGGCTACACCATCAAAACTATGAGAAGCAAGAAGTAGCTTGGTTATTGTTTTGCAGTCAAATATGACTAGATGTCATGTCTATGATTGAGTATAAGAACTAGAACCGCAATCAGATCTTAAAAGCCTAAGTTGTGTTTCCTTGTTAGAAGATACAAAACCAAACACTCATACGGACTTCACCTACACCATCAAAACTTTCAGAAGCAAGAGGAAGCTTGGTTAGTGTTTTGGAGTCAAATATGATTAGATATCATGTGTATGATTGAGTATAAGAACTAGAACCGCAACCGAATCTTAAAAGCCTAAGAGCTGTTTCCTTGTTAGAAGATACAAATCCAAAGACTCATACGGATTTCGACTATACCATCAAAGCTTTGAGAAGCAAGAAGAAGCTTGTTTAGTGTTTTGGAATGAAATATGACTAGATGTCATGTGTATGATTGTGTATAAGAACTAGCACCACAACTGGATCTTAAAAGCCTAAGTAGTGTTTCCTTGTTAGAAGATACAAATCCAAAGACTCATAAAGACTTCGGCTACACCATCAAAGCTTTGAGAAGCAATAAGAAGATTACTTAGTGATTTGGAGTGAAATATGACAAGAGGTCATGTGTATGATTCAGTATAATAACTAGAACCGTAACAGGATCTTAAAAGCCTAAGTAATGTTTCGTTGTTAAAAGATACAAAGCCAAAGAATCATACGGACTTCAGCTACACCATCAAAGCTTTGAGAAGTAAAAAGAAGCTTGGTTAGTGTTTTGGAGTCAAGTATGAATAGATGTCATGTGTATGATTGAGTATCAGAACTAGAATCGCAACCGGATCTTGAAAGCCTAAATAATGTTTCCTTATTACAAGATAGAAACCCAAAGACTCATACGGACTTCGGTTTCACCATCAAAGTGTTGAGAAGCAAAAAAAAGCTTAGTTAGTGTTTCGGACTGAAATATGACAATATGTCATGTGTATGATTAAGTATAAGAACTATAACCGCAACCAGATCTTGAAAGCCTAAGTATTGTTTCCTTGTTAGAAGATACAAAGCCAAAGACTTATCTGGACTTTGGCTACACCATCAAAGCTTTGAGAAGCAAGAATAAGTTTGGTTAGTGTTATGGAGTCAAATATGACTAGATTTCATGTGTATGGGTGAGCAAAAGAACTAGAACAATAACTGGATCTTGAAAGCCTAAGTACTGTTTCCTTGTTAAAAGATACAAAGCCAAAAACTCATATAGACTTCAGCTTCAGTATCAAATCTTTGAAAAGCAAGAAGAAGCTTGATTAGTGTTTTGGAGTCAAATATGACTAGATGTCATGTGTATGATTGAGTATAAGAACTAGAACCTCAACGAGATCTTAGAAGCCTAAGTAGAGTCTCCTTATTAGTAGAGATACAAAGCCAAAGACTCATACGGACTTGGGCTACACCATCAAAGCTTTGGGAAGTAAGAAGAAGCTTGGTTAGTGTTTTGGACTCAAATTTGTTTAGATGTCATGGTTATGATCCAGTATAAGAACTAGAACCGCAAACTAATCTTAAAATCCTATGTAATGTTTCCTTGTTAGAAGATACAAATCCAAAGACTCATACGGACTTCGACGACACCATCAAAGCTGTGAGAAGCACGAAGAAGCTTGGTTAGTGTTTAGGGGTCAGATATGACTAGACGTCATGTGTATGATTGAGTATAAGAACTAGAATCGCAACCGGATCTTGAAAGCCTAAGTAGTGTTTCCTTGTTTGAAGATAGAAAGCCAAAGACTCATACGGACTTTGTCTTCACCATCAAAGATTTGAGAAGCAAAAAGAAGCTTAGTTAGTGTTTTGGAGTTAAATATGACTATATGTCATGTGTATGATTGAGTATAAGAACTAGAACCGCAACCGGATCTTGAAACCTTAATTATTGTTTCCTTGTTAGAAGATACAAAGCCAAAGACTCATACGGACTTCGACGTCACTATCAAAGCTTTGAGAAGCAAGAAGAAGCTTGTTTAGTGTTTTGGAGTCAAATATGACTAGATGTCATGTCTATGATTGACTATAAGAAGTAGAAGCACAACCAGATCCTAAAAGCTAAAGTTGTGTTTCCATGCTAGAAGATACATAGCCAGATACTCATACAGACTTTTATGGATGTCGGATTCACACACTCAAGTATTTATATTATTTGTGGGCTAAAGCTCTCAAATACAAAAGTACACGACATATATGCATAAGAAAAGTATAAGAGAGTATATAGAAATGTATGAAGAATTGTACATAGAAAATGGTATAGTATTCCTTATGTAAAGATCTTACATAAAAAGAGAAGAAATAATCTTTTGTGTATTTATGAGAAAATAACAATGTTTAAGTTTAAGATTTGTGGTCAGAATATAGAATCTCTAGCCCCCCTTATCTTGGAGTCATCACCTCTCTTTTATAGCCTCTTTCCTTCTTCCAATGTGCCATTAATTATAGAACTAATTCATAAAATAACTTTCACAATCAATTCATACACTTGAATGACAACTCGCCAAAATGTGTATCCTAACTAATGCTCATGCTTCATCCAGCTCATGTGCAGCTCCTAATTATGAAACTGAAACTCACGATCAAGGGACGGCCACTCCTGCTTTGAACCAAGACGAGATTACACCGAGTGTTGATGAGGCTTCAGCTCATCTTAACTCTTTTATGGCTATTACCATAAAATCTGGGGATTGTCCCAATTTATTTTATGAATACGACTTTCCCGAAAGGGAATTTTTATTTGCCCAAGGGGTTTTAAAATTTGTTGGTTGTGTGCCCAAGAGGGGTTTTTAAAACTTTTTTCCTTTTCGTTGTCCATAGGGGTTTTGGAATGACACTTGCTTAAAGTATTTGCTTCGAAGTTGCCGGATTTGCAAAGTCCGTACTTTTTCAAAAATTTGGGCCATGTGGCTAAGAGAAATTTGGGCCATGTGGCTAAGAGAGAAATAGGTTGATCAAACCCCCAAACTCAATCTTTGGACTTTCTTTGATTGCGAGAATTGTGCTCCGCCTAAGAAGTATTAGGTAGATCGACTAAACACCGTAAAGATCTTTGTTTTGCTAGTTGACCCCTTGTCCAAGAGGATTAAATCCATTTTATTGACTCAAACTCGTCAGTTCAACCATGGAGTTTTGGTATCAGAATTAAACTCGAGTTATGCATGGGAGCTGACCTCGAGTTAAGTTGTTGCGAAGTGAACTCGACTTTCGAATCGAAGCTATAAGCTTGAGTTTAGAAAGTGTATTCTGCTTATAGAATACAAAGGCAGGTTATTGAGCAGCAATCTAGAGAGAAACTGAAGATCTTCTTCCGAGCTTGTACTCAAAGACTTCGTCATAAATGCTTGTTGATGTGAGGTGGTATCTAAATTTGTGAAGAGCGATCTCAACACTTAGATTTCACAGAGATTTATTTTTCCAAGAGTTGGAACTTGGAAAAACCCTTCACGAGATAGTTCAGTGAAGAGCGAACTCAACACTTATAGTCCACCAAAATAATCTTATTTTTCCAAGAGTTGAAACTTGGAAAAACCTTCTTGGGATGAGATCTAGTTTCGTGAAGAGCGAATTGGACACTTGAACCCCGCCGAAATTAACCAATATTCCCAAGAGTTTCAACTATGATCTGGTGAGACATAGATAAAGTCGCAGCTTCCAAGTTGAAGTGACTACATCAATCGCAAGTTTCTCCATTATAGTGTAACTTAATTTTGGACTGGTTGATGACTTGCTCATGTAACAAATCGGCTTTCACTCTCTTCTGTCTTCAGAAATTATTACTCCATTAACGGCATGATTTGAAAATGAGATGTATAAGTACAATTTTTCATCGGCTTCAGGCTTCAGAGAATTAGAGCAACACTTAAGTATGTCTTTAGTTGACCGAAAGCATCTTCACATCTTTCATCCAACTCAACTCTTTGTTCCCTTTTAGTATTTGATAGAAAGAAAGGCATTTATCGGCTGACTGAGATGTTAACCGGTTTAACGCAGTAATCCTACCAAAGAGTCTTTAGACATCTTTGATGTTCCTTGGGGCTAGCATGTTCGAAAAGAGCGTTAATCTGTCTTGGGTTTGCTTCGGTTTCTCTCTTTGTTGCTAAGTAACCGAGAAACTCTCCGGATGGGACTCAGAATGTCTACTTGGCAAGATTCAACTTCATCTGAAGCTTGTTCAAGATATTAAAGCATTCTCCCAAGTCTTAAATGTGACCGCTCTCTTTTGACGATTTCACGAGCATGTCATCTATATAGACCTCCACCGTTTTTCAAGATGATTATCGTTGGTATGTCACACCTACATGTTTAGTTCACACGGCATGATCGTAAAATAGTATATACCTCGGTTGGTGCTGAATGAATTATTTTTCTTAATCGTTAGGATTCATTGATATATCCCTATTTTTACCGTTTTTAAGTATGTTTTAGGTATAGGCTTTAGAGTCTAATTGTTATTTATACAGTTTTTTCTAGTCTTTTTCAGGTCTTTACATGTTTTAGATGCATTTGAAGATTATGGAGCATTCTGGAGTAAAACATACAATTTAAGCTGAAGAAGCAATCCAGAGACGAAAATGCACGTAGGTGTCGAACGACACCACCCCTGGTGTCGTGCGACACCAATACCTGACGGCAATTGAAAGACGCAACTTATTGTTGTTTTGAAGATTTTTTGAATTCGGCCCAAAACTTTCTCCTATGTTTAATGAAGGCCCAACACGTTCTTAAGACATATTTATATAGCTTTGAGGTTAATGTTTAGACCCTAAGCTTTGGGAGGCTATTCCCTTTTTCAATTCTGTACTTTGGGAGCAAAACCCTATGGAGACTCCCTGTAGAGAAGATCCTTCTAAACCTTATTCTCCTCTTGTTTTATTCATTGATTTCTTATTCAATCATGTTTTGTTTTTCTATGATCATTTTTGAGTAATCTTCTTGTTAGGTTTAGGGTTTCTCATTAGGGATTTAGATGATTTAGTAGATTGCCCCCTTGCTAAGTTATCTGTAGGATTCTTCATCTTCATTGTTCTTAATGCTAGTTCTAGAGTACCTAACTAGAATTTGATATTAGATAATAGGTATGCCCACCATAGGTACTTGTTATTTGACCTATCATAGATGAGCCTAAGCATTTAAGAAAGAACAGGTAGGCTCATAGAAAGGCTGTGGTTTAGATACTAGGTGAACTAATCAAACTTGATAATAATGAATGCTTTAGTATAGGATTTCTCGGCTTTTCCGGTAATCTTAGCTCTAAGTATAGAGAGTTTTGCGGAACACTACCGGTTACTCTAAAATCATAGTTTGAGTTCGAGAACGGTTCCATAATAATCTAGCTATTTCTAGATCTACTATCATCTATTTTCTGAGAATACCCTAAGCCTAACGCCTTTATTATCTTGTTTTCACAACTCATAATGTTATTGCTTACTTTTTGTTTCTTTTATTTTCTTTACTATTTTACTTAGCTTAATTTGATTAGCCATTAGTCTCCTGCGTGATCCGAGAACTTTGTGAATTCGATCCCTAAGTGCTGCAACTGACCTCTTTATTTGAGAGAGTGGTCTTAGGATTAAATTGAATTATATCAAATTTGCCGCGGTTGCCGAAGTTCTCTGTGATTCACCATTAGACTAGGTGTAGAATTTAGACTAAGTTTTTATTTTTCTTTCTTTTGTTTCTCACACGTTTTCTTTCTTCTTTTTCCTATGACAGGGAAACTACAAGATGGAACGCAACAAACAGCTGGCAGATTTCAACGACAGTGTCGATCGACACCCTGTTGGTGTCGTTCAACACCATCTGTTGGTGTCGTTCGACACCATCTGTTGGTGTCGTTCTACACCATCTGCAGAACAAACCAGCTACCATAGGCGACTTCAACAGAGCTGAGCTTTTCTATTCCAATCGATCAGCGATCCAGCTACCTCCTATTGCAAGAGAAGAATTTGCTATTCACCCTGCCTACTATTATCTTGTTTCACGAGGAAAGTTTCGAGGTCATTTTGATGAATCACTACTAGATCATCTAGAGGTCTTCGAAGACTTAGTGTCCTCAATCAAAGCAGATGGGGTACAAGCTGATTATCATCTTTGCAAACTCTTCCCACACTCTCTCGCTGGCAGAGGAACATCATGGCTGCGACAACTAGAACCCGGTTCACTAACCAATTGGAGTGACACGAAGAACGCATTCATGATCCACTTCCTTGATGATTCAGTGACAAAATTACTAAGGGAGAAGATCTCTTTGTTTTCTCAAGCTCCAACAGAAGGTTTGAAGGTAGCTTGGATCAGATTCAAATCCTATCAGAGGGATTGTCCACAACATGGTTTCTAGGAAAGCAAACTAATCAACATATTCTTCCGTGGAATCGATAAGCAGTATCGGTTATGTTTTGGTGGTGCAAGTAATGGCAATTTCATGACAAAGACTCCAACCGAAGCATCAGTTCTTATCAACAACGCTGTCACAAGTCTCTCCACAAAGGAAATAGACTATGATCGAAGAAAATTTGCTGAGGCTTCCGACAATCGCAGAGAGGAACAAGGATCTACACGCATTGCTTCTCCACCTAGGAAAGATCGTGGTTGAGTTTACTGGCAAGTTTGATTCTCTCTACACAGATCTTAATGGGAAGATCGACAATCTGAGATCTCATATATCTTAGCCTTCTCCTACATTAGCATTTATCACTGCAGTCACACTACGAAGTGGAAAGCAACTAAACCCAATTCTTTAGTGTGAACGTTCAGCTCAGACCTCATCTATCCCAGTTGCAGAAAAAGCCTCAATGTCGATTGATACATCAGGGTGTCGATCGACACCAATTGATCTTGACGGCTCTGTATTTCCTTTATCGTGTGGATACGATACTTTCACAGAGGAGGAGGAACTTCTTCCCGATGGTGTCGAACGACACCCACCTCATGTCGATCGACACCAATACCACATAGGCAACCCAGTGCTGACGTTTGACAGAGCAGGATCGATGCCACACAGTAGTGTCGATCGACACTCACCTAGTGGCGATCGACACAAGACTTAAACTGCCCCAATATGCCTTGCATCTCCACCTGTTACTATACAAGTCTACACACCACAAGTTCCTTGTCTACTACCTCGACAGTCCAAGAAGGAGATTCCTGAGATGCATTGCATGGGTATCATGGATGAGATTCTACTTCAGTTGCCTCCAGTTGATATAGAGAAGTTGTCACCCTCTCTTCAAAGTGATATGATACGAGATGATGCTCCAGAGAAGCAAGATGACAAGACAAAGATAATGGTTGTGTCATAACAGGTACTCAGTAACAGCAAGCGTCCACATGAGGCCAATTTCAGATTCGTTGCTGAGAATCAATCTGTAGAGATGGTGTTGATCGACACCATCACCTGTGTCGATCGACATCCCAAACAGGCTAAACCAGAATTGTATAATGAAGCTGCTTTGCAAGTTCAGATCACTGCTGAAATTTGAGGACATGTTGCCACGTCACCCACATCACCTCTACTCCTTCATCTACCTCGTAAACGGCAAAGGTACTCATCTCCTCCTCCTAAACCTCCTGATTTCATCAACAAGAGTTTACAATTTCAAAAAACTGTTTTACGGTTAAGCAAGCCACGAGTTTCTCGTCGAGCACTTGTTCTTTCTCTTGATGATTGTGCAGGTACAAGGAGTCCACCACCCATACCTCTGTCCTGCCCAGCTGACATTCCTCACTTCCTTGGTAGACCGCACACACCGACTGTTAATACGCCACCTTGGTTGATGCGGGGTTCTACTAGGCAGTATTTACTTCCTCCATTTGATCCACCTGATCCCTAAACTCCACCAAAGTCAAGCTATTGACTCTAAACAAGCGCTTAGTGCGAGGCAACCCACTAGTATGGTTTTCTTTTTCTTGTTCTTTTCTTTTACGTTTTTTTTTTCTTTTTCTCGCTTACTCTGAATTCGAATGCCATTGGGGACAATGACGTTTAAGTGTGGGGGAGGCAGTTACTAACTACGTTTTTCTTTTTGAGTCTTATTCTTATTCTTATTTTTCTTTTTAAGTCGTTTTATTGAGTCAAAATTTTGTTAGGAATTATGATCTATATTCTTTAGATTATTGCCTGGTTGATTAATGCTGCAGGTTTGACTCAATCCGACTATTGGAAAATCTAGATGGCAAACCAATAGACTTGAGGATATCCTAGTTTCCAACACCACCACCAAGGCTGGAGCTAATCTCACTGCTCTTCCTTTTACCTTTTCAAACGGTTAGTATTCATAGATCTTGACTCCTTTTCATACCTGATATTGAGACCAATGTGATAAAAAGAATGTGTTCCTCTGCCCAGAAAAAAAAAATGAATGATGAATGAGAGATTGATAGGATTTTCAGATAGTGTATAGGGGTAGAAATGTTTCTTATGATCCTATTATTATACATTATTTGGAATGATCAATTACAAAGGTTGGAAAAAGTCAAGGGTGTCGATCCAGTATGCGAGTTCCCCTTTGTTTACTCTCTAAAAAAATAAGTTTGGGAGAGAAAGAACACCAAAGAAAAAATATTATATAAGAGACCGGTCGATTTATCACGGTATAGCACAGGAATGAGTCTAGAAGGATCTTGAATGTTAACTTGTTTGATGAGACTCAGCGATGAAAGCCTGATAGATATAGTTGTGGAACTTAGGTATGGAATCTATAATGTTGTGTAAGCTTGCGGAGAAGTACAAGTTGGTTAGGATTTGATTAGACTTGCTAGCCATATGGATTTAGTTAGAATGATCATGGCAATAGGTTAGAGAATATTGGGAGTTCCTGTGTTTTCAAACCTCTTCCATGGGTTCGACTTTTGTGCTTTGCTTGAGGGTAAGCAAAAGCCAAGTCTGGGGGAGTTGATATATCCCTATTTTTACCATTTTAACTATGTTTTAGGTATAGGTTTTAGAGTCTAATTGTTATTTCTAGAGTCTTTTTTAGTCTTTTTCAGGTCTTTACATGTTTGGGATGCATTTCGAGATTATGGGGCATTCTGGCCCAAAACATACAACTTAAGCTGTAGAAGCAATCTGGAGACGAAAATGCACGTAGGTGTCGAACGACACCATCCCTGGTATTGAACGACACCACCCCTGGTTTCGAGCGATACCAATACCTGACGGCAATTGAAAGACGTAACTTATTGATGTTTTGAAGATTTCCGAATTCGGCCCAGAACTTTCTCCTATGTTTAATGAAGGCCCAACACGTTCTTAAGACATATTTATAGTTTTTAGGTCAATGTTTAGACCGTAAGCTTTGGGAGGCTATTCCCTTTTTCTATTCTGTACTTTGAGAGCAAACCCTGTTGAGACTCCCTTTAGAGAAGATCCTTCTAAACCTTATTCTCCTCTTGTTTTATTCAATTATTTCTTATTCAATCATGTTTTGTTCTTCTATGATCATGTTTGAGTAATCTTCTTGTTAGGTTTAGGGTTTCTCGTTAGGGATTTAGAGTATTTAGTAGATAGCCCCCTTGCTACGTTATTTGTAGGATTCTTCATCTTGATTGTTCTTAATGCTAGTTCTAGAGTAGCTAACTAGAACTTGATATTAGATAATAGGTATGCCACCATAAGTACTTGTTATTTGACCTATCATAGATGAGCCTAGGCATTTAAGAAAGAACAGGTAGGCTCATAGAAGGGCTCTTGTTTAGATACTAGGTGAACTAATCAAAATTGATAATAATGCATGCTTTAGTATAGGATTTCTCGGCTTCTCCGGTAATCTTAGCTCTAAGTATAGAGAGTTTCGCGGAACACCACCAGTTACTCTAAAATCATAGTTTGAGTTCGAGAACGGTTTGATAATAACCTAGCTATTTCTAGATCTACTATCATCTATTTCGTGAGAATACTCTAAGCCTGACGCCTTTATTATCTTGTTTTCACAACTCACAATCGATTGGTATTGCTTACTTTTTGTTTCTTTTATTTTCTTTACTGTTTTACTTAGCTTAATTCGATTAGCCATTACTCTACTGCGTGATCCGAGAACTTTGTGAACTGGTCTTAGGATTAATTTGACTTATATCATTCATCGTTATTTGGTTGTAACTAGATGCTACTTTCTTCCAAATTCTTCGTTCGTGATCTTTCTCATCAATGGCCACTTCGATTATGACGTCATCCACTACTTGCCCGCTTGATATTCCTAAAATCACTTCTTTCTTCACGAGATTTGTTAATTGGATAACCATCCGATGAGTCGTTAAATAACAAGATTTTGAAGATTCTTGATCTCCTTGTAAAATTTTCACACCATTCGGGATTAAATATTTAACGTATTGACAATAGATTGATGGGATAACCTTGATCCGATAAATCCATGGGGCTCCAACTATGTCAGCCTGGCTACTTTCCATTCTCTCCAAGCGTACTCAAGAATAGTAGATCTATCAAACTTCCAACATCAATCACAATCTTTGAAACCCCGACGTCAGCCACGTCTAAGGTGAGGACAAAATCAACGTCATCAGGTTCTGCAAGGTGACGAATTTCTTCTTCCTTGAATGTTGTGATTGCTCTAGCGAGTTCGAGTTTGTCGCTTGTGCTCGCCTTTAATAGAACATTCCCCTAAACTTTTTGATTGTAGTGGTCGAATCTCTACAAAACTTAGACCCGTTCATGATTACTTCAATCTTCTTCTTATTACCAAAAGATTAGATGTTTTAGGTATTTTCTTAGCTAGTGATGAACTTTTGACTTCCGCCTTTTCTTCGTGGTAAATTTTCACGAACTCTCCGACGTCGAGGTTTTGCGAGGTCACCTCTTTGTCCGTAGCTCAGCAAGATGCCTCTTGATATCGGTACAGTCTTTTGTAGTATAATTATTTACTCTATGGATGTTGTCGTATGCCTTTTCATCGCAACCATGTTGTCAGAGATGGTTGTCTCGATCTTCTCTTTTCCAAGAGATGGTGTAATGCCCCTTACCTTGACTATGTGGCCGGACGTACAGTCTATCGAGTAGAATGCGAGATCAAGCCAAAAAAATGCAAGATCAGTTCGACCATTTAGTGTGGCAAGTCATGGGTAAGAAGCATTGAATTGGATCAAGTCCATGGGTAAAGGAATGACTCACCATGAGACGGATCAAGTTTAGCTACAATGCGACAAATCATTAGAAGGTCGAGGGGAATCCATTTGGACAGTGAGATATGTGTATGGGTCGTGAATGGTCGCGAGATTGATCGGAGAATGCGGATAAGTGACGATAGCTGGCTTACTCGGTTAATTATGGCATGGAACGTGTTATAGTCCTAAGGAAACCTTAATTTGCGTCATGGACCCTCAAGAGACATTGGAACGGAATGTGCCGTATTAATGTTCTTGCGGTCTGGTGACAGATCGTAGGTTTCCCCGGAATGAAGAAATGGACGGCCAGGATTGAACCGTGCCTCATGTTTATCCGTAAAGGCTCAAGCTTATCCATATTTTGGTCATCCTTATCTTTTTAGGGTCGTGCTTATCCATTTTTGGATGATGTTTATCCGAAAAATGGAAGGAACCAATCGGAGGCCGATTAGTGTCTTGGAGCGGCCGTTGGTCGACATTTTTCACGTTTTGATTAATCCAGGACACCTCCTGCTTGCCTTGGCCGACCTAATCACCGACCTTGGACCATATAAATACCCCCTCCGCCCATTTGATTCCTTAGACCTAAAAATCGCCTAGAAGAGCTAAGTTCACGGGAGAAAACATTCGGAAGCCAAACCGCTCAGAAATCCAAGTGAGTCTTGAGTTACGTGAAGTAGCACGTGAATAGGATAGTTTCTTCATTAATTTCCTTAATATAGCTTAGGAGGTTAATTATGATTACGTAGCTTAATTATTCGCTTAATCCTTGATTAGGATAGTTAATTTGGTTTATTAATTGTTAATTAGGAATAGTGATCATTAATTACAATTAGTATTTCCTAAGGATGATTAGGGTTAGTTAAACCATGATTAGGGGACTAACCGCTATTAGTAATAATTAAGTGTGATTAGTTGTTTGATTAGTAGAGTTTTGCATATAGGATGAATGCATGATAGTATGTGAGTCTGTTGTCATGTTAGTTAGTCTTTAATTAGATGACTAGCATTAGCATAACCATGAGGATCCCGTCCGTATGTTGTCCGTTATGGCATACGAAGGCTCGAGGCTGAATTGCTACCGACCGGGCGCTACACGACGATGTAGTATAAAGGAATGCTATGTCTCTTATAGACTTTGTGTCTAAGAGTATGGAGTCATGTCCTTGGGAGATCATGGATTCGTACAAAGCCTTACCTAGGTTGATAGAAGCATGCTTGCATTAGTTATCCGTTGAATATAAGGAAATTCGAGTCTACATGCATTCTGCATGGTGCATTATATTTTGCTTGTGTTGTATGTTGCGTGTTATCTTTGTTTATGTCTTGCTTGTTAGGTAGTATTATTGTTACGTGTTGTTGCTGCTTAGGGGGTAAGGAAGGGTATTAGGATAACATTGTCTAGATCCGGGGTTCACTAAGTAATACTAGATTACTTATGACGTTACTTATCTTTTTCAGGAAATCTTAGTTGACCAACCTTGTAGAGGGTGCTGATGACTTAGGACGAACTAATGTAGGTTTTACTAAGTATATTATGTATGTTTTTTTGTAAATTCTTACTAAGTATATTATGTATGGTTTTCAAAGAGGATCCGGAAACTATATACGTTTTGGTAACCATTTCTCGTATGATATATATATATATATAAGACTCGGATTTCTAAAATTTATATGGTTATACTGACTGATATTAGTCTTGTTCGTACTATCACAACTCACGGCCGCGATAGGGTTGAAAAGCCTTAGGTCACGGGCGGGAGGCTAGACTCTTGCGGCTGGACGACTCAGGCGAACGAATTCATTTTGGAAACCTGGATTGGCCGACTGCGGGCGTCTAACGTGACGCTCCTATTTCGTTTATATTTATATAGCGGTATAGGGGTCTTACAGATGGTGTCTCCACATTATTGTTAAATGGGTTTAATCCAAGTGGTTTGATCTCTTTGTTGCCCTTTAACTTTGGTTTCCTGGAAGGGACAGTAACAATTGGCATAGTCGGCTTTCTTTTTCTTGCGAAGTGAAGCTAATCTTCTCGTCTTCCACTTTTATCCGATTGATTGCTCGGAATAAAGCAGGTAAACTATGGAAAAAACTCTTAAATTCCATCGAATGAACACATTTTTCCAAGAGTTAGAACTTGGAGAAATCTCTTCTCGATGGAATCTAATTTCGTGAAGAGCAAACTCAACACTTAGATTCCACCAATTGAAATTCACATCTCCATGAAGGTGAATAACATTGGAAGGTTGTGGTATAGCATCGAAGTTGTCTTTTTCAAACTTGAATCTCTTCTTGTTGACAAATGTCGCATTTTGACTCCTTGAATTTTGAGTGATGATATAAATATGGACTCCAAACTTGTAGCAATGATTTGTCAATCACGTTAAGTGATAATGCTGTATAATTCTCCTCCAAAGAGGCTTGACTTTGCTTTATATTATTTGGAAGATGCCCCCACCTGTTTGGTCTTAGACATCTATGCTTTTCGTCATAACATTTTGTGTACCTTAAGATGGAGACATTCCTGTTAAGGAGTAAACGTGTACACCATAGTTGAACTTATCTTTGATGCTTCATACATGATCTGATCCAAATGTTTTGAGCCAATATGATCTTGTCCTGTCATGGCTGTAATTGTTGAAGTCATTCGCTAATGATTTCCGAAGAAACGCCATGAAAACTTCTCTGTATCATTGTGTCATGGCTTGATCGATTGAGTTGATCTTAGTAGACTCAACCTTGCTTCTACCTAGACTTGTGCTCCTACTTTGGAGGTGACAAGGTTGTTGTTTCGCCACCACGAGCTGTAGTCTTGTTGAGGTCCAGGAGTTCTTTGGTGAAGTTTGTGTAGCTAATGGGAAATCTCGGAACATCATGAGACGTTGATGGCCTCTTTTTTTTTTTGTTTGCTTTTACGAGTTTCTTGCTTCCGAGAAAAAGTGAATCGCCACCGCTTTAACTGGAATTTGAGTCCATGACGAGTTAAATCGATACATAAATTCCATCGAAATGAGCACATTCTTCCGGTGGTCGGACATCAAAAGCATCTTTGAGGGATGAAAATCTAGCAATGTGAAGAGCAACCTCAACACTTAGATTTCACCAAAATGAATATAATTTTCAAGAAGTGGAACTTGGAAAAATCCTTGACGGATGAAATCTAGTCTTGTGAAGCGCGAACTCAACACTTAGATTTCACCGAAATGAATATATTTTTCCAAGAGGTGGAACTTGGAAAAATCTTTGAGGGATGAAATATAGTCTTGTGAAGAGCGAACTCAACACTTAGATTTCGCTAAAATGAATACATTTTTTCAAGAGGTGAAACTTGGAAAAATCCTTGAGGGATGAAATCTAGTCTTGTGAAGAGCGAACTCAACACTTAGATTTCACCAAAATGAATATATTTTTCCGAGCGGTGGAACTTGGAAAACTTTTTGAGGGATGAAATCTTGTCTTTTGAATAGCAAACTCAACACTTAGATTTCACCAAAATGAATATATTTTTCCAAGAGGTGGAATTTGAAAAAATCCTTGAAGGATGAAATCTAGTCTTGTGAAGAGCGAGCTAAATGAATATATTTTTCCAAGAGGTGAAACTTGGAAATATCCTTGAGGGATATAATCTAGTCTTGCGAAGTATGAACTCAACACTTAGATTTCACTGAAATGAATACATTTTTCCAAGAGGTGGAACTTGGAAAAATCCTTGAGGAATGAAATCTAATCTTGTGAAGAGCGAACTCAACACTTGGATTTCACCGAAATGATTATATTTTTCAAAGAGGTGGAACTTGGAAAAATCCTTGAGAGATGAAATTTAGTCCTGTGAAGAGCGAGCTTCACATTTAGAGTTCACCGAAATAAATATATTTTTCAAAAAGGTGGAACTCGAAAAAATCCTTGAAGGATGAAATCTTGTCTTGTGAAGAGCAAACTCAACACTTAATTTCACAAAAATGAATATATTTTTCCAAGAGGTAGAACTTGAAAAAATCGTTGAGGGATGAAATCTAGTCTTGTGAAGAGCGAACTCAACACTTAGATTTCTCCAAAATGAATATATTTTTCCAAGAGGTGGGACTCAGAAAATGTTTTGAGGGATGAAATCTTGTCTTGTAAACAACGAGCTCAACACTTATCTTTCACCGTAATGAATATATTTTTTTCCGAGAGGTGGAACTTGGAAAAATCCTTGAGGGATGAAATCTAGTCTTGTGAAGAAAGAGCTCAACACTTAGATTTCACCAAAATGAATACATTTTTCAAAAAGGTGGAACTTGGAAAAATACTTGAGGGATGAAATCTACTCTTGAGAAGAGCGAACTCAACACTGGGATTTCACCGAAATGCATATATTTTTTCAAGAGGTTGAACTTGGAAAAATCCTTGAGGGGTGAAATTTAGTCTTGTGATGAGCAAGTTCAACACTTATATTTCACCGAAATAAATATATTTTTCCGAGAGGTGGAACTTTGAAAAATACTTGAGGGATGAAATCTAGTCTTGTGAAGAGCAAATTCAACATTTAAATTTCACCGAAATGAATATATTTTTCCAAGAGGTGGAACTTGGAAAAATCTTTGAGGGATGAAATCTAGTCTTGTGAATAGCGAACTCAACACTAACATTTCACAAAAATGAATACATTTTTTCAAGAGGTGGAACTTGGAAAAATCCTTGAGGGATGAAATCTAATCTTGTGAAAAGCGAACTCAACACTTGGATTTCACCGAAATGATTATATTTATCTAAGAGGTGGAACTAGGAAAAATCCTTGAGGGGTGAAATCTAGTCTTGTGATAAGCGAGTTCAACACTTAGATTTCACCGAAATGAATATATTTTTCCGAGAGGTGGAACTTGGATAAATCCTTGACGGATCAAATCTAGTTTTGTGAAGAGCTAACTCAACATTTAGATTTCACCGAAATGAATATATTTTTCCAAGAGGTGGAACTTGGAAAAATCTTTGAGCGATGAAATCTAGTCTTGTGAAGAGCGAGCTCAACACTTAAATTTCGCTGAAATGATAATATTTTTTCAAGAGGTGAAACTTGGAAAAATTCTTGAGGGATGAAATATAGTCTTGTGAAGAGCGAACTCAACACTTAAATTTTACCGAAATGGATATATTTTTCCGAGAGGTGGAACTTGGAAAAATCCTTGAGAGATGAAACCTAGTTTTGTGAAGAGCAAACTCAACACTTAGATTTCAACAAAATGAATATATTTTTCCAAGAGGTGGAACTTGGAAAAATCCTTGAGGGATGAAATCTGGTCTGGTGAAGAGCGAACACAACGCTTAAATTTCATCAAAATGAATATATTTTTCCAAGAGGTGGAACTTGGAAAAATCCTTGACGGATGAAATCTAGTCTTGTGAAGCGCAAACTCAACACTTAGATTTTTCCAAAATTAATATATTTTTTCAAGAAATGGAACTTGGAAAAATCTTTGAGGGATGCAATCTAGTCTTGTGAAAAGCCAACTCAACACTTAGATTTCACCGAAATGAATATATTTTTCCAAGAGGTGGAACTTGAAAAACTTTTTGAGGGATGAAATCTTGTCTTGTGAATAGCAAACTCAACATTTAGATTTAACCAAAAATGAATATATTTTTCCAAGAGGTGGAACTTGAAAAAATCCTTGAAGGATGAAATCTAGTCATGTGAAGAGCGAGCTAAATGAATTTATTTTTTCGAGAGGTGGAACTTGAAAATATCCTTGAGGGATGAAATCTAGTTTTCTGAAGAGCGAACTCAACACTTAGATTTCGCTGAAATGAATATATTTTTTAAAGAGGTGAAACTTGGAAAAATCTTTGAGGGATGAAATCTAGTCTTGTGAAGAGCGAACGCAACACTTAGATTTCACCGAAATGAATATATTTTCCAAGAGGTGAAACTTGGAAAAATTCTTGAGGGATGAAATCTAGTCTTGTGAAGAGCGAACTCAACACTTAGATTTCACCGAAATGATTATATTTTTTTCCGAGAGGTGGAACTTGGAAAAATCATTGACGGATGAAATCTAGTCTTGTGAAGTGCGAACTCAATACTTAGATTTCACCGAAATGAATATATTTTTCCAAGAAGGGCAACTTGGAAAAATCCTTGAGGGATGAAATCCAGTCTTGTGAAGAGCGAACTCAACACTTCGATTTCACCGAAATGAATATATTTTCTCAAACTCTTGGACTGCGAGACTAAGGAATGATATCTCCGGTTTCACACAAACAAATAATGAGACTTTCTGTGAAGCATGGGAGCGCTTCAAAGGTTACCAGACGCAATGTCCTCATCATGGTTTCTCCAAAGCTTCACTTCTCAGCACTCTCTACAGAGGTGTCCTTCCCAAGATCAGGATGCTTCTTGATACCGCTTCTAACGGGAACTTCCTCAACAAAGACGTTGAAGAAGGATGGGAGCTGGTAGAGAACTTGGCACAGTCGGATGGCAACTACAATGAAGATTACGATAGAAGCATCCGCCACAGCTCTGATTCTGATGAGAAGCACCACAGGGAAATGAAAGCTATAAATGACAAACTGGACAAGCTACTCCTTGTGCAACAGAAGCACATTCATTTTCTGGGTGATGATGAGACGTTCCAAGTCCAGGATGGGGATACTCTGTAGTCAGAAGAGGTCAGCTATGTGCAGAACCAAGGAGGTTACAACAAAGATTTCAACAACTTCAAGCAGAACCATCCCAATCTGTCTTACAGAAGTACAAATGTTGCAAACCCACAGGACCAAGTCTACCCCTCTCAGCAGCTGAATAAACCCAAGCCCTTTGTTCCATACAACCAAGGTCAGGGGTATGTTCCTAAGCAGCAGTATCAGGGCAACTATCCGCCGCAACTTCCACCACCTGGGTTCACACAGCAGCAACAACAACCAGCTTCAACAACTCCACATTCAAACTTGAAGAACATGTTACAGCAAATACTCCAGGGACAAGCAGCAGGGGCAATGGATCTCGCCAACAAGATGGCAGAAATCCATAACAAGGTCGATTGCACTTTCAACGATCTGAACATTAAACTTGAGGCACTCACCTCAAAGGTCAGATACATGGAAGGACAAACTGCGTCGACCTCTGCTCCCAAAGTAAGAGGACTTCCAGGAAAGTTCATACAGAACCCGAAGGATTACGCCACCGCTCACGCTATCACCATCTGTCATGATCGAGAGTTGCCTATTCGACATGTCTCCACATCAATCACCGAGGACAGTGATGTTCAGGACGGGAAGGCTTCTACTCAGATTGAAATTTCAGTTGTTGGACTCGACCATTTAGCTGGATCCCGTTTTCAAACTCAGTCCAACCTAGACGAGAAAGCAGCCATCATTGAGAGGATGGTAAAACGATTCAAGCCAGCACCATTACCTTCACGTGCTCTTCCATGGAAATTCAGGAAAGCATGGATAGAAAGATACAATTCTCTTGCAGAGAAGCAGCTTGATGAGATGGAAGCGGTGATGCCTCTAATAGAAGTTCTCAACCTGATCCCGGATCCTCACAAAGATGTGAGAAATTCAATTCTGGAAAGGATCAAGATTTATCAAGATTCAGAAGATGATTGTGAGGCTAATCCATCTAGGGCCACTGTTAAGAGGAGTGTTCAAGAAAAACTGGAAGATCCTGGAACTTTCACTCTACCATGTTCCATTGGTCAATTGGTTTTCAGCAATTGTCTATGTGATTTGGGAGCTTCAGTAAGCTTAATGCCACTCTTCATGGCAAGGAAGCTGGAATTCACTCAGTACAAGCCTTGCGACCTGACTTTGATCCTTCCTGATAGGTCTTCAAGGAAACCCTTTGGCCTGCTACAAGATCTGCCAGTAATGATTAATGGAGTGGAAGTACCTACAGATTTCGTTGTGCTTGAGATGAAACCAGAACCTAAGGATCCTCTAATCCTAGGAAGACCATTCTTAGCCTCCGTGGGAGCGATGATAGATGTCAAAGACAAGAGAATAAGTCTCAACCTTGGGAAGCACATCAAGCTGCAGTTTGACATCAACGAAACTTCGCAAAGGACAGCTGTAGAAGAAAAGATCAGGGCTCAGCCTCAACCTTCGGATTCAATCACCAGACCAAGCACAACCTCTACACCTGACTTGCGAGATCTCAAAAAGAAATCTGATGAGCAAGAAGAAACCATAGAGAAGCTAGCTCAGACAGTTGAGGAACTTAAGAGTAAACTGGATCAGATGCAAGAGAAAGCTCAATCAAAATGCGGGATTGATACTATCCCGAGAAAAAAGTTTACTTCAAGATGGTCTGAGGAGATAGATTATCCACCAGAAGAGAAAGAGGCCTATTTCGAGAAAAGAAGAATTAAGTATTCTGCTACGCATCTCTCAAGAGAGGATGCTGAATATGATGATGAGATTAGAGAGGACTATGCAGATCCTCTCTATCACCCATTTTCTTCTTAATAAGTGTGAGGAGTCAAGCTAGAGACTTTAAACAAGCTCACTTGCGAGGAATTCCCAAGACTGTTTCTATAAATAAAATTTTTATTTTCTTGTTATTTTTGATTTGTTTTTGGCTGTGTTTGTGATTCTCAGGAAAATAGAAACAGCGTGGAGGTAGAGTAAAAATTTTAAAATTTTACTCTACAGAGCAACAGGGGATCGAGCATGTCAGTGTAAAGAAATTCAAGAATTTGAAAAAAGTTCTGTTGCAATCAGAGACCATGAGATCGAGTAGTTTGGTCGAGTATTAGTGATGATTTTAAAAACCCAAAATTTTGAAATCATATTTATACTCGACCAACAGAAGCTACAAAGACTTACAGAGAGTTTATCAAGTTTACAGAGGATTACAGAAGGTTCTAAGACATTCCTAGTCAACAGAGAACAGTGCTTCAGGACAAACAGACAGAGTGTGGCCCACCACCTCTCACCTTTGTTCCCACATGCGTTTTTAGAGATAACGAAATCCCAAGACTACTTCTCCACCACTCGATCTCACCCTATCCTTTCCCACCGACATCATCTCTTTTCCTCTCCATTCACTCGACCTCGCAGACACATTCTCCGTCACGTCTCTCACTCGACCAAACATCACTCGACATCTCTCTCACCGCCTCTCTTTCACTCGATCGAAACGCCTCTCCTCTCTATTCTCCGCCTACTCTACCGCCGGACCTTCACCGTCTCAACGTCGCCTCCTCTTCACTCGACCTCGCCGTCCCAACTTCACCATCCCTCACCACTTCGTCAACTTTCTCACTCGACCAAAATTCAGCTTTCATCGCTCACGCCACTGCCTTCTCCCTCTCTTCCACTCAACGACGGGACCGGTTTCATCATCTCTCACCGCTCTCGCCTCCTCTTCACTCGACCGCACGAGCACCTCAACCTCTACTCCGATTTCTTTTTCTCACCTCTCCATACTCAACCGCTACTCGACCTCATCTCCGTTCCCTCTCTTTTACTCGACCGCCGGACCGGCTTCACCATCTCTCAACTATCCACCGTTCACTCGACCTCGCCATTCATTGCGCCTCCGTTTATCTCTTCACTCGACCGCTCCTCAAACCGCCACTGTCTTCTCTCCATTCGCCGTTCACTCGACCACGCATTTACCGTCTCTCATTCGTCTTCACTCTACCGCTAAACTCGAAACCATAATTTCACTGTACTCGACCGTAATACTCGACCGTGTACTTGACCGGTTTAGTGTTTGCATTTATTTGGACTAACATATTGACGTTTGGCTTTGAGTTACATTCTTTTTCAGGAAATCAATATGAGTAACTACAGTGGCGAATCCTCCATGGATGCGGATTACAACATCGATGAAGCTGAATCTTGGTCAACTGGACCAGAGAGAGAGCGACAAGCTTATGAGAGCTTCAGAGCGGAGACCCAACGCTCAGTAACTTGACGCAATGAGAGGAGAGCTGAGATTGCTAGAGGAAAGAGAGCAATGACCAGCAGATATGAGTTGATCGACGATGATATTGACGTCGAGTATGAGCCTGAGTCATGGCATAGAGAGACGAAGCTGTTGAACAGGCCTAATGAAGTCCCAGTGGAGGAGTACATCAGACTTTTCGAGCTGAACGACTTCTGGGGAACGAAGTACCCCTATTATCAGACTTTAGCCCAGCTGGGGCTACCGGAGGACGTACAACACCTATTCGAGAAGTGTCATCTGGAGACACTGATGTCTTACCCGTACGTCGCTTACAAGAAGGAAATAAGAGAGTTTCTCTCCACTCTGCAAGTGGAGATGTATCAGGGACTTACAGCAGATGAGCTGGAGAGTGAAGGGTTGGGGTTCTTGACTTTTTCCGTGAGCGAGCAGTGTTACCAGCTATCTATCAGGAGCTTGGAAGGATTGTTTGGCTTACCCAGTGGAAAGGGAACTAAACCCAAGTTAGAGAGGGAAGAGTTGAAGGATTTGTGGTTAACTATTGGGAACGATATGGCGCTCAACTCTGCGAGGTCCAAGAGCAACCAGATTCGAAGCCCTGTGATCTGCTACTATCAACGCTCTATAGCGAATGTTCTGTACTCTAGGGAATCTACAGGTACCGTGTCTAACACAGACATGGAGATGATTAATTCTGCACTCAAGGGCATTCTCCGTAGAACAAAGGGGAAGAAGGTCCTGAAGGGCGACCTCAATGATGCACCACCAGTTATGCTTCTGTTGATCCACCTGTGTGGATACAGGAAGTGGGCGCACACCAACGGGAAGAAGAGGGCGCGAGGAGCCCTTTGTGTAGGTGGTGTTGTGACACCAATTCTGATTACATGTGGTGTACCTTTCACGTCTCCAGGGTTTGATCCGAGGATGATGGATTTAGATCACTTGCGTCGTTGTGAGTTTCTGGAGCACGACATGGTTGGCGATTTCTATCGCTACAAATTTGAGCACTCCTTGACCCGAACAGCCAACATTCTGCTTCCCTGCACCGAGGCCACAACCATACTTCAGGGCGAAAACATTGACTTCAAGCCTGCGCGTGATTACCTCTACTTTGAGAGCGCTCCACCGACTGATGACAACGTCCCTACAAAGAAGCTACCCAAGCTGAGATTGCTGAGACAGATGAGGATAGGGAGGAGGAGTACGATACGCGCATGTATCATTTCAGTGAGCATGTACCTCCAGCGAGGGAGAGCAAGAGCTTGAGCGAAGCTCACAGAAACAACAGTAAGTTGCAGAGGTGGTGCAAGAAACAAGATAGGCTACTCATCAAGTGCTTCAAGGCCATCAAGTTTCTGACAGACAAGCTAAGCTGCTCCTCTTCTACCACAGCGATTCCGCAGGGAGAGCCTCCTCAGGACATGCCCTCGAGGAGATATGACGCGCCAGAGCCAACTCGCCACAGGCCTGAGCCAAGTCACCACATGCCTGAGCCTAGTGACCGAGTAGTCTCACAAGTCCCTGCGTGGCATTCATCATTCGAGCCTCGGGAGCTCGGGAGAAAGAAGAAGGCTGCACTCGCTCGGTCTGGCAGCAGGAGTACACGACTTCTCCAGTCCCGTAGCTTACGCGATCGCGGTGCTGGCCGCAGCAGAAAAAGAGAGATCGAGTATCATCAGAGCGGTGCTGGCCGCGACTAAGGAGCAGAGGTTGAGTACCCCCAGGGGGAAGCTGAGACACAACAGAGAGATTCTTCGATGGCCTGGGAGCATTCACAGGCGGCTGTTGATGACCAACTCCGCTCCTTCTTCCACTGAGGTAAGCACCTCACTCCACCATTGTAATATACCATCTCCTGTTTTTATTTTGTTTCTGTGATGTGTTTTGTCCTGAGTACTCTCTTCCAAATTTGGTCACACAGTGGACTGTGTGATTTAAGTTTGGGGGAGGGCTCAGGAAGTGTGTGTTGCGTTGTATATAATCTTGAGTCTGCATTCATCTAAGGCATAGAAAAAACCAAAAAAAAAATTGAAAAATTTCAGAAAATGATTTCACAAAAACAGAGTGTTCATATAGTTGCATTGCATTTAGGATCGAGTCTAGAGTGTTTCATTTAGGATCATTGCATATGCATAGGGGACAATGATGAGATAGCCTTGTAAGCATTTTGGTTCACCAGATAAACTCAGTGCCCTCGTTGTTAGTTGTCTGATGCATAGTCAATGAAATTGAAGTAAAACTACACCATGCCTAGATTGCTCTACTCGAGCACACGACTGTTAGGATCTGATACCATTCCCTATCAATTTGAACTTGAATCTGATTTAGAATTATCATGTCTTGGCATCGAATTTGAACTCATGGATACCCTAAAATACTTGGATTTTCTTACTCATTTTAACAACTCTTGTTAATCCAAGTAGCTGACTCTCCTTATTATAGCAGTTAACCCAAACCCAAACCTAAACTTTCTTTCAAGCCCTATATCACTTGTGAGTGTTTGTGAGGTCTTATTTCGATTGAGCTTGGTAGAAAGTGTTAGGTTCGTAACGACAGAGATAGTGTCTCATGTAGTTCTAGTTCGCGTTTTTCGGACTGGATAGGACTAGGTGGGCGCTTAGATCATGGGTTGGGATGTGTTTAAAAGAAAAGGGTGAATTCATTGTTGATAAGGAAAGGGAAAGAATTCTAGGGGAAGTAAGCTAAAAAAGTTAGAAAAAAAATCTAGTAAAGGTTTTGGGAATGTTAAAGAAAAGAATGAGGTTCTTGTTAGTTAAAGAAGAAGGGTTAAAAGCCTTTTGTTTAAAAAATTAAAAACAGGAACCTTAGTTGTTAAAGAAATCCAAATCCGCTAGATGTATCAAAGTGTTGAGAAAGCTTCTCCTAGAGTTAAGAGAAAAGAAAAGAATGATATGAAAAAGAGTTTGAAAGATTCATGAGTGCAAAGGGTAGAGTTAAGTTCTTGTATTGGGACTAGAGTTGGGATAACCATTATAGCTTCATTGTTATACTATGGGTAGATGGGATCTTATCTCTGTATGCATAGCTTGGGACTTACCTTTAGCATTCTACTAAAGCTCAATCATTCTTGAGAGATTCCCTGTTACTTAAGCCTATTCTGTAAGGGACCATCTTTGTCTCTTGACCTTCACCTTAGCCAAATGAGTTCATTGATGATGCATTGCTTGATTCACGTTCTAGAACTAATGAATGTTAAAGGGATTGGTAGATTTGAAAGCATGTATAGGTCGAGTATAAGAGACAGATTGATTGATAACAAGGCATGGCTAACGTTTTTGAGTAAAATTTAATCATATCGCATCTTAGAACTACCAACTTGGACATTGATTTTATTTGCTCTACCTGATGCTTTGGTTCTGAGTCCCCACCTTCAAACCTCTCCTTCAACTATGTCTTCTTATTTGCTTGAGGGCAAGCAAAGACTAAGTTTTGGGGAGTTGATATGTCTATAATTTGCATGTTTTCAGTGTCCATTCATCATCATTTCGAGTCAAGTTTTGTATCATTCATCACTGTTTTATATCATTTCTCATCATTCTTGCATACTTTGCATGATTAGGATAGCTTTGCATACATATTGCATTTCTGAGTTGTTTTCAGGTGATTTGGAGCTGTTTGCGAGCAAATTAGAAGAAACGAGCCAGAACCAGAAGATATACTCGACCACCATGTCGTGTGCATCCAGCGCCATACTCGACCCCCTGGTCGAGTGACTTTGGAGCCATTCTTCCCATCTACTGGACCCCCAGATCGAGTAACCTCAGCTCAGGCCACTCGATGACGCCACTCGACCCCCTGGTCGAGTATCACTTCGCCAAACCACCTGACCACACTCGGCCGTTCACTCTACCACGTTACTCGACCAGTGGGTCGAGTATCATCACTCACCACCAACACCACTACTCGACCGGGCACTCGATCACATCTTCTTAGTCTACTCAAATCCGCACTCAACCAGACAAGCGGAGCACAAGGAAGAGAAGAGGAGAAGACGAAGTGTTTGGAAGCGGCCTGGACCTCCATCGGATCACGAAGCCCATCTCGGCCCATTATCACTCTATGGGTCGGGCGATGAGGTTATTGGCCTGTCTCCTATCATTTTATTTCGTTTTGCATAAATAGATGTCTTTGGGTTCTGTCCTGAGACATCTAGTCGACATTGGGTTTTTGCTTCAGTTTTATTTTCTGTTTTACTCTGGCTGCGCCGCTTTTGCTTCTACAACCTGTAATTCGAGATTTTTCCAAGTTATTCAGATTCCGCATTTGATTTCATTTGTTATCTTGTTTCTCTACTCTTTATCTCTTTACTTATCCAATATTATCATTTATCTGCGTTTATGTCTTTGAGCATATTGTCTGAGTAGTGACTTAGAATTCTTAAGGATGGGATAGAGTAGTTGTGGAATCCGTAGTCTATAGAATGGTTAAGTTTTAGAATTGATTGAATCCCTTCAGGACTAGTTGTGTTTACTGCTTATTTCTTTCTGATCAACTGGAATTCGATCCCAAGCATTCCCGCAACCAGAAGGTGTTCGATGGAATGCTTGATCCACTAGTTCCTGAGATATTCGTCTCTATCCCAAGGGATTGGCCGTTTAGAGCGTTTATTGACTTTATCAGTCTGTTCTTATTGCCTGCATAGTTAGATTCCGTTAATGGGAATTAGTCTGGGCTAGCTTTGCTTGAGGATTTCTATCACGGGAGTGAATTGATCTATTGTTGAACATGTTGTCTAGGGATAGCTTGATTGCGCTTGTTAACCATTCGGATAGGCTAGGATACCACTTTATTCGATTACCCCATCCTTAGGAATTTCTCGTCTATTTGATTTCTCTGTTTTATCGTTATCGCTTAATTGTTCTCATTGCATGTCTCTTCGTTTTTGCAATTACTCGATCAACTTACTCGACCACACTCAGTGTCTGGCAACAGACTATGCAGTCGAGTACAGTTGTCATATTTCCTGTCTGTTACTCGACCATATCTTACTTCTGGCATCAGCCTGTTGTGGTTGAGTGATTTTAGTAATTCTGTTATTGTTTCTGTTTTCTGCATGTTCGCTTAGGACTGTTAGAAACCCCAAAACTGTTATTGCTTGGCTTGACTTAGTGACTTCTGATCACATCTCATCTGTTTGCATCACACCTATTTGGATTGACAACCTAAAATACTACAACGACATGATTGGTGTTTTTGGATAATTGACTAAAAACCTATTATCACTTAACACTTAGATTTCACCGAAATAAAATATTTTTCCAAGATGTGGAACTTGGAAACTTTTTGAGGGATGAAATCTTGTCTTGTGAATAGCAAACACAACATTTAGATTTCACGAAAATGAATATATTTTTCCAAGAGGTGTAACTTGAAAAAATCCTTGAGGGATGAAATCTAGTCTTGTGATGAGCGAACTCAACACTTAGATTTCACCAAAATGAATATATTTTTCCAAGAGGTGGGACTCGAAAAAATTCTTGACGGATGAAATCTTGTCTTGTGAATAGCAAACACAACATTTAGATTTCACGAAAATGAATATATTTTTCCAAGAGGTGTAACTTGAAAAAATCCTTGAGGGATGAAATCTAGTCTTGTGAAGAGCGAACTCAACACATAGATTTCACCAAAATGAATATATTTTTCCAAGAGGTGGGACTCGGAAAAATTCTTGACGGATGTAATCTTGTCTTGTGAACAGCGAGCTCAACACTTATATTTCATCGTAATGATTATATTTTTTTCGAGAGGTGGAACTTGCAAAAATCCTTGATGGATGAAATCTAGTCTTGTGAAGAGCGAACTCAACACTTAGATTTTGCTGAAATGAATATATTTTTCAAAAAGGTGGAACTTGGAAAAATCCTTGAGGGATGAAATCAAGTCTTGTGAAGAGCGAACTCAACACATGGATTTCACCGAAATGATTATATTTTTTCAAGAGGTGGAACTTGGAAAACTCTTTGAGGGGTGAAATCTAGTCTTGTGATGATCAAGTTAAACACTTAGATTTCATCGAAATAAATATATTTTTCCGAGAGGTGGAACTTTGAAAAATCCTTGAGGGATGAAATCTAGTCTTGTGAAGAGCGAGCTCAACATTTAAATTTCACCAAAAGGAATATATTTTTTCAAGAGGTGGAAGTTGGAAAAATCTTTGAGGGATGAAATCTAGTCTCRTGAATAGCGAATTCAACACTTAGATTTCACCGAAATAGATATATTTTTCCGAGAGGTGGAACTTGAAAAAATCCTTGAGGGTTGAAATCTAGTCTTGCGAAGAGCGAACTCAACACTTAGATTTCACCAAAATGAAATATATTTTTAAAAGATTTGGAACTTGGAAAAGTCCTTGAAGGATGAAATCTATTTTTGTGAACAGCGAGCTCAACACTTAGTTTCACCGAATTGAATATAATTTTCCAAAATGTGGAACTTGGAAAAACTTTTGAGGGATGAAATCTAGTCTTGTGAAGAGCAAGCTCAACACTTAGATTTCACCGAAATGAATATATTTTTTTCCGAGAGGTGGAACTATGAAAAATCTTTGAGGGGTCAAATCTAGTCTTGTGAATTGCGAACTCAACACTTAATATTTCACCGAAATGAATATATTTTTCCGAGAGGTGGAACTTGGAAAACTTTWWGAGGGATGAAATCTMGTTTTGTGAATAGCAAACTCAACACTTAGATTTCACCAAAATGAATATATTTTTCCAAGAGGTGGAACTTGGAAAAATCCTTGAGGGATGAAATCTAGTCTTGTGAAACGCGAACTCAACATTTAGATTTCACYGAAATGAATATATTTTTCCAAGAAATGCAACTTGGAAAAATCCTTGAGGAATGAAATCTAGTCTTATGAAGAGCRWATTCAACACTTGGATTTCACCGAAATGAATATATTTTTCCAAAAGGTGTAACTTGGAAAAATCCTTGAAGAATGCAATCTAGTCTTGTGAAGAGCGAGCTCAACACTTAGATTTCACCGAAATGAATATATTTTTCCAAGAGGTGGAACTTGGAAAAATCCTTGAGGGATGAAATCTAGTCTTCTGAAGAGCGAACTCAACACTTACATTTCACCAAAATGAATACATTTTTTCAAGAGGTGGAACTTTGAAAAATCCTTGAGGGATGAAATCTAATCTTGTGAAGAGCGAACTCAACACTTGGATTTCACCGAAATGATTATATTTTTTTAAGAGGTGGAACTAGGAAAAATCCTTGAAGGGTGAAATCTAGTCTTGTGATAAGCGAGTTCAACACTTAGATTTCTCCAAAATGAATATATTTTTCGGAGAGGTGGAACTTGGAAAAATCCTTGAGGGATGAAATCTAGTTTTGTGAAGAGCTAACTCAACAATTAGATTTCACCGAAATGAATATATTTTTCCAAGAGGTGGAACTTGGAAAAATCTTTGAGGGATTAAATCTAGTCTTGTGAAGAGCGAGCTCAACACTTAGATTTCGCTGAAATGAATATATTTTTTCAAGAGGTGAAACTTGGAAAAATTCTTGAGGGATGAAATATAGTTTTGTGAAGAGGGAACTCAACACTTAGATTTTACCGAAATGGATATATTTTTCCGAGAGGTGGAACTTGGAAAACTTTTTGATGGATGAAATCTAGTTTTGTGAATAGTAAATTTAACACGTAGATTTAACCAAAATGAATATATTTTTCCAAAGAGGTGGAACTTGCAAAAATCTTTGATGGATGAAATCTAGTCTTGTGAAGAGCGAACTCAACACTTAGATTTTGCTGAAATGAATATATTTTTCAAAAAGGTGGAACTTGGAAAAATCCTTGAGGGATGAAATCAAGTCTTGTGAAGAGCGAACTCAACACATGGATTTCACCGAAATGATTATATTTTTTCAAGAGGTGGAACTTGGAAAACTCTTTGAGGGGTGAAATCTAGTCTTGTGATGATCAAGTTAAACACTTAGATTTCATCGAAATAAATATATTTTTCCGAGAGGTGGAACTTTGAAAAATCCTTGAGGGATGAAATCTAGTCTTGTGAAGAGCGAGCTCAACATTTAAATTTCACCAAAAKRMATATATTTTTTCAAGAGGTGAAACTTGGAAAAATCCTTGAGGGATGAAATCTAGTCTTGTAAAGAGCAAACTCAACACTTAGATTTCACCGAAATGAATATAT